>NW_011371361.1:516474-754788 GCF_000150735.1 Paracoccidioides brasiliensis
CGAGTGGAGGAACAGATAGAGGAGAAGGAAAGAAAGAAAACTAAAAAGCAAAGATATAATACCGATTATCAAATACAAGCGACTTGCTGCTGCAGCTATGGAACACTCATCTCCCCTTGCGGCTATGCAACCTCCGTCTATGCTCTTTGGCCACTGTTTTCGACCAGAGACAGCAGGGTTCCCAACTTTCCCTGCTGTCAGGTCTTTTGGTCCAAGCAGTTTCAATTTCAAGGATATTTCCAAGAAGAAGGGGAACCCGGATTACTTCAATGCTAAACCTGTTGGAGGATCTTCCCCTACAGCAAGTCTAGCCGCAGATCTGTCTCAGAATTTCCACATTGATCAAAGGTACGTGTTCTGATAGTTGAATACGTCATAGAGTCTTCTTCCCTTTGGTTTTTCTTCACTTGGTTCTTTACAATTCTTCGTTCGGATGCTGATCTTGCTTCTAGTCCTGCGTTAGTAACACCACGGAGGTCACTGTTTTCAGCAAACTTATTTGGTCCCGAACATGGTCGAGGTGAGTTCCTTATTTATAGAGCCCCTAAACTTTTGGTAAGTTTAACGGTGAAGCTAACAGCGATATATCTAGATACGATGACAACGCCCCCTCTGCCGTCGTCCTCGCCTGCCATATCTGTTGATATGATGGATATGTCCCCACTGCCACACAAAACTCCATATAGTCAAACCGCAGACATGGATATAGTATCTCCTACGGCTGATCTCTCAGTACCTAAGCCAAATATCTACATGCCTAGTCCATTGAAGCCGTCACCAATGGAGTCTCCGCAATGCAATGATCAAGAGTGAGTACTTTATGCTTCGCCGTGTTCTACAGTGATTGACTTTTGTTTAGACTGATTTCTAGCAGGAGAAAACGGGCTGCTTTCCTCCGCCCATCCTTGATGAGGACCAAGGCCCACTGTGGAATTTCGAAAAGCCCTGCTGGCAGTCAATCTCAACCGTCTTTGAAAATCGGAAATGGGAGTAATAAATCTACGTCGACATCCCTATCGTTGTCTGAGATGTTTGAGGGATCTCCTGAAAGGCCGGCTGCAAGGATATTTCATGGGAACGATCAAGTGGGTCCTCCTCGTCCAAGAGCCCCATTTTCTGGCTGTGTCGGACAAGCACGTGACAATGGCTCTCCTAGCCATGGCATCGTGCGTAAGAGTTCGAACCCCTTTGCCCGACCCAGAAAGCAGAGCAGGAGATCGCTCAGCATGTTTGAACATTCCGACGACTTAATAAACCAAAATGACGACTCCAGTGTGAATATCCAATCGGTACGCGATTTGGAAGAAGGGCCGACGCTTCACTTACCTCACTTTATACCCGAAGATCAACCTGATGGTCTTCCCCGGATCGAGAACGCTGTTTTGATTGATATTATTGACGGAAAATATAATGATAGATATGATGATGTAATCATTATTGATTGCCGCTTTGAGTACGAGTATGATGGTGGACACATTGCCGGTGCAGTCAATTACAATGATAAGGAGCATCTCGCAGCGGAACTGTTTTCCGACAACATGAAGCCAAACACTGTGTTGGTGTTTCATTGCGAGTATTCTGCTCATCGAGCACCCATAATGTGAGTTTATAATTTCCCTCCCATTCTTTCCACTATTTCTTTGCACGATTCCTTCTTACATCTGCTACTTTAGGGCCAAATTCATTCGACACAAAGATCGTGCAGTCAATATCGATGAATACCCCAAACTTACCTTTCCTGAAATGTACATCCTAGATGGCGGATACAGTGCTTTCTTCGCGGTGTATCGCTCTCGCTGCGTTCCTCAGAATTATGTCGAGATGGGTGCGAAAGAACATGCCTTTGCTTGTGAACGAGGCCTGGGGAAAGTCAAGCAACGATCTAAACTTGGTAGAGCTCAAACATTTGCCTTTGGGCAGCATTCTTCCCAAATGGAAGACAGCCCTACTGGGCGTTGTCGGAATGGCGGTGGTGACCGCAACAACATATCCATGGAAAACCAGGAACCTTGCCGTTTGCCTGGACGGCGCATGTTAAGTTACTGACATCCTTCAACTCTCAATAACCCCTGAATTATGGTTCTAAACGCTTTGATGGAGTTACATCTTTACCCATTCTTTTCCGTCTTTCTGTCTCCCTTTTTTCGCCATCGCCTGTTTAGAATCTTTTTGACCAACTTGAATTTATCCGTGTTCATCTCGGCAACCCGCATTCCCTTGGGGGGCGCCGACCTCTTTTCACATTTCAAAAGCAGCATTCGAAGGAATTGAAATGGCTAACATACTTGTGAGACTTAAAAACTTATTATTGATTTCTTTGGATTCATCCATGCCGCCGTACCATCGAGGGACAACAGAAGTATTCTCTTTAAGCCTGATATATTACATATGCGTGGACAACAAACATTTATGGTCCCTATAGAAATACTTGGACGATGAACAGCTATCAACTCGGCCCAGTCTCGAGCTCATCCCCGTTATAAATTATCCGATACCTCAACCCAAAATTGAGCGATATATGCTCATACTGCATTACTAACTCTTCGCGCCGGCATGGAACACCCAATTCTTTCTCTTCTCCGTTTTCAGAAAGCAACTTTTATGATATGACCAATACTTTTTTTCACCACTTTATCCTCAGCGAACTTATTTCCTATGTCTGAAAATTGCATATTTCTTCTACCATCCATACAACCCAATATGAAGGGACACTCAACGAACGAACGAAAATTCGATACACCTCCAACCCCTCCAATCCCGCAACCATCCTTTTTTGCTCCAGTAGAAGTATATGGGATCTCCCATTATCGGCTCAACGCCACCCTCCCCACTTTCTATGTTATTCCTGGATTTTATTCTCCAAAATAGTTGTCCTCCTTTTCAGATTCAACCGCATTTTGTCGATCCTCCAAACCCTTCCCCGCCCAAAAAAGTAATAAATAAAAAACCCTTGGGCCCATCACTGACCAGCGAAGCTTTTCATCATCACGAGCCCTCTAGTTTTATTTTGAAATCACTGATAGGCCACATTGTACCGAGCAGGTGCTTTTGGAACGGTGGTGTTTTATAGGAATTGCGGATGTCGAGGCTGATCTATTCTGCTTAAATATAAGAGTACGAGGAAGAATCACGCAGTCTTGATTGAGTGGATGCGCATTTACCTGCACCCTTCATTTCGAGACTCTTGGAGCGGGATGAGAGAATATTCAGTGGTCAATTATTGGAGATGTTGGGAGAGGAACAAGAATTGATGTACTGACAGATTGGTTGGAGGAATCCCGTCAACCCCGTGTTTCCTTAACTATTTCCTTTTTCTTCTCATTCTTCCGAATTCCTGTCTTAGAATACATTGCAATGATTAATATCATAGAAAACTAAATAAAAAGCAAGAAGTTTTATATCATTTTATTAGTATTCCTGTTCTCTCGTACTCCATATATATTTTCAGGTTGGAAAATTACCGTGTCGGGTTTAGCGCGTGTCTGCTGTCGCCAAATAGACGCGACTTCAATTTAACCCGATTAGATTCAACGTCACCCAACCAAAACATAACCCTCAATTGCCTTCATACCACACCAAAAACCAGTATCAGCAAACAACAGCAATCAGGGTCGCGACACCAGTTACAGCTACCTTGACTGTCCCGAAGAATGGATATAGACGATATCCTCGCCTCGATTGACCGGCCAGGCTTCTCATCGCCCGAAGCTACCGTCCTGGACGCCCAGCAACTTACGCGCTTCTGGGTTTCAGAGAGAGGTGTCCCGGAGCTTCTGCCATGGCCTGGCCCGCTGATGGAGAGGGTTATGGAAAGGGTTCGGAGGCAGGTGAGTGACATATTGGAACTTGAAGCTCTTTTGATTGTTTGTGTTGGTGGTGGCGGAATTTGAGGGGAGAATTGGGTGTAGAAGATTTGGAAACGTAGTAATCATGGGTTGAACCGCCGCAATAAACTATTGTACCTAGACCGACCTGCTCCCAAGAGTTGGGAAATAAAATAACTAAGGAACTTGATGTGCTTCCAGATTGAAAAAATCGAAGACCTCACCGCATCCGCCTCAGATCCCACCTCCGCGATATCAAACCCAACCAAAAACCCAACACTCAACCTCAAGCTCTCCATCCTCCAATCCGACCTCTCCCGCACCCAATACTTAATCCGCTCCATTCTCCGCCAGCGCCTCGCAAAACTCACAAAGCACAGTCTACATTACCTCCTCCTCTCCGCCCCTCCGCCTTCCTCCCACCCCAACTCTTCACAATCCCAGCAACAATCCTCCCAAGCAACCTTCAACACACCCACACCCACCCTTCCCCCAACTGCCTCTACCACACACACATATCAATTGAACAAAGACACAAAACACCCCCTCCTTTCCGCGCAGGAATCCGCATTCCTCCAGAACCACCAATCCCTCCTAACAGCACACTACAACAGCTGTTTCCTATCCACGTTTCCATCACAGTTGCGCCGCCTAGACGATAATGCGGGCGGGATAAGTATGATACAGGGGCCTGAAACGAAGGAGGTCGTATTCGTGCGCTGTTTGGTGGAGGAAGTGAGGATTGTTATCGCGGCTGGTGAAGAGGCGGGTAGCAGTAGTTATGGGGGTGGGGATATCTATGGGAGGAGGATGCGAAGGGGGGAGGTATGGGTTGTGAGGTGGGAGGGAGTTAAGGAGGCGTGGGGGAAGGGTGAGGTGGAGGTCCTTTAGTTTGAGACTTAAGGTATGGAACGTGGGAGAAGCGGGATTATCTGGGAACTGGGGCTTATCTCTTGTCCCATTATTTTATTTATTTATTTATTTATTTACACGACAGTTATGTTTCTAAATACTTGCATATTTAGCGTGGCGTTTTGGATGGGAATTGGCAAAGACTAGAGATTCTATAGATATATTAGATGGAAACACAGATTGAGAATCAGAAGAGCCCCGTTTATAGTTTGGGAATATTCAGTGAGAGATGTGGGGGAAATAGGGCCCACTAGGTAAAGGCTATATAAATTATCAAGGGCTAAGGCAAAACCTGTATTTCTCCTAATCCTAACCTACCCCTAACCTTGGTGTTGAGGGTGGCATTTTGGTGAATATATATATATATATAGGATTGGGTAGAAAAGTAAAATTACTCAAGATTCCAAAGCGAGTCGTTGCAAAATCTACGGTTGGAGGTGGCAATCATCAGTTGTTATGCAGATTGGATTGGTGGCAAAGGGTAGGTCGAGGAGGTGTGAAAGGGGGAGAAGAAGAAATCAAGATATATTCAACGAAATCCGTTGAAAAACGCTAGGTCAAGATGCCCTTCCCCCTTCATCTCACCTGCAGTACCCCCAAGCCAGAAGTGAAGCGTTGCATCATGTTCAGACAAATGAAACTTCCGAAAAGAAAACAGAAACCCAAATATTCCTCCACCCCCCAAATCCCATATAGCACCAACCCATGAATGTATAAAAACCGGTTACCCTGACCTAAGCAAACGGCAGAGAAGAAAATAGAAGGGAAAGGAGAAAGTCGAAGTTGAAGTTGATCAAGTCTCATTGAGAAAGAGTCAGGGTGGGAAAACCATGAAACAAGGACAGAGGGGAAACGTCGCTTGTAAAAGGTAACTAGAAACTGAAAGAAAAAGAATCCAAAATAGCGAAGCGAAAAGCAATGCTTATAGGGTGCTATGTAGTGTCATCTAAGCATGTAGTCTTGCTTTTGTCTTTGTTTTTATTTTGAAACTCGTCTATGCATGATAAACATAAGCTGGTGGGTCGGAGTCTGGAATTCGATCAATGTATTCACGATCTATAAGGCTCTCGATTCTCTTCTTGACCATGTTCACTTCAGGGGTGAAGCGGTATGCGAGTTGGGAGATTACTTCTGTCATCAACTGGGTGTGGGAAAGCTTCTTGCGTTGTCTATTGTTGGTAGCGGAAGTTAGTCATTTTTAACCTTCTAGTAGATTAAAGGGGAAAAGTAGATTGTTGTTTGAGAGTGGTGCAATGCGGGGGTCGTTACGGAGTCAGGGGGTGGCGACAAAAAGGAGAGGTAAAACGAACTTCATAATCCGTACAATGGCAGCTTCAATTCCACCGCCCCGTTCGTCATTCATCTTCTTTTCAGTTTCGTTCCGTTCGTCTTTGTTTTCGACTTTGTTACCAGCACTGCTAACGACGCCGATTTTAACTTTGGTATACACGCTGTGGAATCCTTCATTGAAGAAGAATCGATCTGTCGATTTCACGTCCTTACTCATAGGCTCCTTCTTCAACACCCGGGTTTTGGGAGCTACAGCCAGAGACTGCAAATTCCTTGAGAGCTCATTGGTTGGGATATTTGTTCGAGCTTGTATTTCTTCAAAAGAGAGTGATTCATCTGCACCTAGATCATTGAATAGCAATAGAATCACCATTGCGTAGGTGGAAACGTTCAAGTCATGACGAGCGACCTTACCATTTGGTCTCGGGAAGGTAGCTCGAATATCGGCTGTGCCCATGCCAGATTGCCATTGCAATTTGCGCCCATTGTGTTGGCCAAGGTAGAATTGCTCGAAGCTTTGTTTGAGAAGTTCGATGTTTTTTGGATAGGTGCATTGGGTTGCTAGAGAGCCATCTTTATTCGAGTTTGTCATCATTTCCATTGGCCACATGGTGCTGGTGAGCACGTTGATCTCGAGATCAATGCGTTTTGAATCTGACTCTTGCTGCGAAATATAATTCGCATATTTGGATGTGAGGCCCGAGGATAATTCCATATCCTTGAACATGGCTTCTAATTTTTGAGTGAAGGTGTTGCCAACCTCCATTTTCATTTTTTCGATCATCTGTCGCTCAGCATCTGTGCTTGCAGAACGCTTCATAAGTAATCGTCGGGAAAGGTGTTTCTTATAATAAGTCTCGAAGAGATCTTTGTCGCGAATATATCGCAGCAGGGTGATTCCGCTCTCCAGTAAAGCATCTATCTCTTCTTCAGTTTTACCTCGAACTCCCTTCTTCAAGTTTTCGTCGAAGAAAAGGGACAGATATTCTGAGCTTCGGGGGTTTGCATTGATGAAGTCCGCGAAACTTGTCGTTATGGAGGTTTGCATCCCTTGGTCTGCATTAAAAGACATCTCCCAAACCCTATCAAACATGGCTTTCAACTGCAAAACATCATTCACCCATTTAATTGCAGCAGCTGTTTGTAAGTTTACTGGCGCCTTATCATCTGGACTCTTGCCTTTTGTGCCATTTGCAGCTTGGTCTAAGGGCTTTTGACTTGGGAGAGGTCCTTGCGAAAAATCCCTCGCTGCGTTATTGATTTCTGATCCTAGTTCGACAATACGAGCTTGTACAGCTGATGTCAAGGCCCGCTTCTTTTCATCGACCCTCGAGTTTAACTCGTAGACATTCTTCAAATCAGGTAATCGATCATTACCTAGCATATACTTGACCCCGCTATCGGGCATAGCTATGATATTCCCAATGTGTTTCTCGACTAGATTCTCATCAATAACCTGTTTGATTTTGTGCTCTGTCGCCGGAGACAAAGTATAGCGACAGCGTTCTTCCTCTTCTCGTAACCTTTCGGCCACCCGCTTACAAAACGTCGAGGCATCGGCTGTGGCAAGGAGACGTTGACCTTCCGCGAGGTAGAAAAGTCGACTCGACTCCAAAAAAGACGGTTCAAAGGATGTGACATAAAGCTTTCCAGACTCCTCTTCTCTTTCCGTCTCATACAGCCCTTCAAGCATATATATGCAATGCCGTATTAAGGGGCGATCAATGATATTTCCATCGCGTTCAAGCCTGATCATGAACAGAACGGTGGCTTCAAAGACATCATAAACGGTCATTTGTCTATTCCATCCAATGTCTGCATTTAGAACATAGTCACGAAATGAACACATCGCGGTGACGTATATCGACGGGCGGAGTTTGTCCTGGAGTATTACTTTATCCTTTTTTGGAGAAATGAGTATTAAACAAATGTGAGGTTGCCTGGAAGAGAAGAAAATATTGGAAATCTTACCATGTACATAAGTACATCCGTAATCATTCCCATACAAAGCTGGTGATCTTCCCAGACCTCTCTTAATTTCCCTAAGAAGCGTTCACCTGCTATTCTTCTTTCGTTCACTTGATCCAGCGTGTCGACTGCATCACCTTCCAACGAAAGTGACGGAGCAATATATGTGGTGACCTGCTTTAACACCACATTCTGAAGCCAATCTTTTTCCAGTTCAGCTACACGATCGTAGAGATCCATGCCTTTCTTCCTGAGGACCAGTTTATACGCATTTCGGTATAATTCTTCAAAGGAGAGGTTCGAGGCATTCTTGGTATGAATTTCTCGAAGAGAGGAGGAGAGTACATCCCATGAAGTGTCAAAATCAGCAGAGTTGTCCCGCGCTGCCATGCTCTAAGATAGTTGAGAGTCAGCTGGGGATTCTTGATCCAACGCTCAATGTAGCAAGAAAACTGTTGCGGTAATAAAAGTGGAAAGCGGGGAGAGGTTTTGCGAGTAAGAGAGCGGTGAAAAGCATACCCGCCGTGGAACACGGATTTTACTTTTCGGTTTCATCGCCATTTTTCATTGGAAAATAACGGCTTTGCATCCCGTATGTGAAATAAACGAAGTTGGAGAAACGAGGGAGCCTTGAATGTTGTGAGGCAGCTGCGGGATTGGTGGGTAAGCCGGAGAACCGAAAGTGAGTGGCAGGTCACCAAAGTGTAGCTGCCACGGTTCGCCTCATTAACACGGCGGATATCAATTTCCCGTGGGCAGAATGCATCAAGCAATCATAGGATTCACTTTCTTTTCCTTCGTGACGGCATATGGAGTTTGGATGTTTGTTCGATCAGAAAACGACGTGACGAACTATATCACTGCAATAGGAACAATGTATTTCCGGGTAAATCACGTGACACCAATTATGTCATGGCAAAAATATGAACTTCAGAATTTTTTAGATTAACAACGAACCCAGTAATCAAGGCAAACAAATCTACGATTTGTTCATCGCCGCCCTTGCTTTGACTCGTGTAATTGAATTAATAGGATTATGGCTTCCTCCAAAAGGCTATTTCAGAGCCTCGCGACTCGCGTAGCGCACTCTCCTCTCACATCTTCCTCACTCAAATCTCGATCCTTCAGAGCATGCCGTAAAGATCAATTCACCACAACCCGATTCTCGACACGCTCAAACAATCCACCTCCATTCCTCTCCTCACAGTTTTCCAGATATAACTCGACCTCCACCAGAGCTCCTTCTCCTCTTACAGACAGCAAACCTGTGACCCCTGAAGATACCGCCCAGAACGCACAGCGACGTGCAGAGGAACGGGCATTCCTAATCACATTCACCTGCAAACCATGCAGTCACCGTTCATCACATCGTATCTCGCAGCACGGCTACTACAAAGGCACAGTGCTGATTACTTGTCCGGAGTGCAAGAATCGACATATCATCAGCGACCATCTGAATATCTTCATGGATACAAAGTCTACTCTTGAGGACATCTTGTGGCAGCAGGGGCAGACGCTGCTAAAAGGAAAGCTAGAAAGGGACATAGAATGGTGGGAGGATGGCACTGTGAGAGCAATTGAAGGAGAAGGTCCGAAGGAGGCGCTGCGCCATCAAAAAAGTCAGGGCCAACGACCAATCGGCAACACGGCTCAACTGCAGCAGGACGTAAATATGCCGCGGAATCAGGACCAAGAACAGGAGAAGGAACAGGAGAAGGAACAGGAGAAGGAACAGGGACCGTACCAATAGATGGAGTAGATCAAACAGCCGGACCATAGGGAGAATCCTTGATATTTTCTGTAGCTCGATCGTCTTTTTCGGCGCTGTGTCTATCTGGGATTTTTGCATTCGCAAGGGAGTAACATGTTCTTCATATTGCGTTGGTAGGATATTTTTATGTATAATGCCGGGATTGGAATACCCTGCAATGCTGGAAGTTGATAGCAAATTATGTACAATACATTACAAACATGAATAATATGGATATAAATGACCATTCAGCACTGACCTGTCCCAATTCTATTTTGACAACTCCTTTCAAAGACAAGCGTAAAAAGAAAGGGTCATACAAAAGGGGGAAAAATTTTACCAGCCACGTCTCCTTTCTTGATATTCTGTGCCCCTTTCCTTCCTCTTCTCCCGTTTTCGGTCATTCTTCCGTTTCTTTTCTCGACCAAACTTCTCAGGATCAACTACAGCTTCGATGCGCCTCTTCACCCTTCTGCTCTCCCGCCTGGACTTGACGCTTTGACGGGCAACAGCTATTTGTGCCACAAAGTCAGTCGTACCCAATTTTTTCTGCAGCATATCAAGAATCTCCTGGCTGCTGGACACGAGGGACTTGTAGGTAGTTTGGAACTGCATATTGAGGGAGCGGGGTGCAGGGATCGATGGATCAGTGAAGTGAAGTAGTGGAAGGAGAATTGTCTGTAGGGATGGAGTTATTTGAGATACGTCAAGATGGGTACAAAGAGCCGCGATAAGCTTCATGCAAGCCGTTTTACTAGTTAAAGATTCCGCTCGGGTGGTTTGAGGCTCCCGTCGAAGGATGGCGGCTACGCGTTCGAAGACGTATTCAATTGCTGGCTTGCTTTTTTTGGCGTGGTTGACAACAACGGCTTCTAAATTGTTTTCGCCATCGCTATCTTCACTAACGTCGCCTGCCAGATTATCTGTTGTATTCTGTAAGAATTTCAGATTATTTTGTCCGAAGCAACGTCCAAGGAACACTAGGTTTCGGATAGTCTGGGTTGCTAGGTCTTCAGAGATAGTAGCTGCTTTCAGACATAGCAAACTGGCTCTGGTAATATCTAACATCATGTAACCCTCCAGCTTGAGGCCAGAAGCCCCTATGAGAGGAACAGAACCATAACTATTGGGGAAATTTTCTTTCGCTTCGTCAGCAAACCAAATTCCGATCAAATTAGCCGCGCAAGATTTTATCCAAGCGTGTGGGTAGAAGAGGCTTTCGCAGATATGAGACCAGATATTCGCGCAATCCGCGGTCAACGCAATGGCTGGAAAGAGTTGACATAGCTTAGTGAAGAGTTGTAGAGAGTGATAGAGAACTTCCCATTCTTCTGCATCTCGGTTTTCCACGGCGGGAGCGATGATACTGGGTAGTAGTCCTGTAACAAACCGCACTTCGTTTTCCTTGTTGTTCCGTTCAGATTCAAAGAAAATCCGTATTGCTTGTAATCCAGTGGTCGTGAGTAATGGATTTTGCGTTTGTTCGAGCCAGGATCTGACAGGGTTGAGCATAGACGCCAGATGCTTGGAATCAGCACGACTGTAGAGATTGCCCAGGAGCACACCTGCCATCTCCCGACACTCGACGGCGTCATCATTGGACATAACCATTACCACAGGTACAAAAAGTGTGCCAACAATATCCTGCGCAGGATCACCATTGGACTTAGAGAGCAGAAGGTGAATTGCTTCCATTACTGACTGACGGCCTTCTTTATGCTGATAGCCAAGGTTTTTGGCGAGAAATCCAAGCTGCTTTGCCCACCTGCTTTTAGCCTGAGGGTATTCAATCATGAAATGTATAAAGACACCCCTAGCGAGGTCACGGGCACTTCGCGTGTGGTTTGTTACCATCATCGCGGCAACATTGTCTACAAGCTCATACATTTCCGGGATAATAAATTTGCGAGACATAACCGCTCGAATGAAGTTAAAGGCAACTCCCTGTCGGTCAGGCTCCTCGATATCAGCAGCTATTCTCTTCAATAAATAGCCTAGGTGCGAGTCTTTGAGCTTCGTGGTTCGCCGTTCGCGTATGATCGAGGAGATAAGTTTTAGTGCGGCTTGAGCAGCTTCGGTATTTGTGCTTGGAGCGTCTTTGATCATCTTGATAGCTTCTACGAGATACACGTCGGAGTTTTTATCAAGCTCTGGGAGTGGGGTTTTGATAATCGTGGACAGGAGCCTAATGGCGGACAACTTGACTTCCTCGTAGCTTTGCAGCAATGCATCCCCAATGATGGGGAGGAATCCGGCAAGGTTGGCAGCAGTCATGAGGGAATTGTATTTATTTAAGACACTGCGGAGAACATCGAGTCCAAACCGAGACAGCTTGTAGATATATGACGAGGTGCTTCCTCGGTTCAACCGGTTTCTAGGATTGAGCAAATTGACTATGAAACGAGCTCTGTCCCCCCGCTTATCAGCTTCAGGTTTCTGGGGCTCGGTTTTATAGGATTCTTTTATCACTTCGTAGCATAACACTAAGAGTTCACGGCTTTCAGCGCCTGGGTTTCGTAGCAAACCGACTCCAATTCTTCTGAGCAATTCATCGACCTTTTTGATAATTGTTGCTGTAAGTTTTTCCCGCAATAGAGCTTGAACTGGATTAATAAGAGCTGATAAATGTCGAATCGTCGAAATCTTCGCAAGGAGTTCCATAGAATCATAGCTTTTGTTGCTTTTCACCTCCTTCATTTTGCTCACATATTCTTCAGCGTCTTTCTCTTGGCCAACGGCTCCAAAGATATCGTCCATTATCACGGCTGCAAGTTCGTCAAGGTTCTGATCCAGCTCACCGGGCTTGAATTGATCGCTAGTTGTCACTAGAATGGAATGGACCGTGAAGGATAACACATGAAGCTGGTATCCTCTTGTTAATGTGCTCCGCAATTCCTTGAGGATATATCCAAAGTAGGATGGCCCAAGAATAAGCGCAATATCAGCGAGGGTCTTCCTAGCCATATCTCTAGCATCCTGTGACCGGCTTCGAAGGATGTTAGCTAGGTCCAGGAGCACAGAGGGGAGGAAAAGTGCCATATCTTCCTCAGGCAGAAGTTTAAGTAGCTTAACCACGATCACAGCGGCAGGTACGCGGAGATGGACTTCCGATTCATCCTTTTGGTGAACGAACTCCGACAGGAAGGGGATAAAGTTGGTTTTCAGCTCCGTCCCGATGCGAGTTTCTGTAGGTAAGGTTCTGGAAAGGGAGGCTTGAACTGCGGACTCTGGCTCAACGGCCTCCATTTGCCCATCTTCAGCAACCGAGTGCTCTTTCGTGGTATCCATTGCTCGCGACAAGCCATCAGTTAGCTGGCCAAGCAGTCGTATGACATTCTTCTCCATCCCTGGGAGACTCTGCAAGTATCCCTTGTATCTTCGAAATATCGCTCTAAACTGACTCCATTCCAACCCTTCAGAGAGCACTCCAATAGTTGCAACTGTCTCTGCAGCCAGGTTATGCGCACTTTCATCTTCCGCCTGATCAAACACAAAGTGTTCAATGAGAGGAAGCAAAAAGGAGCTGATATTTGATGACCCAATTTTCCGCTTCTTAGCATCGTTTGCCAGACGCCGCAATGCACGAAGACGGCGATGTTGTTGGATATGGAGGATATTATTGAAAATAGATGCCTCCTCATCCCCGTTGGCTAATAGATCAACCATGTCACAAACGGTCGGATGTTTTGGGTGGTGTGTTATGAAATAGCCCATGATGGAAACGAATTCTGCCCGTACCGTCTCAGCAGGGTATTTAGCCCCGTTGCGTAACGATGGAAGCAAAACCCCGTCGACCAAATTTAAGTAACCCCCGTTATCGCTGTCTAACTTTGGAACTATGCTCTCCACAAATCTTTTTAGCCCGAATGACGAACTGGATCTAATTGCAAGTTCCTCCTGATCTTTCACATGATAAAGAAGGTTGTACAATAGTGGGCGCCATTGTCTGGCCGTGAACTCCTTGTACTTTTGCTCATTGATAATATTAAATGCCTTAAGCCTCCTGTCAAAATCTAACTCGTCAAGCTTTTTGCTAGAAATAGAATTGAGATCCGCACATAGTAAGGCAACATCCTTAAGATCAGTCTCGTGGTCTGCGAACGCAAATAATACGGAGGAGGCCACTTCGCGGTTGGGATTATCTTTGAAGTAATCGAATAGTGAGGAGATAACCTCAAAGATACGGTTGTTAAGATCTTCGTTATCTCGCGGGTCGTAAAGCGGTAGGAAATGCTGCATGACACGCAGGAGCCCACTTTTAGCTTTGGGAGGAACTCGATCTGCGGGTTCATTAAGAAGGAACGTAGCCGTACTAATTAGCTTCGTGGTTTCTTGTGAGGATTGGACGAACGGAGCAAGGTTTGATAGTGTGTCGATTGCAGCCATCTTCAATTGGCGACTTGATTGCTTTCTGAGTAGAGACTCGAGATGAGTTAACATGTATTCGACATGAGGTCCTAAAACCTTTGACCGGACTATATCTGTTGTTGAAGCGTCTGGCAAATTCTCCGGGTCTTTTGACTGTTTATTTGCGACATTAATAAGCCCATTTAGGATCTCGCACAGAACAAATATTTTAACGTCCTCGCGAGCAGATTCCACACCCACACAATCAACTATTCGTTGAATTACGGGTTGGTCACCGTGGAGAAAGTAAATTGCTGATTTGGGATAGGATGCCCAAGTATGGAAGAGACGGAGTAAGCCGGACACGCCCTGCGCTGTTTCCACAGCGAACTTTTCCAATCTTGGGCTGATAATCTCACTAAAAATTAAAGGCATATATGGATTCCAATCGAAGTCAGGAGAAACTGTGAATACCAAAGCGAGACAATGAGTACCTGACTGGCGAATGTTGCGGATGAGAGACGTCTGGTTGTCTTCTGAGCTGTTGTCCATCAACTGCCTACATGCTCGAATGAGGCAGTATAAGATCACATTCATGGAGAGGTCGACATAGGGAAACATTTTGGTTTTCAGGGTGTTGAACATAGTTTCCACCATTTTTAGTAGACCATATTGCTTTCTGACGCCCATTATCTCTTGGTCCAGATATTGGCGCTGCTTAGAGTCGGATTCAAGAACACGAACATCGCCCAGCGGACCATATGATATTTTAACGAAGTGGCCGAAGTCATTTTCGGAGAGTTGAGATATTATCCTTAAAATTGTTTTTCTGCGCCCCTCTTGTGTCCCCTGTCCCCCCCCGGAGCCTCCACGAGCGACCATCTTACCATAAAGGAGCCTCAATAACAAAGGGAAAATATCAGGACGGTGATCTTCCTTAATCGTACTGTTCTCCTGGCTAGCATTCACGAATTCTGACAGTTCATCTCTGAATCTTGCGTCATCCACAATGTTCATTATGTTGGTCTCGTAAGGTTGAATGGCGGGTGACTTCCAGGTAAAGAGAGCTTTTAAGGCGGATTTTTGAATTTCCGTGTCTCCATTACATAGAAGCCCAAGCAAAGCTTCATGTACCTCCGACGATTTGTACAAAACTTTCGGGTTGATGAACTGCCCAAATACGCTGAGCATGGCTTTCCGATCCCGTATATTCCATGGGGAAGAGGGACTATCATCTGCAGGCCGCTGGCCAGAAGTATTTGGTTTGATGATAGTAGAAATGTCCTCGTCATGAGTTGCCCATGATAGAAATAAGGGAACGAATTGCCGGGATCGTTTTTCTGCCACTTGAGGCACAGCTCCCAAGACTTTAAGAGCCTGTGATCGCGGGGAGGTAGAACTTTGTGCTGACGTTGAATGAGCAGATTTGAAGTCTTCTATAAGTAAAAGATTAGAATTTTGGGCATCAGTAAAAGAGGTCGACACGGTTTTTTCGATATTTGAAATATTAAAGCACTCAAATTCAGACGTAGCGGTTGGTTCCTCGGATTCTGCTTCAGGCGCACCCATTTCCATGTCAAGGGGACTGAGTTCTCGCAATCCGCGAATAGCAAGCTCTGCAACTATGGCCTCTCCATTTTGAACCTCACAAATTGCTTTGATCGCATCACACGCATCATCCCATAGTGATGCCAGCCTTTTCGATAGCAGACCAAAGCAGAAATTTGGAATAATTCGATCTAGCCACTTTTGGGTTGACGCTGCCGCATAACCGATAGCAAGCTTGCGGATTTGCATCGATAGATACCTTGACGTTTGGAGACTCAGTTCGCTTTGTTCAACTTCAATCGCTATCGCTATGTACGTATTATCGCTGTCGTTCATCCTGGAGAGCAATGTTTGTAGAATCTTGAGGGAGAGTAATCTGATTTTATGTGATGAGCCGGAAAGATTACCAATAAGAGCGGTAGCAAATGGTTCGAGGCCCTCGTCTGATACCTGATCGTTTTTGGGACAAGCAGACATATAAGCCAATATTGCTTCGAGGAAAACTGGACAATGTGAGCACTCAGGACCAATCAACACCACCTTATTCCAAAGACATAGATCAAGTGAGCCTAATTTGATAGCAAGGCGGACATATGCTAAAAATCCTTGGCCTCGGGCGAAGGTAATTTGGCTCTCGCGGAGGTTGGTAGAGGGTGCCATCGCAGCCTTCAGTTGAATATGGAGGTGCTGGACAAGTTGTGGAAGGATTGAAGGTTCGGAGGAAAGTAATATGGCATCCTGTAGTTTTGTATATGAATGTAGAAAAGCGACATCTTGGTCTGTGAGATCTGGTTTGATGAATCTTTCCATAATTGCATCTTTCCATTTGTTGGGGCACACTACCGATCCAAGCTTATTAGGTTCAGATGTGATGCAACGAGCAGCCTGAAGTTTCGGTAATATCAGGCAAAGTCCAGATTCGTAGTCTTTCCAGAGAGAAGTGATGAACCTAAAGACAAATATCAGGATTTGCATTTGGACTAAGATGAACAAATTTCACTGACCGCTGAAAGTATGGGAGGACAACAGTTTGAAATCGCTCGGTTCCGAATGAGGAGAATAACGAGCAGAATGGCAAGAAGTACTCGCTAAATTTCTCATTACTAATGGATTTCATGAGAGGGCGCATAAATGACAACAACTCATCCATAGGGGACGTCTGAACCGCAGCCGCCACTGTGGCTAATAGCAGTTGGATCGAATAGACAGGGGTATTGGGCGATTCAATGACGCGACCCAGAAGCGTGATGAGGCTTTGATGTACCCTCTTCCAGTTTTTAATCCTAGAACCTTTGCGTGCGGTTACGCTAACAAAAACTAAGCGGATATCTAGTTTTGTCACTGCAACGTTGCCATTAGGCTTAGCATGTTCGACATGGTCACAGATCACATCAAAAACTGAGCCAAAAGTGTCGGGAGATGTGTGATGAACCAAATTAATGACAATCCCGTTAAGAATCTGCTCTGTGAGGGCGCTTTGGGTTGCATTTTGCACAGCAGAAGCATTGATGAGGCATCGTAAGATGTCTGCTCCATTTGAATGAATGGCACTATTCACTCCCTTGATTGCATCCGCAAACATTGACATGAGGCCCTGTTGATACATTAAAATCTGGCGTGGTCCATCTGTATTGGCGAGATCCTCAAAAAGATAGGTAACAGCTTTTTCAAGAGGTGACTTATTTTTGTAGTAAACAAGGGCGGCCTTGCGTATTAGGAAGGACATGGACTCCGCCGCAAATCTTGTCACAAAGTGCTTTTGGCGTTCTTTTCCCAGGTAGGGAGACATTATTCCCAAAAATTGCCGTAAGTCTGGAACGAGGAGTCGGGATAGAAATTTGAAAATCCAAGCCAGACATGTAAAACTCCATTCTATCACCTCGATATTTGGATGTGTAGCAGCGACGGATGCTATTAATGTGACAGCTGACGCGAAATGTCTTTCAAATCGCTGACCCAAGTCCCGACTAAATTGAGCCACCAGGCTGAGAAGAGGTTCCAGGCTCAATTCATCCCTTTTCCCTATGTACTCGGCCAACAATCCCATTATTCGATCCTCATGATGTAGAATCTGTGGTAAACTCTCACTGAGCCGATTTACGCGCTGGGAAAACTGGGTAAAATTCTCGGATAGATTAAGTTCTATCCAGTACTCCAGGGACGCCCTGAAGTATGAATCCGATTCGGTATCGCTGTCATCGCCAATGCTGTTGCGGCGCACACGATGGATGGGATCAATTTTTAACTTGACGATGCGCTTGGAGAAAGATTCGAACCGGTGAGATTTTGTCGTTGCGGTACCTTTCTTTATGAGATTGGAAGGCTTGCCCCGGCGTCCTGGAGGTACGGTCGCCATGTTGTTGGGCTGCCAAAACTATTCGCTTCAAGCAATTTTTGATTTCCTCCGAATTATTCAAAGCTTCAAAAGAGAAAATAAAGTAAGTGATCGCGTCGGTCAAATGATAATCCGGGGTTTCCTTATCTTATCTGATTGCTGTGTAATCACGTGATATGGATCCTAACCAGCGAATTGTGAGATATTCCTGCACATTGCAAGCTATCATCACTATACGTTCCTCTACTTGCGTAATATGGGCTCGATTACACTTGAGTTAGAATCTACAAAAGATCATCCATGCATCTGTTCGGGTTTCGGACTGTCTTACCTGAGAATCGTAACGCCGATGATTCATTGGGATATGAAAAAGACCATGATAGCGGAGCAAAAATAAAATTTCAAACAGATAAACGATGCAAAATCTCGTTATCAGGCTAAATGACAAAGGGTTTCTTTTATTCCAAGGCAAAACAAAAAAGAGGCTCCATGTCAACATGACAAGAGCAATTAACCTCTCGCGTATGCTAAGCCTCAAGGTGGGCGATAGTTTCATGCCTTACACGTCTGCGTGTAAGCGTTTACCCCTTCAGCACCATAATTTAGCACCAGTTGTCCCTTTATATCCTAGATTTGCATAGTCTGCGAAAGAGGTCAGAATCTGTTCAGAAAAGATCTCACACTCCGTTAACGGGCCAGCAGCCAACTTACCCGGATCGTAAAAGATAACATAACCTCTATCGTTCGTGACACCAATCTCCTCCTTGAGAAAATCAGTAAAGGCCTTGGAGAAATTAACATTATCGGCCGGGTTTAGATTGCCCAGAGAAGTTATGCGCATTTGAAAGCCTAATGGGGCCATGATTATTAGTTCTTCGCATGTGATACATAAATGCAGATGTGTAGATAAGGTACATACATGGATCGTGAGTGCCCGCAAACGTCAAGATCTCATCAGAGCGGATTTGAACTGAAATGAAAGACTCGGGCTTTTTAAGGATCCTCGCTGACGCCTTGGAGAGTGAAAGGGCGAGTTCCTTGCTCTGTTCGCGTGAGAGAGCAACATTTGTGAGAAGCTCGATGGAAGGCATTTTTAGTCCAATGCGGCGAAGAGCAGTGGCTGATAAATGGTGAAATCTCCCGATGGCTTCCAATTTCTTTTGTTTTTGACGATGTTCATTATCAAATCGAGCTAACAGAAATATAGTTACGGTTATGTCACTGTTCTTGGCGCGGGTGAGGAAGTGATTTGAGGTCGGTTCGGGTTCGACGTAGCTTAACCAATAACTAGTCAAGGGTTAGGCAAAGCTCTCTGATAATGTACATACAGTACGATCCCATCTTTCTGGCATTTTGCCTTTCTATAAGAGGTGCAAAATGAATTCATAAGGGGCAAGTCGTATTTTATTTTTCATTTTCGGTTATCATCCAGAGTAGATATCACGTGACGGAATCACCAAAGCAAGTGGTGCAACCAAAGTGCAATTTATCAACCTACATTCTTCCAGACAAGGATAATGTAGAATTCAATTAGTGAATAACCGCTGTTTTTCAACTCTATTTCTATAGAGCTTCCTGCATTTTTGTTGCAAATTGACGGCATAATTACGCGTTGAAGTGAATGAGTTAGAAAATTGATGAGAATTTGAAATTGAAGATCCATTCGCTTGCGTGATCCGGAATTAACTACGTTAATTGAATCACCAGTTCACTAACTAGCACGATCAACGGCGGTGCCCACTCGTCTTTCAGGGCTTTAAATAATATTACCGCCTTTATAGATGACTATGGCATCTAAAATGTAAGAACGGTGCTCTTGCACTCCAGTTATGCGGGTACTGGGCTAACTCTGAATACAGAATTGTTGTGGGGAGTGTAAACTGCTCAATCAGAGAAGTATTCACCAAGCTGGCAAAGCTGCAGACCAAGCAGAACTTTACTTTCGCTATTATCGCTGGGGAGCTTTTCGGAGATGGATCAAGTGAGGAGGAACTGAGGGACATTACGGCATTGTTGAATGGTACAATCAAAGTGCCGTTACCCACCTATTTTACTGTTGGAAATCACACGATTCCAAAACGAGTCATTGAAAAGATTGAATCTGATGATGAAGTCTGTCCGAATCTCTATTTTCTTGGTAGACGTGGAACCCTCAAAACATCCGAAGGCATCGAAATTGTGGCGCTGGGGGGTAGCTTTGAAGATTCCGCAACGCCTGCGTCAGGGTTAAGCGATAAATACTTACCCCGGTACACAGAATTCGATGCCAGATCGCTATTCGAAGCTCACGGCGCGCATATTTTAATAACAAACCAATGGCCAAAATCGATTCATAATGGCTCAGAAGTGTCGTTGCCAGAGAATGCCAAAGTACCCGAAGGCACACAATGCGTGGCAGACCTCTGCGTGACTTTGAAACCTCGATATCATTTTTCGTCAGGCGCCCCTTTCTTTTACGAGCGCGAGCCGTTCTTTCACCTCCCCACAGAAGAGGCTCCTGATGTAAAACAAATTACTCGATTCATCAACCTGGCTCCGTTCAGCAAGTCATCAAATCAAAAATGGCTGTACGCTTTCACTCTGGATCCACAAGCAGCTCCGTTAACGGCTATTCCACCTGGTACTACGGCATCGCCACTCCTCCTCTTTGCGTCAAAAAAGCGACATGCTCTCCCGGGCCAGCAACAGTCCTTTAGTCGCTTTGCACATGGGGATGACTATCATCGACCTAGCAAGCGTATTCGAAGACCCCCGCTGGGGCCTTCAGAATGCTTCTTCTGTTTGTCAAATCCGAATATTGCCACTCATCTCATTACGTCCATAGGCTCAGATAGCTATCTCACAACTGCAAAGGGCCCGTTACCTACTTCTGCTACATTCCGCAGTCTAGGATTTCCCGGACACTTGTTAATAATACCTTTAACTCATGCACCGACTTTCGATGAAATCGAAGATTCTAATTCGAAGGTAGCTACTATCCAAGAGATGCAGAGATACCGGTCCGCCCTGCATGCTATGCTGGATGAACGATCCCAAGGCGAGCTGGGCGCGGTCACCTGGGAAGTAAGCCGCAGTAATGGGATACACATCCATTGGCAATTCCTTCCAGTTCCCTCGGACCTGGTGACCGGTGGTTTAGTAGAGGCGGCTTTCAAGGTGGAAGCCGAAAATCTCAGTTACCCGAAAATCCAGAAGGTGGACAACAGTACGTTGCAAAAGGGAGATTACTTTCGAGTAAAGATCTGGAGCCCTTCGCCGAGAGCCTTGGACGGCGGAGAAAGGGCAGGGGAAGGGGTAAAACCAGGCACGGAAACTACTCTGATCCTCCCTCTGTCGCCGGAGTTCAGGTTCGATCTTCAGTTTGGCAGGCGAGTGATGGCTAAACTCCTCGAACTCGAGAAGAGGATGAACTGGAGAGATGATATCCAATCACAGGAAGAAGAGACAGCTGATGCGGATGACTTCAGGAAGGCTTTTGAGAAGTTTGACTTTTCGCTGGAAGAATAGCGCGGGAAGGGTAACAGGAACAACTCAAAAGTGACGGGATCAGCGACTGTTTCTTCACCTGCCGACTGCCGCTCCCCCTTGGCAATACTTTATTCAGCCTTTTTTTCCTCCCAACTTAAAGTTGCGTATGTGACTTAAGTCATCCGGTGGCCGTAATCTGGCGGCATACGGCGAGCAGGACACACCTGTGCGAAACTAACCATTATCAGGTATTAACCATTGCCCATTCATGTACCCCGTTTTCCCTTTAAGTATCGACGGCAAATGAAACTGGTCTCTATGTACCTTTACCAGATAACTGAAGCAGAAACACCATAATTTCTTGCTGCTTATTTAACGCTCCAAGTTTGCGGCTCATCATCCAATTTTCCATCTCTCCTCCCCCCAGTGACTCTGGAACTGCCCCTGCCGCTTCCTGTGAGAGCTCACAAAATGTCTCCCGCGTTACTCCCTTTTAAAAATCGGACTTCCCCACAGTCGGCATAAGTCGGTCTTACCCCGTTTGCTCGCTCGGCCTTCTCTCTTGTATCTCTTCCTGCCCGCTTTCCCTGGGGTGTGAGTCGCTGGGCTCTGCAGCGATCTCGCCATGTTTACTCTCGGGCGGATATCTCACGTGGGCTGTAACGGATGAGAAAGCTTTTTAGGTAGGTAATAAGAGATGAATCCCCTGCAGTGAAAAACTCGGTCAGTTGAAGATTCCCAATTTATTGGCAGTAATGGCTAATATGTTTTCAAGACACGACATGCACGAAGTCTACCTTACACACAAATACCCTTCACTTCACTTTGAATAGATCCTCCGAGTCCTATATGAGCCTAGTCGTCATAGCCAACTGTCATTTTGTCCAGCGACTTTAGATGACGCAGAACGGGCTCTTTGCAAGCTAGTCTGAGCATTTGAAAGAATTCTTTTTTCAAGCCGCTTATATGGCCTCACCAGCTTCGCCTCCATGGACTCCCTGCACCGATCTCCCGAAAGTTGCTGAATTATCAGCCACCAGTCAATCCAAGCTAAGGCGCAGGATGAGCCTTCTCCAATACCGCAGACGGCGGGGGAAAGGCGCCAAATACGGCGCCAAATCAGCATCAGAAAGTCTCAGCGAACAGCTCAGGTCCACGTCTTTATCCGACGGCCCATCCAAAAAGAGGGTTAAATCAGAGGACAATGCTTTGTTGTCTACCACGATTTCGCCCAACGAAATAAGCTTCAATGAGCGCAGAAACAACAACGGGTATCCGGATTTGCCATTTGAACCAGTGTTCCGTGCGGGTATTCTAATATTAATCACGTCCCCCGAGGGACAAGTGTCTTTGGGAATGTGTGATGGAGAGGGAAGTGCTTCGTGGATCATCAAAAGGAGGCTCAGGCCATCGCGGAAGCTGAAGGAAGAGCCGTAGTTCGCCCCCTAGCATGGTTTTGAGTGGTATCTGGATTCGGGGTACGAGTGTTTTTGTTTGTCAAACCGCTTCGACGACTCATTTGTGTCTTCCCTCCTGGTGTCAGTCTGTTAGATATAAGGGGTCTGTATTCATTGTTCAAATATTCTTACGTCGAGGGTACCATATCAGTTGTTAAAATGTGTAGAGACTTTCCAGTTCCTGACAACTTGGGAATAACTACCCATCCATAAGCTACAGGATGCTGGACGTACAAACTTACATTGCTCTTTATTAAATCAAGTTGATCCTGCCGCTGAATTAAAGTAGAATGTTATTATTTAGCCAAGCGGGATGGTAAATCTATGGAAAAGTCGTCTACTCGTGGGTTTAGCTGTTACCAGTAGGAATCCGAAGACGATGTAAAATGGGCCAAGTGTGCAAGATCTAGGGAACAAGGTGTCAAAAAATATCACTTTATGATAGCTAACAAAGACCAAACCTCCCAATTTTCAAACCATTTTTAAAGTTAGCTACCTAGATATGCACTATAAAATCACAGAGTATAATCCATCACCATCCCCTATCAAAGGGGCGGATTGAAGAGTAAGTGAAGGATATAAAACAGGATGGAAATACATGACTGAAAATAATACCTAGGAACCAAAAATACGAGAAAAAACGACATGAACCGTAAATAATCATCGGTATATCCAACTCATAGATATATCTGATCAGCTAGGGACCCGCCAGAAGCCATTTTGCCGTATTTTGATCTGGTTTTCTAGATTTCCCCTTCAATTTTCTGCGGTTTCGCTTGCTTACCCTGTCCTATCCACCAGTGCGAAAAACCCTCCTTTAAAAGCGCCCCCTAAAGAACCTAATCCACCTTAGCCAACTACCACCAGACATCAGCCTTCTTTTCTTTATATATCTATAAGTAAAAGGAATGCACTGTTGAACGCATCAGCAGCCGCAAGGCCGAACTTGTTCGCTGCAAGAGATTGACCAAGGAGACACGCCTCAATAACGGAACTGCTGGCAAAACATGTGTTTGACAAGGTGCTGCAGATAAAGATGATAAGGATATCGATCGAAACCACTGAGGAGTGGTTGAAGAAGGTCAAGTCAACGGGAGAGTACGAGTTATTGTTGAAGACAATGAGTGGATTGCCACCAACGCAAATACCGAAATCAAGATCCAGGACGATCAGTGCCAAGTCAGAGGCCGAGGAGGAGGAAATTGAAGGAAAAGAGTGGGAGGAGGAGGAGGAGAAAAATCCAGAAGAGACGAGTTGATTGGAAGCTCTATTAGAGGATCCAACTCTCCCAGCTTCATTCCGATTTCCCTCGCCCAGTATATTAGCGGGTTCAACTATGTTAGCTTCATTTTGAAAGCCTTGAATTCGGTTATTGGCGCTTTCAGTCGACGCGGCGGCACTTGAGGTTGAGGCTGTTGTAGTAATTGCCGCTATTGTTGCACTTGTCGTTGCCACTGCAGTTGCAGTTGCTTTTTCCTTAGTGGTAGTAATTGCGGTAGCCTTGGCTGCTTTTTCGAGTGCTTGCGCAACTGCAGCTGAGCATTGGTCTGGGACAGGTTCAGCGTCAGCGTCAACGTCAGCAGCATTGACGTCGATACCGGCTTCTGCGACTGCACCGTTGATTTCGTCTTCAGAGACGTCAGGGACAAGGAGGTTCTCTGTGAAGATACATCCCTCCTCATCTCCCTCAGTGTTACCTAAAGTTGTGGTGAACGGGTGTCAGTATTCTTACATTCGAGTGGATGCTAGGTACGAAGATCAAGAAGGGTACAAAGTAAACTAACAAGTGTTCCCGGTTCCGGTGGCATCGTTGACATCACCCGGCTCGAATGTGCCACTCTCGATAGCTTGCAGCGGGTTACCACTAATGGAGGCAATCTGAACAGCTAAATCCAATGTGATTTTCTTGTTTATTTCAGCTGCGCCCTCGGAGGCTGGGTCTTGGTGCTGGGAAATCGCAGCAATCTCGGGGTTGACAGCTTCGATGCTTCCACAACGCGCACTGGCCTCCCCGACGGTTCCGGTGTTGCGCTCCAGAGCACGGTAGATGAGCGCATCTGTCATGCCTTGGATGTTGCCAGCTGCTTTGGCATTAGTAAATGCCTGATCGGCAATCGCTTGCTGGAGGCAATCAAGGTCCTCGATCTGTCCAGCTCCGGCTTCTGCACCCTGTTGACGATAGGATAGTAGTTAGTGGTGAGCCACCCATTCTTCTTCTGAGGTAGTGTAATGCTCCTGGAACTGCATAAAATTTTGGAATTAAAATACATACCTCATTATCCAATAGTCCAAAAATGGCATCTTCAATCTGATTGGGGTTATTAAGTTGAAGGAGTTCCTGAACAGAGCTCACAAACTTAAAATGTGATAACTCCTGGGGAAATTCACGGACTCGGAGGCCGGATCCAGGACTTTTATGAGGAAGTGGCCTGGCAGAGGCCAAGGCGGCCAAGGACAAAGCCTGGAGAAGCTTCTGGATTTTCATTTTAAATTAAGGTGGTGTTGAAGTATAATTTGGTTTAGCTAAACAGAGAGTGGACGAGACCAGCCCGGCCCAGGAGAAATATTAATGTCAAAGGAGCAGAGATTGCTGCCGATTTGACCAGTACGAAGATATCTCAGATGGCCTGATCTGGTGCTGGATCAAAGTAAGGGGCAAGTATAGCAGTGGGTCCAAGAATAGAACTTAAAATGATAAGTCTAGAGAGAAGCCCAGAAAGTCCAGCTTAGAAGAACAACCGCAAACTAAAAGAATGAACACAGAGATAAAACCCGAAATAAACAGAGACTAGCATGGAGAGGCGGCACAACTCTCTCTTTATATATTTTCGCAACCGCGATCAGATTAAGTCCGAAGGCGTCTTGAGATGAAGCCGTAAGCCTCAAAGGAACAGACATCTTCAAGTGGGCATAGAAAAACATGCGAAATCTGCGAGCCAAGCCCCGCAGAGTCTCGAGCAACAGCCATCTGACACAGATATGCGGCTTTACCTCTGAACAGAATGTTCTTGGCTGCTATGAAATAGGAGAGTCACCCGTCAAGTACCGTTTACCACGATAGGGATATTGGAGATCAAATTTCTCTTTCTGGATTTGCCTCATACCGAATATGAGATTAGCAAATCCCACTAAGCAGCATTGGACAAACTGAGACCGCTATAGCTGTTTAGCAGCTTCAAAATTGAAAAGCCAAGGCCAAAGGCAGGGGCACACAAGCAGAAAGAGGACGAGGAGGGATGTGTAATGGCGTAATAGTTTTCCTTTTTGGACATTCCAAAACACCCAGTGAACTCCTGGAAGCATTGACAAATTGCTATAGACTGATGGTTGAGACGACCAAGGTGCCGAACCCTCCGTATTAGCAGTTGTAGGTTATAGGAATTGCTAAGATTGACGTTTCAGATCTCTTCAGGGTAAGGTAAGCCTTAGCAGGTTTTTTGCAGCGCGGCTAATGCGCGCTTAGCGCTTTTATTTTCAAGTTAGCGCAGGAACTACACATCAAACTTCACCAACCTCACCAACATCAACATCAGCCACAACGACAAGTCCTAATACCGGGTGTTATGGATTATATCTGATGCATCCATTACTCCTCCGTTGCCCTTACAGAGGGTCCAAGACGTGCCATACAAGAAAATGTAGTCGTTTTTAATCTCCTGTTCAAGAATGAAAAATAACCTCATCATGACACACGCTTCAAACCCCACTGGTTAGCTGACGCCATTATCGGCAGCCTGCATGAATAATATGAAATCCTGTCACCACTTACATTTCCATAACTGGAAATGATGCTCCATTGTCTTTACATTCAAGACGTCGCTAAATTACTACGCTATGCCAACCTTGGAAGTTGATGCTGCATAGACAAATATTAAGACCGTTTTAAGATTATTTTGGATAGAAATGCGCGTTGACAAATTATTGAATAAAAGTCTCCTGCCAAACCTTGTTCATTGCCATATCTGACACACTCCGACAAAAAGGGTTTAATGTCCCGTCCTCCTTCAAATACGGCTAACCAATTTCTGTCATGAATTTGTCATCTTCTGTTCCAAAAGTTGCTACTTGAGCTTGGGGGCAGCAAATTATTTCGCATGCTGCGTCACAGGTTTCCTCAAATTGATCCGGATCTCTGCCCCCACCGTGTCAAGCGCCGGGATGATGATGTAGCCCGATGTTGAGTCAAATCATGGTTCTAGAACGCGGTGGACACGATTTTCACTGCCACATACCCCCTCATTTATACAGCCGGGCCATCTTGCATGATGCCTATCATCATTGATTTTAATTGGTTAATCAGACTTCAGAGGTTATCTATAGTATTTTAACCCCAAATATAAATACATTGAAGAAAATCCAATGCGGGGTCGGGCCGCATCTGCAGGAATACAAAATCCCGCCATTGCAAGCTTATGCAACCCTACGACAATTGTTGGGTCGAATGATGTGGCTACCGTTAGTGTTTCTTCTGTGGCCTGGGTGTCGTGGAGATGGGGACCTTGATGAATTGGTAACCCCCCCCCCCCTCCTCCCCTTAATTCTCCCTTTTCCCTTGATCCTTTGGCGTTTGATTTGGTTGTTCTGGTGCATTAACAACTGGTTTTCTGCAGTGCGGGTATATGGCAGGTGTTATAAGCGCGGGGAATCATGGAGAGCCTAAAGATCTTACGAATAATAGGCTATGAAGAAATGTTGAAATAGGCGACGGGGTGTTTGTGAAAAAGAAAGAAGAAAGAGATCTTCTTGTTTTCAGTTAGGTCCCTATGATCTGGTTTAAGCTTTAGTTCCTTTTTAAAACTATGATAAACTCTGGTCAATCTATTAAAATAAACACTCTGCACATACCTCACCGCCCCCAGGGTTAGGGTTAGGATTAGTTAGGTAAGGGTAAGGACCTTGAGCCCACTCTTTAAAACCTCGATGATCTTGACAGAATGGCAAGCTTTGATCGATTGTTAAAGGTTGTTCAACTGCGAAAACGACTCTCTATGGAAACTATGTCACGTGACTACAGAAGGGTCCGACAAATCTATGATCCCATCTAAAAATAGAATGAAAACTACAACACCAACTAGTCATACCTCACACAACATCTCACACAACGTGTATTTGCTCTTGATGATAGTGATTTTATTACATTCCTCACAATCTTTTATACCACGCTTGGACTGTTCGGAGTAACCCCCACCTCATTTAATCCTCCAGGTCAATCTTAACCAGTCCACGATATACTACTGGTGGTTGGTTAGTACAAAACATCCATCAGCCGAAAACATTAAAATGACTCAGATTATATGAGAAGTGAATTAGACAAGGTGAAGGTAGAAGTGAACAGTACGAGAGGAAAAAGAGCCTAAGGGGAAGAAAGAGTCAGACTACAGGGACCTCTCCGAGAAATTTGGAAAATACAAGGGAGCAGATTCAAGCACTACCAACGCATATATATATATATATATATGGACGTGACAAACTGATGTTCAAAAGCCGATGAAGTCAGTAATGAAGGTTAGATAGAACGTAAAAAAGGTTTCATTTCCAAATACTTGATTTGCAGATCCCCACGCTTTCCTTAGTTGATTTCATATTTCACTTTATCCCCATTCAATCTCCAGCATCCAATTCTACTTTAGAATTTGACAAATGAAAAAAGAAACGAAATGGAAGAGGTCTCAAACCAAACCAAACATCCACATAAGTGTTAGCAAAAATTGGCCAGCCAAAAAAAGAAAAAAAAAAAAGAAACAACCAGGGGAGAAGTCAAAAGGGTAAATAAAAAGTGATCAAAACAAAGCATGTACACCTCAGAATTCGTTATTCCGTTCGTTCAATGGGTACGTCCCGTAGAAAATTGAAACTAAATTCTTTGAAACCAAATTTCTCATACATCTTTCGAAATATAAAGCTTCCTCTTCAACCCCCTCCTCATTCGGAGTTTCCATGCTCATACTTCCCTCCATGAATTGGATACAGGGACCCTCCCAACTTGCAACGAAGGTGGTGGACCTTCGTCGTCAGCGCTAGCACCATACTGCCCATGCTGCGCCCCGGGCAATATCTGGTCATAATCGCCTAGCGTGGATGAGAATGGGGGGGGAGGGGTGTTAGGCACTGAAGGTGAATATGCCCTATATCCTTGCTGTGACGGCTGCTGTTGCTGCTGCAAGTTGTGTAGTTGCGGTAGAGGTTGCTGTGGAGGCGGGTATGGCGAGTACGAGCGTGCGGCTGTTGGAGAATGGGGGACTGGTGACGGCGGGTATCTGCGCGGGAAGTCGTAGGTGTTTATGGATGGCCGGGAGGTGGTTGAGTGTGTTGTTATGGGGGCGTCGTTAGAGGGGGGGTAAGTGGAGGTGGAAGAATGGGGGCTTAGGTTGGGGTTTGCGTTGCGATTTGGGTAAAGGGTTTGTTGTTGATTCGAATTTGGGTAGCTGGTTGCGATGCCTATGTCGTCCGCGGCGACGGGATCGCCTGGGGACGGGGTGCGTGCGATGTTTCCAGGGTGGTAGTTTGTGGGTTCTGGTGCGCAGTAGCCGTCAAAAGCGGAAGTGTAGGCAGGAGAGTTGGGGTTTGAATTATTGTTTCCCCGCATGGGGCGGCTGACGTTTTGGCCTGTGACAGGGTCTAAGGTGTTCATTTCCAGATCATAGGGTTGAGAGGTATCTTCAACACGGCGGGTTGGAGCGGGTTCCCACATAGGCATTTCCGGGAGGGCATCGCCATTAGTCTGTGTGTGTGAGTGGGTGACGTCGAATTGCGCGTATTGTTTTGGAGATGGACGGTGGAAGCTATACACCGGGGGTGCGGGGGGATGTTGATAGCCACCCGAGGGATATTGATTGTTGTAAGCTGTCTGTTCATTGCTATAATGGTCGCGGGCCTTAGACTTGCTGCCAGAGGAGGGGCAGCAACAACTACAACAGGCGCAGCAGCCCTTGCAGCATGTGTAGCCGCAGCAGACGCAGGCGAGTACGGCCCAGAGGACTGTAATGATAATGAGGCCACCAATGATTATGGCGACAATGGCAGGCCACCTGAATTGGCTGCATTAGTTCGGGAATTGAGAGAGAGAGAGAGAGAGGGAGGGGTAGAAGGTAACATACTTGCAATAGGCACTGGCCATGCATCTATCCCAGCTGGAGAAGGTTTGCCTGATACCTCTACGTTGGAGAATACCCTCTCTCCGGAACGGGGTGAACCCGAGCGGATCCATGACAGCAATGGCAGTGAACGATTGGAAGAAGTTGAAACGAGTGCGCCCGATATTATTATATATCAACTATGCCACTGATGCATATGTACAAGTATCATAGAGATATCGTACCGACAAACAGGAATTGCCGATGTCAAAATGTAGATTATTCAAGCCCAGATGTTTACTAAAGGCTACCGAAAACAATAGTTTGGGGCGGGTCGTCAGCAGCGACGGGCAGAATTAGCGTATCTTCAACTGGGCGACGGGAATAATTGAAATTGAACTCGTATATCTGTTGTAAAATGAGTCTACCTATAGACTAGGCATCGGGACAATATGGAATTGTATTGCAAAGCAATGTGGATGCAGGAAGTGTGATACATCCGTTTCTTTCGAATTGGGAGTGGAGATTGACTGGTTGGTGCATGGAGGACAACCCTCGGATACCAGTAATCGTAACCGTCGTCGTAGTACGAACGTAGTTATTGATGCATTAGGCGTAGAGAGCTGGAATGACAGACGTAGGGTTTGATAAGGAAAATAGTCAAGGGACTGCGATAAAGCCCTATGTCAATAGGCTGAGATGTTTAGATGATGGTAGAGAACGCAAGTAAAGTGATGGCAACGGCAGTTCGAGTCGCTAGCCGGCTGGAGACCGCAGAATAAAACGAAACGAAGGAGAAACAAAGACAATGACGAGGAACCAGTAGGAAAGAAAGAAAGAAAGAAAGAAAGAAAAAATGAAGATTGGGAGAAGATGAATAAAACAAGGGGAAAGAGAGGATTTCTTGCGGAGGTTGCAGTTCGTGGTCGAGCGATCATCAATGTCTGCTTAATAACCGGCCCCTTGAACAGACACCTTTTCAATTCTTCTCTTCATTTCTTATTCCAGCTCGTCCGGGATGCAATCCGGGTAATTATTTGCTATTAATTATTTCATTTGCTTTTTACAGATGGGTTTTTACTCTCTGCCAAATTTCCCCACAAACCGGGTATTTATTTCATGGCAAGTATTTATCTTTATTTCGCCTCTATTTCTCATAGACCTGGCAGTTTGCAGCAGGAATTCTGGTTTCCCTGCAAAAGTTCTTTTTTTAGTTATAATTTATCCATTCAGGTAAAATTCCAGTGCCAAGTTCCGCTCTTTTCAGTTTTTCCAAGGGAGTCAGCCCATAATCCCCATTGCGATCGCCAAGCTACCAGACATTGCCTTTTAACTAACACTTAGTGCTTGTTATGCCAAATGTTTAGTTAAGACCGTCCCCAACATGTATGTGTCCCCCAACCAGATTCTTGGGGTAAGAAGTCATCAGTGCTTGGGCTCTGTTTTTAAATCTTTCAGTTATGATCTCATCTTGGAACTACTCCGTATTTACTCATAGTCATATTCTTAAAATAATAATAACTTACAAGCAGCTACTCAATCAGAGCATTGCTTAATATATGCAATGTGCTAAAGTGAGCAGCTACAAACACAAAACACTATATATACATGATATTATGATATTGAGTCAAGTCTATCGGAGAAGCAAGTTCCATGCAGAATACATACAAATGCGGGCTGCAAACCATGCTTTTTTGAATAAGGTGGGAGGGAATGAATGGAAAATTGACAGAGGAAACTCCCTGAAAACATGATATAGTTATGAACACGTGCATGTCGATATCTTCAGTCCTTTCCCTGACCCTCCTCCTTCTTCTCACTCAAACAGGCCAAATGACCTTATCACGGTACAAAACAAGTTCCCCTTCAGTATTGTAGCACCAGACCGAGACTTTAAAGAAAAGTTAGAGAACTTTGTTCGCTCATCAGCCACATAGAGCTCAGCTCAGGTTTCAAATCCACAATTTACCCTGAATCCATCCAGAAGCACAGAATGATTTCATGCAAAATACAGAGATCAAATGCTGAAACTCACAATGCTTGAAATGCAATACGAAGAATGAGAAAAGAAAGGAAAAGAACAAAAAGGCCGACAGGAAAACCACATAAGCAATAAAGTTATAAAGGAGGGTATCATTTTCTCTGATGAGAGAGATAACATCCACAATTCCAATCCCATGTCCGTCCCACTATTGTTTCTTGAAGGGGAAAAAAAAAATAGAAGAAGAAAAAGAAAGAAAGAAATTATTATATAATTTTCAAGTTTTACTTGTTCATCGTAGGAGGAGGACCAACTGGTGCTTGATAGACCTGTTCACCGGCTCGATAAACATTTTGCGGAGGCTGCAGCTCGACACCCTGTTCCTGTGGTGGATATTGCTGGCCGCCGAAAGGGGTTGGTTTTTGTGCGTAGTAGTTCCCCTGGGTATACTGGGGTGGGGGAGCACTGGGATACTGATATTGGTTCTGCTGCCGACCCTGTTGCCAGAAGGGTGGTTGAGCAGCCCAGCCGGTCCCGTGGAAGGGTTGCTGGCCGCGACGACGTCGGCGGCGGGAGGAGATGCAGCTGTACATAAGTTAGGATTTCATGTTAGCTTTTGATTTTCTTTCTTATTTTCTTCCTCTTTTTCTTTTGGGATGTAATTGTTTCAAGTAGATGGGTTGGGGAGGGTAACGTACGCAAATGCAAGGAAGATCAGGAAGGTGAAAATGATGATTATTACGAGAGCTACCCAACGACCCCAGTAGCTCCATGGCGACCTGCAGAAGACACGGCCGGTTCCGAATTCAGTATAACAACTGATTCCAGGGGTTAGATTTTGCTGACTTGAAGATTGATGGGTTGGAGGAGGATCTATATGGATTCATCAAATACTCACTAATTTCTGCGAAAAATTGCCATCACGGCGACAGCTCAAGAGTTTTCTAAAAAAGGCCGTGAAAAGGTAAAGTACCGAGGGAGAAGAGTTGGTTCCGGTCGCAAGACGAAATATATAGTGGATTAGGCGAAAGGCTTCTCTGGCCAGACAGTGAAAAAGGTGACGCGAATATCAAGTGGTTGATAACGTTGGCACTGAAAAGGTTGGAGGAGTGAAGCGCAAAATCTCTACCGGTAGCCACACTACTGACTGATGCGCTAGCAAATAGAACCAGGGAGGAAGGTGAGTAAAAGGAGCTGTGGTTGCAGATAGCGGAGTGCGGTTAGGGGTGGTGGAAATGGGTGATGCGCTGGTTTTAGTGAGTTGGAATATATGAACTGGGGCAGTTTGATGAATTGCCGTGTAGGTTTCGACCCTACCTTTATTTAGCAGCCCGCAAAAGAGCAGTGTGGCTGAGGGGCACGCGGAGCCACATTTATCCGACATTAGCGCGGGGTGTTTCCATCTGTCCAGCCCGCGCCAGCCTCAACCGCGATAATAATGACGATCCAGCAGATCACGGGGTCAGATTCAACAGGCAGAGTTTGAGCGCTGAGCCCTTTTGGACCCGCTGGGCCAAGGTCTCATGGGAGTGCTAAGCCACATGACCCAACGTATAACGACTGGAAAGGGTAATCCCCGCGATGTACACGTTCATACTAAATATAACAACAACCAAGAATTATTTACAAATCAGCAGTTCACATGTGCAAGCAGAAATGGGTCAATAATATATCACATAGCATATATTAATTAGTACGTGCTCATTTTCATAATTGAAAGTTAAAAGATCTCCGGTTCTTTTTTATTTTATTTATTAATACTTCAATATTGCTACATTAATTTGTATCTATTTGATATAAATATTATATATATGTAATCTTTTCCTTTCTTCCTCAATTGCTTCTCACTTGCTGCTTTTATTTTCTTAATTTTTTCTCTAAAAACGTTATTTTATATATTATTATCTGATAACTTTTAATCAATTAATTTAAAAAAATTTTTTATAATATTTTACAAAATTTTCAATAATTTTATTTATAAATTTATATTTATTTTTAATTTTAATTTTATTTAAATATTTTATAAAAGAGTAAATTTTATATTAAAAAATTTAATTAATTTACTAAATTATTATTAAAAAAGTCAAAGTAATATTTATAAATATAAAAATACAAGTAAAATATATTAAATTAAATAAGCCTCTATTACAAAGATGCTAGTTTTCATACTGAATCTCTGCTCTCTATAAGAAGCTTAATTCTCTACATGATCTATTTTTCTCTTTTCTTCTTTAATGGTTTCTTTTCTGTGTCTATACATGTTAGTGTGAGGGCGTAGAACAGGCTCCGTCCGCACCACTCAACGGCGTAAGGCCACTGGGCTGAAAAGGGTAAATTGCAACGGCAGAGCAACGGCATAGCAACCACCCCACGATTACCCCGTAAATATAATAAATATAATATCAAATACAGCTTTAGTATTTCCTTATAAAATAAAGTATACAAATTTATTAAAAAGAAAAAAGAATAAAAAACTAAGAATTTAATAAATAGTTTAATATAAATTAACGTGAACCATCACAACAGCGAGTGGGAAGGGCTGGAATTGACCCTCCTCTACCACATCCGGTTTAGCGCTGTCCGCGTCTGGTCTAGCGCACCGGGTTTGGAGCGACCGCTTCGGGTATAGAAAAGTCGATCATCTTTCGCTGCATACATTCAAACTGTTCGTTGCCTTCATTCATATTGTCTTCCTGCTACTCACAGTTTGTGATAATGCCGAAAACTGCCGCGGATGTTGAGTTGCTGGTCGCTCTCCTGACTGAGGTCGATGGGCAAGACCCACCTCGTCGAGAATGCATGGCACTGGATGATCCAATTCACGACCGCATGACCGTCGTTCTGGATGCTGTTGCAAACGTTCTTGTTTCAAAACCAAAGGGAGAGGTAATTGCAGTGGGTTTCCAGCAACGACAAGAACCGGACAGAGAAATCATTTTGACTGTCGCATCCAACAGCAACCTCCCTGACTGTACCCTCCAGCACGCCCGCTTCCTCCTGGACAAGTTGCATAAACTCGGACGGGAATTTGCAGATTTCCGTCTAAAGACAACAGCGCCTGACAACCAGTCTGACGACTGGGTTTCCTCCCCATGGATTGATGAGCATCAACTGCCAGACGACCTACTAGAGAAGAGCAACCTATTTCGAAAAGACGCGTTCCTTTTTTCTCTCCCAAAATTACGTCAACGGCTTAACAAACCCTGGGCAAGAATGTCTCTTGCAAGTGCGTTTATAGAATATGTTGATGCTGTCGACAGCATTTCGCATTCCAAGGACCTTGATAACCGCGAACTGATTGGACATTTGCGACTTATTCGGGATGTGCTTAACTTCGCTCTTCCGGTCGTCAACCAAAACAATAATCACGATCCAGAGGACATGGCAAAGCTTGTGGACGGCATGGGCCAGGTGGACGATGCACTACAAGAGATACAGAAAATTAAAGCTTGGGAGGCTAAACTCTTCGCTATCGCTGAAACAGAGTTCCCCTTGGAACGATTTCTTAAGAAAGCTGTCTCCCTCTCTCGTGCGGTAGATACGCTTCTGAAGTATGCAAAATCCCCACGCCTGTACCGCCGGTATCTCGACCGAACGAAGATCCACGTTCAGCAGCTCAGTAATGCACCTCGCCCAATTTCTCTCCTAACAACGGGCGATTGGAATGATGTCTGCAAAGAAGCTCTTCTGCACCACGCCGCGACATCCCTCCTTGAGTTGATTACAGAAGATTGCAGTCGACCTGGAGCCGTCATACGCAGCCGCTTTGAGAACCAAGACACTATCCAGGCTCCTGTTCATTGTGAGTGTGCGGTGGCCCTGCATCTCCTAGCTAGCGGGCAGGCAATCCCTTACATTGGCGTCTCCAAATTGTCATGCCTAGCTTGCGCGTTGTTTTTGAAATGTCTGAGTCGTACTGGCCACCAGTTCTGTACAAAAGGATCACATGCAAAGGCTTACTTCCCCTGGAAGTATCCGGACATCGAGATAGCTGGTTCGCCTATATCTGAGGGACATCGCGCTGAGATCCTAGAGTCGTTCTATGAGAGTCTCTCCGAAATTTACGTCAGCCGCCTTCAAGCTCGCGAAAAGCTTCGCAAACTCTCTAACAGCTCTGCTGAGATAGCATCCGGCGGCAGCCGCAAGTATAAATTCTCATTTAGGAAAACAGCCGCCTGAAGATAGATAAAGAAGAATGAAAGGATGATTAGTAGGTAGCGGGTGGTAAGAGCAAGACGCTGAAACATCATTCTTGTAAGGCTATTATTAGTGCGTGGTTAGGTGCGTCTGCGGTACTGAGAATGGGTGCATGAAGAAAAGTTTGGCGAGTACAATGCTGAAAGGGGCACATTCTTTGTAGCAAGGAGGCTTTAGCCGCTCACCGTCCTGTAGTGGCAGCCAAAAATCCTGATCAGCACAGTATTCAGAATACCAGGGGAGCCTGAAAAGGGCCCTCAACAATAGAAGCCAACCAAATATGCCACCAACTGCTTGAGATGAGCCCCCAGGACGTCAATTCAGCCAGGGAGAGAATGGGACAAATCAATCCCTGAACCTTGGGCAACAAACAACAGGCTTTGGTAGGTCTTGTCGTTGTCATATCTCACCATCAACTAACGAGTCAATATTCGCTGCCAAACATGTTGATTTGCATGTAGGTCCCACTCGGCCCCGGAGTTACCACTTGTGGGTGATTTGAGAGAGCCTTTTGCCGTGGCTAGCAGTAATTACTCCGTAGGTGGAGTCCTCGTTGTCTGCCAATTTGATTCACGCGCTCGCACTATTAAATAAACCCCGTTTGATACCCAAATCATTTTATCTTTCCTGCCTTGCTCTATTCTTATAGTTAGCTACATGCCGCCAGTAACGAAGGCATTGACGTAACGCTTCTAGACGCGGTGCTCCAACTCACAAAGATTCGGCCAATCAATTCTCATTGTGTTCTCCCCTCCACAAGGCCGCTTCATGAAACGACCCACTATTCACTCTCTCCCACAGATGTTTAACCAAGTCCAGGCTCTGTGCCACAGTCTGTGCAAGGTGTGCCTTGGGGCCACTCTCTTGGAATTTCCCAAAGCTCCACAGCAGTTAAGAAACCTTAACCCGTTTTTGAAACTCGTGTTTTTATTTAGTTATAAGCAGCATTACCAAATCCAAGCTCGCAAGAGCCGCCGGGTGGAGGTCGGTTAATTTAACTAATTCCTGGCATTCGCCCTGTGATGAACATTTCTGACGGGTTACATCCAAACTGTCCTCAACGTCAAATCCATTCGCGCCGGAATTTTGCGCCTCTTTATTTCCTGTATGATCCTTGCTCCATAGCATTGTGAGAAACCGAACGATTGACCACCCTTTCTTTCCTGTGGTTGCTTTGCTTCTTACCTAGTTCCATTTGGCTTGAAGTGTCCAGATGTTTTCTCGAACAATTGAAGCTAAAACATATCCCGCATATGGATGTTGATATCGCCGTTAATAACTAGTATTTATCTCTCCATGTTATGGAGTAACCTACCCCGTCCACTTACAGGGAACATGTCGAAATATTGAGATTGAATCGTGACCAGCCAACCACGAAGCGCACCACTAATCACTGCCCCAATCAACCTGCGTACTTGCAATCAACAGATTTCCGAAGTTCTCATTAACTATCCGATTGGCTTCGGTGTCTACGCTGATGATTGTCTTCGAACAACGTCAATGATCACACTGACAAGACGCAAAAGCCTAGTCTACCCCTCACTTTGCGCCCACATGTTCACGCACGATTACAGTCCCACATCCCATCCCATCCCTTCAAAATCTAAAATCAAATGCGTGACATAATAGGCTTTGTATCGGCCGGCGTACATGTAAGAAATGTGAGAGGATTATGCATTGCCAACGCATCAGTTGGTCTGTGCTCGACGGTGGGGTGCCTATGTGGATGGACTGTTGATGAGTTGTTCATGACGTGGAGAGAATTTTGTAGATAATCAGTAAAGAATAAATATATAATTATGTGGGTGGGAAGGGTTTTAATTTTTCTGTTTAATTTGTTTATTTTTCTCATTTTGCTTATCAAGAAAGGGGGTTGCCGTGAGAAGTGGAGATATATATTCTCTGGACGATTGAGTTGTTTGGATTGAGATACATACCTTCACCCAACCTGATTTGCCAGGAAGCCTATTTGCTGATGCTCGGATGGCATTAACTAATTCTCGAAGATGCAGAGCCTCACCCCTCTCCCTGGAGTGAAATCCCAACGTCAATCTCCATATCTTCAGATGAAATGAACTGGGAAATAGGAAACTAATCAGTGGTTCTCAATTACCCATATAGACAATGACAACCCACCCACCTGGTCTATCAATCGGATATCAATGCAACACCACGAAATTTGCAGTCGTTACTTCATCCTATCATTCTACCCGCCTCTCGTCCTACATCCGTTTAACTATGCTGAAAAGAAAGAAAACCAAGATTTCCGAGAAAACTTCAAAAGAATTAAAAAAAAAAAAAAAGACAGCAGAGAAACATAAGAAAAGGAAGGAAAAAATGCCGATTCGCTTACCCGCATGCTTGCTCGATGACAATTAACATTACCATTCTGATGAAAAGATGGTGGAGAAATGGAGACAATGTGTTGGCTTGGGAGTTTGACGAAATAAATAGGATTTGAGGCTAGAATTGGAAGAGAGAGAAGGCATAGCAGACGGGGAATGGAGAGCGGGGAAGCTGTCGTCCATTATCGCCCCCTACCTGGGGGGTGGGGGGAGAAGTACATCCTGCAACTTCAACAGGCAACCGTAAAATGAGGAAAAGCAGAGGAATGGAAGCAATAAAAGCAAGGCATCAGTATCATTACAAAGGCGGTAAAAAAGGAAATGAAAGAAAATGACGTATAAATCCCGGAAAGAAAAGACAGACGGTAGGAAAGCGACAGTCAAGAGGCAAAAGAAAGGTTTGTTAGTTGGATAGGTGAAATGGCGGAACCGTTCACTTGCTTGATCGGGCAATTAGCCAATGCAAAACAGCATCAAGATTCGTCTCCTCTTTGGCACTGATACCGTAACAGCTAACTTCGCGGTGCACGATGGACTTCAAATCCATGGCTTCGATCAGCTCATCGACGGAGAGCTTGTTGGGGAGATCAGACTTGTTGCCCAGCACGAGGAGCGGGATGCCGTCTAGAGACCGTTTGCTCACGAGATCGTGAAGCTCTTCGGTGGCCGTGGGCAGCGCTTCCTTGTCGGCTGCGTCGACGATGTATCTATGGTTTTCCCGGATGATTTAGCTGATGACGCACTCTCCCTCGAAGGATTTGACGTTGATGGAACATATACCTACACTAGTGCGTTGACTCCACGACAATACCGTTCCCACATTGGCCTAAATCTCGGCTGGCCTCCAAGGTCCCAACTATATACTTTCGTTAGAACGGATGCCTCAGTTGCTGAGGGAAGTTATATCCAAACGGAGAACGCTGACCACTTTAGTGTGACGTGACCTTTTTGTACACGCGCAGTATTGAATCCGATGGTGGGTATTGAGCTGAGGTTGCTATTAGCTGCAACTGTTCTGCTACTCCCGTCATTTCCCAGGCCTCTTGACGTACTCAATCGTGAATTCTCCTCCCTGGTTTCCTTTCAGTTAGCACATCATTTCATGGGAATATCCTCTGGGAATTTTCATTTCTGATAGGAAATTCGTTTTCTCACCGCTAAAACCCGCAACAACGATGACTTCCCGGCATTTTGCAATCCGACCATCGTCACATCCATTTCGGTTGCCCTGAATCGTAAAATTGACCATGATGAATTAGTTTTCCTTTTTTACCCATTGGATGATCCAGTGCTTAGATGAAGGTCTGCACCACTAAATACCGCTGGTCGCATCGGATTGTTTGAAGCGCACACTAACCAGAATTTTCTGAGCAACCAGTCATAGATGCTTCTGAAGAAACTCGCCATCGTGAATCTGCTCTGAATAAATAGCTACGATACCTTATCCCTCAGAGAAAGTAGACGGAATAGAGCGATGGAGATTTGGCGGCAAAAAATGGCGCAGACAGTAATTTTGTGAGGTGAGTGTGAGAGCCAGGAGAGGGGATAAGTAAAATAGTGCGTGAATATTATCGTGGTGTGTACAGCAATATGTACACCAAGGGTTTAGCTGTGGTGTGTGGCGTCTGTTAAGAAGAAGTGTAAGAGATGGATCTGCGGGACAAAGCACACACGATAATGACGAAAATACCTTAAATCCCAGAGTGAGAGGTATAATTTCCCATACAAGCCGGGATGGAGTACAGAAACCCGGATAACAGGCAGAGACCCAAAATTAATAAATCAGGAGTTAAACCACACAGGCACAATACAAGCGCTAACTATATGGTAAACATGGAGCGGAATAAAGAAAACGAGATGGATATATTTCAGGAAGCAAAGAAATAACGAATAATCGTCTTTCTTGAATCAATGTGAACGGTCTTGGAAAAGCTCCCTTACTCACGGCTACAAAAAACTTCCTCTTGAAGGCAATCAACGAGTACAGAATATTAGCACTGAGGGCTGGGTTCACTCCGCGCGAAGTAGGTCTGTGTACACATGACCGATGGTGGTGTTTTGACGTCTAGTGCGAGGAGTGTGGAACTGAGATTTGCGGGAGGCGTTTCGTCCTTGAGTCCCTGTTCCCTGTAACTGTCCCTTGCGTGGTTTGCAATGAGCAGCGCATCCGCCGCAAGCTCCCATCCACGCAAATGCCAGAAGGAGAACTGTGAAGCAGCAAAGGTGGAGAGCCCAGAGCCTTCCCGGCGCCAAAGACGCCGACGGCTATTTGGTATTATTCTTTTTGCCCAGGTGCCAATCCTGCTGCCGCTGCTTGTAGAGAACAATGTCTATTGGCTGGCTAGTGTTGGCGGCATTCTATTTGAGAGTAGTAAATATTACTTTATTTTGGTGGTTGGTGGGCGATTCGATGATGTCGTTCGTCTTTTGATCCGTTGTTGAGTGGAACAAGAACACTTGGTCGAACACCGCCAATTGGCAGTTGGTTATCTTCACGTGACGATAAGCATGGCTCTCGTTTCCGCTCAAAAATTTCACTTCGCAGAGCCTCATGATATATACACACACCACCAACAGCTGGGGCGATCAGTTCAATCAACATTGCAAGGATGAGTCAATACTTCTCGTCCAAGCCGTAGTCTCCTTCCTCTTACTTTAAATATCTAATTTGAACTATTCCACTCGGTCATGGCAGTTTCGCCGTAGCAGCCACAAGGGATTTTTACCCTTCGACGGGCGTATTGATCCCCTTTGTGCTGGCACCTTCAACTCTTCTGTGCTATTTTTATACCCTTTAGCCTGATTGAATTGTTTTAGATTTGCTAGTTTAGGGCTCAATGGCACCCTCTACGGATACAGAGTGGTCAGTCGAGTTTGACACCCTCCGGCGTGAGCGTCTATTCCGACATCCCCCAAAGGATCACACTGCGTACCCGTCCCTTGCAGCTTCTATTCGCCCCCATATCGATTCTTTCAACGCCCTATTCGACAATGACAGGATTTTAGAGGCGGCATTGAAGGACATTGGCACCAAATCGTTCCTCGATGGCGACGTCGAAACCCCGGAACAGAAGCGGGCTAGGCTAGATGAAGGGAGACGGGCGCCTCGAAGAAACAAGCTCTCTGTGCGCATTACCGAGCTGTTTCTTGAGAAGGCGATGCTCCCGGCATCAAACAAGTTCAATACGCGAAATAGAGAAATTTACCCTGCAGAGTGTCGAGAGAGACACGCGACATATCGTGGCAGACTACGAGCGAGACTGGAATACCGCATTAACAATGGGGAGTGGAAAGAGTCCGTCAGAGAACTGGGCCAGGTCCCAATTATGCTAAGGGTGAGTTCGCAATGTCTGGATTAATAAATGTTCATTCGTTATGATTGAGCTTTGTAGACTGACCGCATAATTGATTCGCATTGACTTTTTCCTGCAGTCCAACCGATGTTATCTAGAGAAGTGCTCTCCGGAACAGCTCGTGCAACATAAAGAGGAATCTGAAGAACTCGGCGGTTATTTTGTCGTCAATGGAAATGAGAAACTTATCCGAATGTTGATTGTTGGAAGGAGAAATTTCCCAATGGCTATTATCCGTAGTTCCTTCATGAAGCGCGGCCCGACCTATACGAAGTTTGGTATTCAAATTCGCTCTGTCAGGCCTGATCAAACATCTCAAACGAATTTTCTACATTACCTCAGCGACGGAAATGTCACGTTCCGATTTACCTGGAGGAAAAATGAGTACCTTGTCCCAGTTGTGATGATATTAAAGGGCCTGGTGCAGACAAACGATAGGGACATTTTCGAGCGCCTAGTTGGCCATGAAGGCTCTGAGGGAATCAAAAACTCTTTTGTGACAGATCGAGTTGAGCTACTTCTACGAACATACAAGGGATATGGAATTCATGGAAGGGACGACATTAGAGCTTACCTGGGAGAAAAATTCAGACCTGTCTTGGGAATGCCCACAGATATACCAGATGAAGCTGTGGGCGTCGAATTTCTTCGAAAAGTCGTCTTGCCGCATCTTGGCAATCACAACGTGACAGACTCTCAGGATAATGATAAGTTCAATATGATACTCTTCATGATCCGGAAACTCTATACCCTAGTGGCTGGGGACTGTGCTCCAGATAATCCGGATGCTGTCTCGAATCAAGAAGTCTTGCTTGGTGGTTTTCTCTACGGGATGCTCTTGAAAGAGCGCCTCGAAGAATGGCTAAGGTCATTTGGTCCGATTGCACAGGAGTGGAGTGTCAAGAACCAGAATGCAAGATTCATCGACCCAAAATTTGAGAAGGAGTTCCTGAGTAGAATCGTTGCGAGGACAAACGAAAATATCGGTGGTGCGCTGGAGTATTTCCTCTCTACCGGTAACCTTGTCAGTCCAACTGGTCTCGATCTACAACAACCATCTGGTTATACTGTCATGGCCGAGAAAATCAACTTCTACCGTTTTATCAGTCATTTCCGAATGATACACCGAGGAAGCTTCTTCGCACAGCTCAAAACGACTACCGTTCGTAAACTTCTCCCTGAGAGTTGGGGCTTCCTTTGCCCAGTTCACACACCAGATGGAAGTCCATGTGGTCTTCTAAACCATCTAGCCCATAAATGCAAAATAGAAACAAGTAATCTTGATGTCTCTGGTGTTCCTCAGATCATATCGAACCTAGGGGTAACATCTGAGTCATCAGTTTCCCTAGAGGAAAGCGTTGTTGTCCAGATGGACGGACGCATTCTTGGCTACTGTTCCCCGAAACAAGCTCGCATCATATCTGATACCTTGCGATATTGGAAGGTAGAGGGCAACAAGAGTCTTCCCGTGGAGCTTGAAATCGGATACGTTCCCAACTCGAACCGGGGCCAATACCCCGGTATCTATCTTTTCTCGCAATGTGCTAGGATGGTCAGACCAGTGAAATACTTGCCACTGGACAAACTTGATTATGTTGGGCCATTCGAGCAGCCATTTATGGAAATTGCCTGCGTACCGTCCGATATCATATCTGGGGTATCTACCCATGTGGAATTCGACCCTACCTACATCCTCTCCATCGTTGCAAACATGACACCGTTCTCTGACTTCAACCAGTCTCCGCGTAATATGTACCAGTGTCAAATGGGGAAGCAAGCGATGGGAACTCCTGGAACATCCATACAGTACCGTACCGACAACAAACTTTACAGACTACAAACCGGACAAACCCCTATTGTTCGCCCACCTCTCTATAACTGCTACGGACTCGACAATTTCCCCAATGGCATGAATGCCGTGGTTGCTGTCTTATCGTACACTGGCTACGACATGGACGACGCAATGATTATTAATAGATCCGCTCACGACAGAGGATTTGGATGGGGCACGATTTACAAAACGAAAGTATATTCTCTCGATGACAAAGAATCTCGAGGCCGGGGAAAAGCGAAACGAGAAATTGCCAAACTTTTCGGATTCGCACCGGGTGGCCTTATCAAGGGGGAATGGCGGCAAACGTTGGATGAGGATGGTCTCCCTCACATTGGTGTGCGGGTTACTGAAGGCAGCATCGTTGCTGCATGGCACACTGTCCGCTTCGATGCAGTATCGAACTCATATATTAACATCGACAGGCAAACCCACTTCCTTAAGTACAAAGACACAGAGGAAGGCTACATTGACAGCGTCCGGATCCTCGGTTCCGAAACAGGCGGTGACCCCTGCCAAGCCATCAGCATCAAATACCGTATCCCACGTAAACCAGTTATTGGAGATAAATTTTCCTCCCGCCATGGACAGAAGGGCGTCTGTTCCCAACTGTGGCCTGCAATTGACATGCCATTCTCTGAGAGCGGAATCCAGCCCGACGTGATCATCAACCCGCATGCTTTCCCCTCCCGAATGACAATCGGTATGTTTGTCGAGTCCCTCGCGGGGAAGTCTGGCGCTCTACACGGCCTCGCGCAGGACTCCACCCCATTCCGATTCTCTGAAGAGCATACCGCAGGCGACTTCTTTGGCGAACAACTGCGCAAGGCTGGCTACAACTTTCATGGCAACGAGCCGATGTATTCTGGTATAACAGGCCGCGAATTTGCTGCAGACATCTACCTGGGAGTCGTCTACTACCAACGTCTAAGGCACATGGTCAATGATAAATTCCAAGTGCGGACGACTGGCCCAGTGAACGCACTGACCGGACAACCCGTTAAGGGCCGTGCGAAAGGTGGTGGGATCCGTGTTGGCGAGATGGAGCGCGACGCCCTTCTGGCCCATGGCGCTGCTTTCCTCCTGCAAGACCGTCTCATGAACTGCTCGGACATCACTCGTTCCTGGATCTGCAGGACGTGCGGCTCGTTCCTCTCAACGCAGGTTGCTGTCTCTAAATACGTGGCGCCAAGCAAAAATCCCGCTATGGCTGCTGCTGCGAAGTCTTCATCGGGCCTTGTGAAGCCAGGTGGGGCAGTGAGTGCGTTGGGTGGTACTTCAGGGATTGTGCGTTGTCGTCGATGTGCGAGAGAAGCGGTCTTTGATGACCCCCGAGCCGAGGTGTGGGAGGATGGAGAGGGTAGAAGGTTCGTTGGCGGAGACGATACCACTGTAGTTGCCGTGCCCGGTGTGTTGAAGTATCTTGATGTTGAGTTGGCGGCTATGGGGGTTAAGATGACATTTAAGGTTAATAATTGAGATTCTGTGGTTGGATAAATGTGTTTTATCTGTATAAAGGGTTTGGATAAAAATGAGACCAAAATAAAATTTATTTTGCCTCCAAGAGAGGGAATTAGGGTTAAGAAGGCAAAATATCTCAGTATTTGTCGCTCTTGATATCTCTGCTGCCAATTTCAATTTGGGTAAAATATCTTTCCGTGATCTCCTTGTTTACGGTGAATATAAAAAAAAAAGATTTTCTATGAGAGTAGATAAGTTGATATACATTTCAAGACAAGAATTATCGCGGCAACTTTGGCTAATATGGGATGTACATACGTTCTAGCAGACGATCCATATCATTCATAGGTGACGGATTCATCCCTCTCCCTACTCCGATTCATGGTTCATGGGGAATTGGCTGATTGTTGGGATGATGCATGAACCAAAGGTCCAGGGGCACCTTAACAAAATTCAGTTAAACCTTTAATTAACAATATATAAGATCCAACAGCAAATTTCCCGGGTAAAGAAACGGCGTGGACACAGGGGAACCATAGGCCACTTCTGCGTTCGATTTTGCGAAACGCGTAGATCATTCTGGGACAAGAAAAGCGACTTGCTCAAAGTAATTGTCATCATAACTAGAGACTCAGCACCGTCTAAGATATGAAGTGGTGAAGTGGTTCGAAAGAAGAAAAAAAAGGATGGGTAACCAGGTAATTATGACTAGTTATACTCCCTACTTCGTAAATGATGACACAATTCTACCCATTATTTCTAGCAAGCTATATAACACAAGTGGCAGAAGTAAGATTTAAAAATTGGCAAAACGTGCCAAACCTCTCATCGTATTATTAAGAAGGTAAGGAAAAAAAAAAAAAAAAAAAAAAAAAAAAAAGAAGAAGACAAAGGGTTTCGCCGTTTCACTCCAACGTTCCCGTTACATTCGAGAACTCATTCTTCTCCAGTTTCGTCTTCCAGAATATCGGGTTAGTGTCGCTGAATCCGTGCTTCTCCCATCCAGCCTCCTTGATATGGTACAGGTTAATAAAACCACCCGAATACGCATCTCTGTGTGTAGCAGCGAGGATGCTCCGCCTCCCCAGCTCCAACGCCTCTTCTTCAGTCAAGTCATATCGATATTCCGCGTCCAGCACGCCGTATGCAAATGTTTGGCCAGATCCAACGCAAAAGAGGTTTCCTGCTAGTCGGGTCCCATCTGAGTCGATGTAGTAGAGAGCAGGTCCTTCTTGCGGTGTTACACCAGCGCACATGGTGCCCATGCTTAATCCCATGCCCTTGTAGTTGTAGACGAGGTTGGCGAGGATCTTGGAGGCGGCAGCTACGGATATGCGGCGTTTGTGGCGGAGTTCGTGGAGGCGGCATTGCATGCCTAGGTAGGCGAGCCAGTATTGACAGTCCTACACATAACAGGGGGTAAGCAGGAGGTCCTCGGTGGTTTCTGGCAGTGTCTTGGGTTTGGAAAGTCACTTCAGGAATGATGCAGATTCAACACAAGAGCAGAAGCCAAGCAGCGACAGCAAAAAATTTAAGATACATTTTCAAACTGAGAAAACGTATGAGAACACGTATGAGAACGGTGATAACACACGTACAGCAGCACCACCAGCCATGGTCCCCAATAGACAGCTGTTGATCTCAATGACCTTTTTTACAGTCTGACTGGCGATCCAGTTGCCAGCGGTAGCTCTGGAGTCTGTCGCCACAATGATTCCTCCTTGAAATCTGAATGCAAGAGTTGTGGTGCCATGAGCAAGCTTAATGGGGCAGTTTGGGTTGGCATGGTCATCGGTTGCAGCTCGCAGGAAAGCGGCGGGCTAAGCAATGAAACTGTCAGCACAAGACAAAAACGTGGAACAACCCAAGATGGCCATCAATGACTCCTCATATTCACAAATACCCACCTTATCTACTGGAGGAAGAGCGAACTTTAGAGACAAGGGAGGCAGTGTTTCTGTAAACTCTTGCTCTTCGTTCTGGGAGTAGCGATCGTTTGGGAACATAGGCCGGGAGTATTGGGCTACGACAGTATCCATGATGGGCAATTCTAAAACGATGAATGAATGTGAAGCAAAAAAAAAAAAAAAAAAAAAAAACACCCAAATAGGGAGAATATATGAAGCAGAGAGATACTGGTATACAGGGTACGGAGACGTGGCAGCGGAGGGTTGGATGTTGTTGGTTGAATTCAAACGAGAGGGGAGTTGAGTTGTTTGAGTTGTTGAAGCTTTGGCTGAAGCTTGTTGTTTTGCTTGCAGTCGCGGCAACAAGCTGCCTGCATCACATGACACAACTTCGAGGGGCGCCACCCCCCAACCCCCCCCCCCAAAAGGGTTTGTGTTGAAGGGGCCAAATTGCTCCCAAACCAACGCCCTAATGATGGGGGTATGGCCGAGTGGTCTAAGGCGCTGCATTTAAGTTTTAATCAGAAACTGCAGTGAACGAAAGTTCGCGCGCGTTCGAACCGCGCTGCCCCCATAAAGTTTCTCTTAGTGTTTATTTTTTATACCATTGATTTATTTATTGTTCTTGGGTTTCTTTTGCTGGGTGTCACTGTCACGAAGGTTGCCACAAATCGATGTTGACAGTGTGATTTAGTGAGATAGATAGGTCTTGTTTCCGGCGGTTCCTTGCTACTTCTGTACGTGGCCTTCATCCCGCAAAGCTTTGAAACATGTTGCTGTTGAGAAATATGTGATGCCAAGGGCCATCCATCCATCCATCGGTGAAATCCTGGTGAAATCCGCGTTGGCCCACGAAATAACAGTTAGTTACTTGTTAGGTTCATCTCCCCTTTTTTTGATATGTCCGTCTGCTGGCTGCAAGTTGGAAGGAAGTGCGTGCTCTTGCGGAATACCTATATATTCCCAAGTTTGGACATTGTTGCTCAAATGTTTCCAGTTCTTCCGTAGTTATATTATTCCTACAAATATGCTATCACGCTGCTGGTTCGAACGGCGTAAATCGCCGCAGTCTCAAACCACACCAGGATGTGCTCGGGAGAGCGAGCGATCCACGGCAGTGGGACCCAATGCAGAGCCAGACGATACATGTATGATAGATATATCTGATTGGTTTGGTTGCGATTGCCTTGAAGCAGAGGCCAGAGTTTTGCTGACCTGTCAAAGATGAATATTTCAACTGTCACTGGATTGTTAAAATTACATGTTAGGAGAATAAATAACTATAACATATCCCATGCAGTGCCAATCAGGTACACTGGAAAAGAAGAAGAAGACAAAAAATAAATAAAAACCCTTTACCATAGACGCCCAAAATCCGGTTTCGCTTTTCTTCGAAAAATACTCCACCCGCTCCCAAACTCCCTCTCATGTTTTCAATTTTGAATGGGATTAACATTCCTAAGCTGAAATCATAACTCCTTACGAAGGCGGCACATGCGGCTATTTATACCATTTGCACCTGATAGCGTGGTAATGCATATACATGGCAACAAAACGCGAGAAGGGAAAAAAAAATGGAAATTTCAAATCACAATCAACCTCCATTCCCCTCTCCCTACGCAGCAAAAGGCTGCGGCACCGAAGATCCAGGACTCATCTCCTCTTTGTCATAGGACACTTCGCCCCGATCACCATTGATCTGGCCAGAGGGCATCGAGTTCGCTCCCATTCCAGCAGCTGCAAAATGGATGGGTTCGAGGCTGGGCTCCCATCTTCGAAGATCCTGCTCAGCGTCATTGAGGACTTGACGGGCATGTTCAGCGTGTTCATAAGGACCCCGGGTGTCACCGGGGACAAGAGGGGTGTCGTCCAGCAAATTAAGGAGACGACGGCCGTGACGGGCGAGGATAATTTGTTTCTCTGCTCTTTCTATGGTGGCTGCTAGGTGGATGTCGAACGCCTCCTTTAGCTTTTGACGCGTCTATGGAGTGGGAAGAGGTTAGGTTAGTTCAACACACCGGCAGGAAACTGAGATAGCTTCAGGGGAGGGAGAGGCTCAGGGAGATCAATTGATATATCAAACATACAATATTCGTCAACTGCGCTTCGGCCACCAACATCTGTGCCTCTGCCCGCACCAACTCCTGTTCCAGGCTCACCAGCTTATTGCTGTTCGGGTCCTTAAACTTCAGCTTCTGAATTTCATCAACGACTCGCACCTTGTAGTCTCTCGCTGGCTGCACGGAGCTCTCCGTGTTACGAATATGCTTGAGAACATTACGATAATCCTCCAGATTCTGAGCGTAGAGGTCTTCCTGCTCTCCCATTTCGGCGAGCAGCACACCCATCTTATCAGAGAGGTCGGAAACAGCAACGTCGCCTGTGGATTCGCCCCAGTCGGACAGCTGCGAGGCAATGGAGACGCGGTCCCGACCTGCGTTCTCGTATGAGCCAATGGTGTGGTTCTCCGCCTTGATTAGCTTGTAGAGCTTTCGACACAGTTCGGGTTGCTGATTACCGCGTAGTGTCGCCATGCTGAAGCGGTGCTTGACCGGGCGGTCCATGACTTGGCTCTTTCTGCTACGGATGGAGTGCGAGCGGTCCCTGATGTTTGGAGATACTCTGGTTAGTGGCATGGCTGTGCATCACGGCTATTGGGGGTTGCAAGGAGGTGCGATAATATTGAAGTGATAGAAGAAGAGAATTGTTTGTTTTGCTCACTCACATTTTTGGATAGTGTGTTATTTATTTATTGTGTTTTACTTCAATGTCATGAGATTCTGGATATACACACTTCAGAATGTAAATAACTGTTGCTCTTTTATGCAGAGTTTTCCCCCCTTTGCCTTTTTCCCCCTCTTGAGGTGTATGTTATTGAGAACAAACAGACAGGATATGTATGCAGCGACCACCACAAGTTAAAAAACAACAACCCCAACACAGAATTCTCAGAAGCACAAAAGGAGAAACAGAGGAAGAAGGAAAGGGGAGCAGGAACAAAACAACAGTCGTTTTTTTCCCTCCTTGCATTGCTGCTTCCATCAACTTCTCAATGACGGCAGAAGGGGGCTGCATGTTGCAGTGGCCACTGACGTCACAAAGAACGAATGCTGCGCTGGAATAACTTTCCAAAGGCAAAATCTAACATGGCCGTACTGGACTTGCCGGGGGTTTTGGAGGCGTCGAATACTATGCGGACGAAGCTATGGTTAGTTTGAGGGTTAAATTTGTATTGTTGGTTGTGTCATTAATGTGCTGGACTGTGTGGCCCGTTTGGTTTGTCTTCCCTCATTTCAAAAACTGGGGTTAGTTATCTGAACCACGGGCAATACAGAGTTAATTACCCAGATATATCGACCAATGCCGGTCGTATGGGGGTTTTTTTTTTTTTTTTTGTAACCGCAGGGTTCCGCCCTTGAAGTTTATGTACGTGGTGATGTGATTAGGACTATTTTGCTTATAACTAGATGCTTGTTATATTAGTTGATATGCATATATATAGTTATAGATATCTAGTTCCTGTATGTAACCTTGAAATTGTTGGAGCCTAGGCTTCCTAGGCTACCAATAACAACCAACTTCAGACGTCCAACAGAAAATGTCGGAGCCTTTCATCACGTGATCTGTTTTACCGCCATATGAAGTCGTTCTCGCAGTTAGCAACCTTTGGAATGAAGAAGCTTGCCATTCTGTCACTAAATGGGGTTAAAAATATCTCCTTAAAATAGAAAAATAAAAGCTATGAAAGCTGAAAAAAAAAAAAAAAAAAAAAAAAAAAAGAGTGGAAATGTTATAAATAAGATCTCATGGTAAAAGTGCTCAAATTCAATCTGAATACCTCGTCCATCATCTCTCGTGTATCCCAAAAGACAAAAATAAAATGAATGAATGAATGAATGAATGAATGACAGGTAAATATTTACGAAATGTTGCCACCCCATTCACAAAGTCAATCTTAATCGCTCTTCCACTGGCCGGAACTCGCGGTAAAAGTATCGGCGGGTTGTTCTATAATTAGTTGGGGGAAAAGTCGCAGTTTGTCATGAGGTCTACCCCTGGCTTTCAAATTTGCTGGTGTCGATATGTTGAATATAGACACCGTGGAGACAGTAGTTTGGATCTATCCGTAACAGAATCCCCAAGCCAGGCATGAAACCTAGGTTTTCTCTTTCCGCCAAAGGCGAGGTGAACGCACGCCCGCCATCTCTATCATCTCCACTACCTCTGACTTCCCCAGTCCCAAATACAATCTTCTATCACATGAATCCGGCCCATTTCTCAACGATTGCACGCACACGACCCCCAAACCAACCTTCCTAATCCTGTCAACATCCACACATGCATCCAACTATAGATGAAGGTCTGCTCATACAACGGCTGCTGGAGTAGTAAGAGAGCCTGCTCCGCGGGGGACATCCGTGATAGATCGTGATCGTCCGTGGATAGCTCGGTAACACAATTACGGGGGTGCGGCGCGGGCAGCAAAGGGATGATAGCGGGTAGGTGCGTATGTTTCGAATCGGGTTGATGTAGTAGTAGCAGCTGCAGGACCTCCCGCACGACCTACCACAGGTTCTGTGGTTGGGGAGCGGCATGGGTCTAGGGCAGGAGCCAGAGCCAGAGCCAGAGCTGGAACTAGAACTGGAGCTGGAACTTGAACTGGAGCTGGAGCTGGAGCTGGAGCTGGAGCTGGAGTTGCGGTTGCAGCTGCAGCTGCAAGAACACATTGTAAGTGGGTTTGTCCTGTTTTACTGTTTCACGGTTTCGAGCTTCGGGAATGCACGCTTCCGGGCTGCTGGTGCTTGCCGGCTGGTTTGGACTTCAAAGTTTCGCTGTGGATTTGGCCCTTTCTGTCAGTCTTGTGATCTGAATGTTCAAAGGATGGCACTTTTACGTATATCTATGCCCATAATGGGATATATGCCCTTCGGGAAAGGGTTATATAACCAGTATGAAAGCATGTAAAAGGGGATCCAGAGTAGTCCATAAGTTGGAGCCCAGGACGTCTCACCTAGCACTCTTGAGACCAACACCACTGTCAAGGCGTCATGATATCGCTGACCATCAGCTAAGAGGAAGCATAGGTTACCTAGATAGATGCCCAAGTATGTTTCATCTCTCAGCTCCGATTCTGCTTATATCCTAGGCGACAAAAGAGGAAAACAAGAAAACGCAACCACTAGTGGTTGCGGGATAGGATGGAAAACAGCCCTGTAACCGGACACTATTCTTGAAGACTGTGCAAATGTAGCCAAAAATGAAAATAGATGTGTTGGTTGTAAGAGAGAAGAAGACGGGGTAATGAGAGAAAAAGAAAGAAAAGAGGATATGACGGGAGCTGGAATAGAAGACATAACACAAGTTTGTTCATGTGCTCTGACATATATCATGATATATGTATGGAAAATGCAACTCGTGCCCGCTCCTTCATTCATTAGAGGTTCTCATCACCACCACCGGAGTGCTTTTCTAAATGATAGACATCGAAATTCCGGCGGGTTGGTATCACGCTGGTGTTGGGAGCCATCCTGGGTGGGCTCTTCGCGCTCTCACCAAGAAAAGAAGAGAAAAAAAAACTGTTATCAAAATAGATAAGCACATGCTATGAGTATCGTCTGCACAACAGGGTGTCATATATCTCTTGCTTCCCCCCCCCCCTCCCTGCAATATCACTACGTCACTTGGTAGTTGGTCTGCGGGATGGTGGGGCGAGTCCAGTTAGAATGGTGATCCCCAGCCACATCTCATACTCGTCACCGAAGCATGGTCCTGTCATTTTCCCTTTTGTCCCCTGCCAACTTGATCCTGCAGGTCCCATCATACCCGCCTCTAGCTCTGATCCGGATGATATAGGGCAAGGTGTGGCTGCGATGCAGCTGGTGCATGCGGACAAAGAACTGATATCCGTGCGAATTTAGGGCTGTCACATGATCTGGATTGACCATTTGTTATCTCAGCGCTTGTGACCTCGAATCTGAGGATTCACACGAGGATAAAAGACTGGAAATATAAATAACAGAGTAAGGAAATATCAATACTGCTACCCATAAGCACAGAATACGCGGAGAAATTACAGAGGACCTAGGTCCGTGTCTACCGACCAGTGTCCAGTCGGACAAATACTCCGTATTACTCTTTTTGCGAATGGCCGTTTAACTTCTGCGAGATCGCGTTCTGCGGCTATGTCGAGCCATATGACTGGTCGAATCCCATGGACCTATCACCGGACAGCGTATAATCGAGGTTCGTGAATTTGTTTTAAAAAAGGCCTCAGAGGGTGACTGGCGTAGGAGATAAGTGTGCAACGGACCTGAACATTAAAATGACATATTTTTCTAAAAAATAAAAAATAAAAATAAAAATATGAAAAATAAAAGGGGGTAGGAATGTCAATCGAATTCGAGTAAAAACATTCCATGGGCCAACAAGATGGTTATCATGAAGAATGAAAAGTTAAACTAATGAAAGAAATGAAAGACATACCCTAAACACCCATTTACCTCTACTCTGTACATCCGTTTTTAAGAAAAGGAAGGTATATCAGAACCAATGCGGTAATCAGGAAGAAGAAGAAGAAGAGGAGGAGGAGGAGGAAGAGGAAGAGGAAAACTCTACATCATTTCATTTCAAATTGTTATTATTAGCACACTCAAAGCCCCAACCCAACGCGAATCATGAAATCTCCTCATTATCAGGAGGCTGCTCCCCGCGCTCAGCCTCCGAGGCATGGAAAGCTTCCCCAAACGCAGAATTATCAAGCTCCTCCATTCCAAGATCATCATTCTGCTCACTGTACGCTGCCAATGCGTCTCCGGCAGAGTCAATATTGCTGAACCCAGCGGCGTCGTCGAAATTGTTTGTTTCAAGCGCACTGGGCTCACCCAATTCAATGTTACCGGCAGGCGTTAGTCCTTGAAGTCCACTCCCTGGAGGGCCTGTTGCTGCTGCTGCTGCTGCTGCTGCTCCCGCAGCTGCGACTGAGAGCTCTGCGCTGGAAGGTTTACCGTTTCCTTCAGTAGGGGCAGTGCTTTCATTTGCCGGAAAATTGTCTTCCTTGCTAACCATCACCCAGTCGCCGGTTTCCTGATCTGTAGTGGTAGTGGGAAGGTTGTCACTCTCCACCCCGCCCATCTCGACATCGCCACTACTATCCGGCTTGGAAGGCACAGCTGGAAGCAAGGTGCCAATTGCTGATGGCGCTTGAGTGGTGGTATTTGGTAAAGGGACATTAGCCTTTCCAGCCTCAGTCTGCTGAACAGATGGAGCTGTTATAGGGACCGGTGCGGGAACTGCTGTGGTAGCGGCTGATGGGTGTCGTTGTGCGGAATCAGCTGCCCCATCAAGTTGGCCAGGTAAGGCAACGTTGGCGCCACCCATATCAACATCTCCCACAGACGAACCATTAGCAGGCTTGGGTGTTGGCGCCCTTTCCTGAAGACCGCCTTTCTCGACACAGGCAACTTCGCTGATTGGCACAATTGCTTTCCCGAGATGCCTCTCGAGGTTGCGAACAATATCATCAACTTTAGCTTTCGGACGATTGTCAGGATAATCAATTTGCAGAGACTCTTCTCCGGCAAAAGCTTCCAAGCGGCCCTCAGCTCTCCAGAACTCAGTTCCCACGTCGTCAGGATCTATGAAGGCATCACGGAGCGCTAGCTCAGCCTCTTTCAGAACTGTGATTCGTTTCATCTTTTCCAACCTTTTAGAATGTATTTTTTTCATCTTTTCAATCTCAGCATTTATATCAGAGACTTTGCGATCGACAGATTTGGCAAAGGCCTCTGCTCTACCGGTTTCCATTTTCCCCGTGGTGTTCGGAGCACTGGGCTCTTTCTGTGCAAGAGACGGGCCTGTAGGAGCATCAAAGAATCCAGAAGTTAAAGATTCAAGTTCTCCTTTCCTACCAAGTCCTAGATCCACAGGCATGATCTGCCTCACACTGTAGGGAGAACCAAAAATTTCATCCATCCATTCGTGGTGGTGGCGATACCTCATCTTGCTGATATCCCGTGGGGTAATAGCATCCAGTATGTCTCCCGTCGAGACTTCTTCTTCCTCTAGAGAATAGTCTGGTACAGCAACATTCACCATGGCTGCCGCTGCTGAGGAGCGACTCGGTCTTGCAGCTTTCCCTTGCGGTCCGGGTATGTTCTGCCCTGGCTGTGGTTGGTAAAATGGACCAGCCTGCTGTCGGCCTAGGAGAGGGTTTGCGTATGCAACACCCTGTTGCGCAAAGCTTTGCTGTCCCACTTGTGGCGGAAGGTTGATGGTTGGCCAGCTGTTCCGGTCGTGCAGCATGAACTCCTTCCGCACAAGCTGTCCCTGGCTCTGAAGAAAACGTCTTTGCGCTAGAATATTGTGCATCTGAGGAGTGATTTGAATCCGGTTCACGGGTAATTGATCTACAGACGGGGTTTTAGAATAGTGAATTATCCATAAAGATGGATCGCAGGGCAAAACATTCGCATTCGGGTTTTTAGAGGGAGTCAGACGGTATCGCTTCCGGCAATGTGCAGCTATCGTTTCATTGGGTGAATGATATCCGCAGCGCTGAAGATAAAGCTCTAGATTCTAAATACAGACAGGTATTAGGAGAAGTGTAGAGTAGGAAAAGGGGGGCAAAAAAGTTCTTCTCCTTACGTAGCCTCTTATTTCTGTGCTGTAGAGCTGCTCCGCGTCTGCCCAAAAGTAGCCGTCGCTCGCGAAATTTGTACCAAGATAATTCAGGGGCTGCCACGTTAGGAGCACAGTCCCATCAGGAGGACCGTCAAGGAACATCCAGTGCACCGTCTGTAACTCTCGAACAACCTTGGGCGCCGAGATAAGGTAATCGACAGCAGTTTCGTGGGAGAGAGTGCTCGTCAGGGGATACCGGTAGCTGGAAACGAGGTGCATATGGGGCAACTGTAAAACAACGTATTAGTTTCACGGGATCTCAGGACTCCCATACTTCCATTGATCGCAAGGCTATCCTACAAGCTGTTGAGGCACCCCTCCCGCGGGATCGGACATCCTCGCGGCTGCGTTCTGCCTGCTCATTCAGGCGGTGGTGACAATGAAAACGGCGGAAAAGAAACAGACACAGGTCCTCATGCAATAAAAGAACATTAAACTTCAGAGGTCTTTTCCAGGCAGGGCTAAAGGCGATGCTTGGGATGAGGATGTTGAACGCGACAAGCGCGATAGTTTCTATGCGACAGATCCTCCGTCTGTACCATTTGCTCTCTCTACGTTGGTGATTAAACACCATTTGTGCAGAAATGAATAATCACGTGATTTGACTTGGCATTGCGAGTTCCAAACTGTTGGGTGTATGTGGCCCGGGCTGCCGCTCCACCGCACGTGATATAGCGTATATTAGATAGCTAGCTAGGCCTCCCAATATGAGAGATTTAACCATCCTACACAAACCCTGTAGCGGCGCCCGCCCCGCCCACACGTGATCGCTTGTATGTAATATAGCAATAACCTAGCTAGCTCCTCCGAATAGAAGAACCAACCATCCCACAAACCCAACCTTGCGCTCCATATTATTTTACTGTCTGCCTGCCGCACGTGATCTAGAGAGCCCGCATATGGCGCAAGCCCTCGGTTGGGAGGATCGAAACTATCCACGCGATTAAGCTAGGCCGGATCGGGGAAGAGCCTTGGCGTTGAGCCAACACTACTAATCAATCCACACTATCGTTGGAGCATTGGATAAATGTATATACGGATACAGTTATTGGGATATGCAGTATCCAAAGCTCATAGCCGGCAACATTCTTTTAAACGCCATCGTATGATACACCAGTTTGTGCACTTTGTTTGGTCTCTCTTCACTAAAAGTTGATACCGCATCGGGACATTTGAACGTGGTTTAGAGATGTAGTAGTTACAGGACGGTGATACCCCTGGCAAATTTTGTCCAGGAAGTGGTATTCGAGATCTTATCTCGACGCATGGGTTCAATGTTTTCCATGTTAGCTTTTATTCCCTATGGCAATCTCACTCTTTAGGTCTCAGCGATAGAATGGGAACAAACTCAAAAACGTGAAGAGTGGATTTTCTGTGGTGCATCTTGACAAAATAGAGGTGAAGAATTGCCAACAGCTCTCTTATATGTTACCTCCTCCGTATTATTGAGACGGACAACAAATTTCCCAGTACTTCATAGGCCCACAAGTGTGTTATTAATAATAAAAGGCCTGGCGTTATTGCCTGATAATGATTAAGACCAATAATGCCTTCACGAGTCAACAAAAAGCACCGGAAAGCAAATGGCCGCAATTGCAGAGCAGAAAAATGCTCCGGCACGTAGGGTTGTTGACAGTCATTCTGCGCTGGCCATGCAGCAATTTACACCCCAAAGAGCGAAAGGGAACTTGCGTACCCACGTCCAGTTCCCGCAAAATCTTGTCATAGCCGTTCAGTTGTCACACCGAGGTTCTAGCTATTTTGTATTCACCCTCGATGAATTCAGGCTTGCCTTGTGGCAAATCATCAAAGGCAAAGCTTTGAATAAATTTGGGAACAGTATCATGCTTCTGCCCAATGTCGTTAAAGCGTTTATTGGTGGCTGTCTCTTTGCTTTCTGCACCAAAAAATACTTCAAACATCTCGTTATCAAGATCAATCACATAGGCCCACTCGCAGGAGAATGACTCATTCGCAAACTCCAGTTCCAGGGCATGTAGTATTTTTTTCTCGGGTGTAGATTGAGCAATGAGTTCAAGGATATCGCTGCCTGCCTCGCGGGAGAGAGAAGGGTAAAGGTGCTTGAATATGTTGACAGGCATGACGAAGTCAGGGTCACTTTCTGCTTTCTTCGCGTAAGCGTTTCTGTCAATGTTGCTGACTTCCATGTAGATCTCGTCGAGCTCTTCTATGGACAGATATTTAATGTTCTCAAGACCTTCAGTAAGACGCGTAATATTTCCTGGGACAACAAGGAATTTCAAGATTTTCAGTCCTTGTTGTCCCTGGGGATATCCTTCGAAATTCGCGTACTGGGCAACAACGAAGCGCCCTTGATAGAAGACGCATATAAGACTACTGATGCCCATCTTGGATGTGAGCAACGAGATAATTAGAAAGACCTGGCAATGATGGATCCCCACTTGAAAATAGTTATGTTTTCGTAGTGTAGCGAAGGACGATATTCGTGCGATCCAAACAAGTGAACAGCCAAGGGTTTTGAGGTTGATGGGACGTCGACAACTGAGGGGTAACTAACCAGGGAGCTGCAACAAGAAAGCGGGGTGTGGAGCAGCCTTTAATATGTTGGGCTTCGACCCAGCTGGCTGTATGATTCCGCGTATAGACTAGCTAGCTAGCTTCTTCCTTCCAATAACTTTAAAGAATCTCAGTGCCCAACTTCAACCACCCCACCCTGGTGCCCAATGAATGAAGCGGTTATACAGTCGGTCCCTAATTATGCTCAGGTTGCAGCAGAATTCAGATATCAATTGAACAACATTGGATGTGACACTACAAAGACAGCCTCTATATACTGTAGGCATCTCACCAACACTGAAGAAAATTGCTTGCGATTTCTAATAAAACTGTCTTGCATATAGTTAGTTGCTGGCAACGACTTAGCAGATCAAGTAGTTTATTGCTAAAAATATTTTGTCAACTAAAGAATAGAAGTATTCAAAAAATTACTTTTTAATTATTTTTACAGAAAAATTAAAAAGTTATTTAAAATAAATATATATAAAATATACAAAAGATATATACTTTATATTTATTATTATATTTTAATTAAATTATACCCTAATTAAATTTACTTTCATTTAAATTTATACTTTCTTTTTCTTTTATTTTTGAAATTATAAATCATTAAAAAAAAGTAAAAAACAATTTTAAATTAAACATGTCATGGCTCAATCTAGAGTCAAGAGAAAAGCTTCTATTCATCTAACTAAACTAGGCAGTTGCGACGAGAAAACTAAACTTGGGATTAGAATGTGGAATGAACGAGCAGCCGAATTTAAAGAGGTTGAGGATCGGACGGATCAACCTTAATCCATATTACCAGCGAATGCCATAACAAAATATATTATTATTAAATAATAAATTTTGATTATTTAAATTAAAAAAATATTATATTCTTCTTCTTCTTCTTCTTCTTCTTCTTCTTCTTCTTCTTTATTTTAAGTCTATATAGTTAGTCAAAGACTATGATACTTATCTAATTAGACTAGAATTTAACTATTTTGTAATTTTAATGCATAAATACAAATTAACACTTGTAACTATAGAATTTTATCTCAGAATAAAATAGTATTTAGATAAACATACAGTAGAAAACAAGCTTATACATATGTAATTTTATGAAATATCAGTAAAATTAATAGAAATTATATATATATTTTAAGAATATAGTAGAGAAGAATCCCTGTTGACTAACTAGAGACTGGGGACCCGGCGATGTACTACTCATGGAATAAGAAATGGAAAAGGGCATTGAACAACATATATTACAAGGAGATTCTCCAGAGACCCTTCCCTTTAATTGCTGAGAGGAGAGTACAGTGATGCTATGCAGTGGTATATATCTCTGCAAGGGAACTCCGTTGAATTTCGCACTTCTGGATTCATCAGTGACACAAAAATCACGCTATGTTGAGAACCTGTTTATTGCAGCTGATGTATGTAAATCTGGGATTCTTACCAAAATCATTTGGAAAATTATTGGATTGGCACAAGAAAATTCTTCAAGTCATACCAATGACCAAAATACGGGATTTTGGAGATATTTGATATAGCTGAAAAGCTGACAGAGGGTAAAATGGTAGGAAAGATTGGTTTTCTTAGAAAAGGTCTCCCTCAATCAATGTTTGTGAGATACAATCACAAAACTTTCGGATATTCGGTTATGCCTCGAATGAAATACCAGTCAGCTTTCAGGAGATATTCCTGTTTATAATAGGATACAGTCAGCATCATCTATCATCACTAAACCACTTCAGAATCAGCTCTAGGGCACTTACTGCAGGGTTGCTAGCTATCATGCTGCTGAAAGGCTTCTTTTATATGAAAGAGTGTTATTAGCTGGGTTAGATCCATTACTGAATCAGGCTGTCTGTACTGTCTATTTCCTTGATGCTCAAAGCGAAATTCCTTGAAGGGCTCACCTGAACGCATATATATATGTGTAAAATTATGGCACTTGAAAACTATTTGAAATATTAGAAGTGGCATTATATCAGGGAAGAACACATGTATATATATATCCCTCCCCAAAAATGAAATAAAAAGGGGTTTCAAAATACCACATTTTACTTTTAAACAGGGGAGGCCAAAATAAATGAGCAAGCACGTCATGCGATTGTCTTCCATGGTATTCTTTCAAATTCTCACAAAAATAGAACTTAGAGCCAAAAGCCTTCATTTCAATCTCATGGAAAGTGGGTGGTGAAAAGAGCAGCGAAGTAGGAAACGTGCCCTTAGCAGCTAAGCATCAGAAACAGTTGAGGTTCAGGCTTCTTTGAGAACTACTTTTTCGAAACTTTGCTCTTGATGCTTCCTTGAACAGTAAGTAGGCTGTAGTTATATCAAGCCACTTTTATCTAGATCAAGGTTTAGCCCAAGCCTTGACTAGCGAAAGCTTAAAGCTTAAATTTCAGACCAAACCAGAATCAGGTGACCTCGGAAAAATTTATTGTTCCGTTTAGATACGTGCTTTAACTAGTTACAACAGCTGTCCATAACTATCGAAGTTTAAAGATTTTCTTACGGAACATGTAAAGGAAAAATCCAACCAGAACGCCTTGATAGAAGCAAAAAGGCTCTTTGAGAAGTGGATTCCTGGAACCCAAATGTCAACAGTCTACAAAAACAAATGCACACCACTGAACCCCACTAGAAAGCCAAGAAAATATCCACCACCCAAGCATGAACAGAAGACGAAAGACTTTGCATCTAGGGTATATATACTTTGGCCGTCCGGAAACGTTCCCTGTCCTCAAGACAAAGGTCCCAACCAACATAAGAATGGGGGTGGATGTCTCTATAAACCCCCCCCCCCCCCCCCCCCCCCAGCCCAGATATATGAAAGGGAACAAACAAGGCAGCCCCCAAAGAAAAAAAAAAAAGGGGCCCGGGCCCGGTTTAGCCAAAATAAAGGATTTTCGCGATTTGGGCGAACCCCTTGTCCCAAACATTCTTTTTTTTTTGCCAAAAGCCCCCCATTCAATTCAGCCAACAGCTCCCACTTTTAGGCTGCGTGTCCATTGGATGTTGGTGAGGCTGACTGACCTCTCACCACCGCATCAAATGCTTTGGCGACGTACTTGACATTTTTCGTCGTCACTATATTCGATGGCCGAACGCAAGCGGTCAGCCTGTTTCATATTTCCAACATGCCCTCTTTTTTTTTTTTTTTTTTTTTTTTAAAAAAAAAAAAAGGGTGTTCCCCAAGTACGAATCACAAGGGCTGGTGTGAAGAGAATGAATGATAACTTACGCCCAGAGATCGACGCTCGTCCCGAATCAAGCAGGTAGATATGGTAGTCCTCCCTCAAAGCCCTAACTTGCTCCTTTGTCAAGCCGGTGTACGAGAACATGCCAATTTGGGCGATGATATGTTCCCAGCTTCCGGGAGTACCTAGACGGCGTAGTTCATCGTACAGTGCATGTCGCATGGCTTTTATTCTGCTGCTCATGATAGCCAGGTCCTGTTTCCATTCGATAAAGCAAGCGGGATCTCTAAGGACGGTTGCTGCGACCCTTGCGCCTATTTTTTTTTTTTTTTTTTTAAAATGTCAGTGAAAAATGCCTTAACGCGTTGTGCCATCCATACGTGCAAGGCCACACATTGGCCAGAGGCTTTAAGGGGAAATAATGAAATAAAGCATACCATATGCAGGTGGGGTCGAAAATTCTCCCCTTTGCAACTCAATCATCTGACCCCTGGCTCTCCGGGCAGCATCCTCCGTTCTGCACACGAGATGAAAAGCACCAACCCGTTGGCCATACAGCCCGAGATTCTTGCTAAAGCTCTGGGCTACACACAACTCCATTCCAAGGGAAACAAACTTCCGGACAGCCCAAGCGTCATTATCGAGATCTCCTGATGCAAACCCCTGGTAGGCAGAGTCGAAAAATGGGAATATCTCCTTCCGTTGGCACAAATCGGCAATCTCCATCCATTGGGCTCTTGTCGGATCGAGGCCCGTAGGGTTATGCGCACAGGCATGTAGCAGAATTATATCTCCTTTCTGAGCGCCTGATTCTAGGGTCTTCATCATCCCGTCGAAGTCGAAGGATCTTGTTGGGGCATGATAGTACGGATAGAGAACAGTCTTCAGGGGGCTTCCAGTAGAGCTTGTTTCAACCAAGTCCCAGATCAAATGGTGATTTGCCCATGTTGGATCTGATAGCCATATTTGGCGCACTGGAGTGACAGATGAAGATGATGGTGACACTGGACGAGGGAGGTGATCTTTTAGAAAGCGTGCGCCAATGTGGTTTGCGCCCGTTCCTGAAATCGTTTGCAAGCTGGCGATACGCTCCTTGGGGACCGGGGAGTCGGTGCCAAATATAACATCCCTCGCTGCGTCCACGAACGGCTGATATCCTGGAATTGGAAGATACTCATGATCGAAACTTTGGTCATCGCCCAGTAGTTTTTCAGCCTAAGTTATCTGGTTAATAACTTTCGTACGTGGATGCACGTATCGACTTGTTTGGGGTTCGAAAAGGTTTCTCCAACTTATTTCTTTGTTCTCACTCTTTCTCATTTCTGCTTCTTCCCAAAGAGGACTCGGTTAGTCAATCATACCTTTCTCACAACATTTAACCTCCAGCTCTTGGCCTCGTCGTCTCTGTACACTCCCGCTCCAAGGCTGACCTTCTGGGGCGAAGTATCGGCAGCAAAACTGGCCATCAAGGAGAATACTTCATCATACTGAGGAACATTCAAGGCTCCGAAAAGGCTGTCTTGTGGCATGGGAGCCATGTTTTACTTGGAGGTTTTATTGTTCAATTTCTTTTAAAGTAACCTGACGAGATATTCCAGCTAGCTGCTTTGGAAGCTATAGACCCCCAATGGGTGAAAAGAATTAATACTTATAAAAGGGTCTCTAATTTTTTGAAAAGCCAAATAGCCTTAAAACCAGAGGAAAAAGTATATATATAATTTTTTTCAAGGTTTTCTCCCCCTTGGTTTGGAAGGGCGATTCACCCATATTTACCAAATTTTTATTAGGTTATCCATAGCTCAACCAGTGGGGCGAATCAACATTATTCGGTCACACTCGGGCGGCGGAACTCGTTAGCGGAGCTTGGAGTGGGCAGTGTTTGGGGATAACCGGCCTTGTTTTCTTTCCATGAACCCCAGCGCGCGATTGCAAACCATACATTCCTAACATTAATAAGTAGAATCCATTCTAGATCTTTTATGCAGTAAATCTTTCGAGATGTTCAGAGACAAAATTCAATGCACCCCAAAAGGAGCATTCCGAAGAACAATGTCGGATAATTAAGGTTAGCCCAATCATTGGTTATTTTTATCTCACCCTTTCCGGCTAACTAAAATTGCAAACTCTATTCACTAACTAGTTAATTTGGGGCAGTAAACCTAATTTTCTTTGTTTAATTCCCCCCCCTCCCCCGATTATATCCATGGTCGTGTTCTGCTCTAGATATAGATCCTGCCACCCTACGGAGTATGTTGTCCCCAATTGAAATCCCACGCAGAATATCTCGGGAGCAATGTAACTTCGCCCTTTAAACGGACAAAGCGGATGTAATGTGCAAGCTTGTAAACGGCTCTCATTCCCCGAAAGAAAGGCCAGCACACGAATCTCTTTTGGATCCCTCCTCGCTGAGCAACCATATACATCTGCGGAATCAGTCAATGGCCAGAAGATAATCAAATTCGCAGGAGATCGAGTCCGGGATGGTCCTTTTCAAGGGGTGACAGCGTCACTGCGGCCGGATGCAGTGCTGCCGGACAGTAGCAATGGATCCCCCACGTTTTGTATCTGAATGACTAGGAGATGAGTTCGCGTGTTCCTATCTGTTCATGCGCAGCGCGTGTAGATGCAGAAGTAATGTATGTGCAGAACCCAAGCACGGTTGATGCGAGCAGCATGTACACATACAGACACCCTCACCCTAAGCTTGTGAAACGTTTGGCCAGCGTTGCCCAGGTCGTTGTGCCATATCGCTCTTTGATTCGATGCTTTCCCATCAGGTCAAGCATCGTGTCTCTCAGTGCCTTGATCAATCCCGGTTTGTATTGTAATTGAAAACTCGATCACTGAGCAAGGAAGCCCGAGCTGTCGAGCGTACAACAGTTGAAAGGAATTTATCCAAGGAGGAACGGAAAGTAGAAAAAGAAAAATAAGAAACCCTAACCCTGAGCCCTAACCCTAAACCCTAACCAACCTCCTGCATCCTTATTTGACAACTCCGTACCTGACTCGTTTTTTTTTACTTCAACCAGCGGTAAAATTTTCGATGCTGAAAACGGTCATGAAAACATCAAATGTGCCTTTATCTAACTATCATACATTAACTAACTAGTTAATTAGTTAACTAGTTAGTTAGTTCGTTACTCTCAGATTTGTCATGTTCTCGTTTCGAGCCCCAAAGTGGGGGTTTATCCCCCAATCGCCGAACAAGCCAGACGGCTATCCACGGCGTTGGCCACCCCAAAAAATAAGCGCCAGAGAGATTCCACGGATGGGGCCTCACAGCCAGCTGCCAACCTTGGTAGATTTCAGTTTGTACGGGGTTGGTTGGGTTACAGACGGCATGAAGATTTATCCAAGTCCTTCGCCTGAACGACTTCCCCGTTCGAGATCAGGTGATCCAATGTGATTGTCCCTCGTCCCTTTTTTGTGCCTTCTTAACAACAACATCCGCCAGGGGGTTTTATTTTTCGGGATGTCTGTTCCATAAACTAAGTTATAATAGAGTATATTGCTCCGTCAATCGCACAGCCAACCACAGACAGCCGTTTATCAGATCCAGGCGAATATGCATATAGCTATTTGGATTATGTTCGACCTAGCCAATTGTGCGGAATCGTATTGAATCTTCACTGCAAGCTTGCTGTGGGATGGTTGATCTCATATTGGGGAGGGAAAAGCCTTTCATATAACTAAATTATACGGATATCACGTGAGGGGTGTCGCTCGGGGTGTTCTTGGTACAAACAATATGTACTGAAGTAGTTATGCATGAATTTCTCTATGAAGATGCAGAAAGCAGTTTGATTTGACAGATGAAGAATAAATAATCATGACAATATAACAAATTGACACAGCTGCTCTTGTCATGATGAGGATTTAAGATGATGCAAGGAAATACAACAAGCTATGAAATGATTAAAGAGACGCATCAAGAGACACATGAAAGGAAAGAGGAACAAATAAAATACAACATATTATTCTCTCTGATGAAGAGCACATGAAGAAACATGTCCATTCACAAATATACAAACCAGAAAGATGGCAGGGCTTCTCGTGACTGTGGTAGGTTAATATAAAACAATCAAGTCAGCAATTTCAAGAAAGAGAAGATAACGAATGGAATAGAAGGCATTGAAGCTAAATAAATAAATAAATAAATAAAAGAGTGTGCCGTTTAACATCAAAACACAACATATACCCAAAACCTGCTTAACAAAAGGAGACGTAGAGATGTTTACAAGGACGCAAGAAAAGAAAACAGAATACAAATATTAAAAGCCTTAAATATCAATAAATAGGCCTCCCTTCGTCCCACTTCCTCATCTCCCTAATACCAGCTGCAGGACTGCCTCCACTCGTTTCCGCTGCGGATAAAGAAAACCGCACTTTGGCACCGCCATTGCTCTCCCTCCCTTTATTAACCGCACTGTCTCCCAACTCCCCACCAACACCCCCAATCCCTCCAACCCACTCCCAAACTCTGGACACATCCCCCGTCCGCCCCTCTCTCACCGACGCACGAACGTTAGCATTCCCCTCCACGAAGCTCCGAACGCGCTTCCACAACCTCTCCCGGTGACTCCCCTTCAGCTCATCCCGCAGAACATCATCACGCAACTGGCCAACGGAAATCCACGATTCCAGCGCTTCGCCGCGAGCATGCAAGGCTGCTTGCGTGGCAAGGCGGTCTAGGGTCATATTCACCAGTGAAGGGATGCGGGCAGCGTCGGAGCGACGGGCAAGGACCATCGAGCGGGCATATGTCGCTACAGCGATCAGGAGAACTAGAAAGAAAATAGGGAATCGATACGCGAAGAGAGAGAGTCGTAAATGTCGTCGGAAGGCGCAGCTGAGAGATAGGTGGGATAGGGATGTTGAGGCGTAGATAACGGTGTCGGATGGACTGTGGTTTCGCGAGGGGTGCTGTTAGTCGGGTTAAATACACATGTCAGACATAGTAGCAAATTTCTTCGGACACTCATCGGAGGAATGCAGGACGAAGAGGTTCTTTCTGCTAGGAGGTTCCTTTTGTTTACATAACTGAGTACCGCATCTGGCGACGGCTCGGTCTCTTCGAATGGAACCCCTAACATGAAACGTAATAGTTTTGAAAAAAAAAAAAAAAAAACCGGCAAATCCTTACCCTTGGGTAGAAGTAACGATCTCTTCACGATTGAATATTTCACCATTAGCCCTTCTCCAAAGCTCCTCAAACTCCTCGTCACTCATTCCCTTCCGTTTCTGTTTGGTAAGTTCCTCCTTAAGCTCGGAAGCGGTCATTCCCGGAGAAGGAACTTCAGTTCCGTCCGCTTTACCCGTTTCACCGCATTCCCAGCGTGCTCTTCGTTCCCTCAATAACTCAATAGCTCTATCAGCAACCGATTTTACACGGCGTACCTTTTCTCCGTCAGGCTCACAAGTAGGTGGGAGGGGGACCAATCCTCTGAGGGATAGGGGATGTGGTTTTAGGACAAAATCATGCTCGCATCTAACCTCGAAATCGGGGTAGCAAAATGCGTGCTGAGGACAGGGTTCACACTTTGGTTCGAGAACCTCCGCCCACTCGGGCACCTTAGTGTCAGCCAAGGACCAATGTAGTTTCCCTACTCCACAGTAGCCAATCTCAATCTTTTCTTGACGCCACCAAGCGCCAAATCCACCCAACAGCGTGGAGATCACAGCCCAAGGAGCGACCCTGCTGAACGTTCTCTGTTTCTGCGCTTGTCGCCTGCGGACAATGGAGCCTGAACCTGTGCCTGGGTGCTCTTTAGCCGCCTGCTCCTTCGCCAGGGATTTCCATTCTTCTGAAGTAAAATCTTCTCCAGGCTCGAGAGGGTCATCATCTTCCGATTCCTCGGCTTTGGGAGTCATCAACCGGGCACCAGGGACTTCAAAAGTTGACCTGGTTGGAACTTCGATGTCCTCTTCTTGCTTAACTTTTATTTTCTCCTGTTTTTTAAGTCTCCGGCCATGGCCATCTGCAGTTGCTCGTTCCGAAGAATATCTGCTCCCACTTCTCCGTTTTGGTTCCCTGCTTGCAGTCCTCGTTCGGGAAAAACCGGGGTCCACCGGCGAGCTTCCACTCTGGAACGGATTATCATCGGTGAAAATAGCATTGTCTCGGGACTTGGGTCTGGGCGATGAATGCAACGCCTCAGATGCAGCAGACGCGCGAGGGGTTGGGAATGCCTCACTCTTTCGTGTTTTCCGAGCCGTTGTTCTGCGAGGCGTTTCTCTGAGGGATCCAATGTCTTCTCCCGTTTCTGTGTCGGATGCTCGAGGATGCTTGGCCGTCGTCCGTTTTCTGGAAGATGAGGGTGGCGGTTGTTGGGGAAGAGCACCGTCATCCGTCTCAGCCGTAGACGCTCTCGTGCTGGGTCTCGACCTGCCCCTCCGTGACATAGACGGTGTAGATGGTGGAGGCATCGATTCTCTCACTTGATCTTGATCCTCATCCTGTAGTGATGTTTGATTGTCAGGCATGTTTGTAATACCCTTACTGGTCCTCCTCACTCGGTCACGCTCGCGTAATAGCCTTTTAGCTTGTGGGAGCACCTCATTTTCCAAAATCTCAATGAGCTGGGATTTTTTTGCAGATGCCGGATAGGAAACGTCATGGTTAACTAGAATTGAGCGGATACGGGGAACCGTCAGAGAATTAAGATCGAAACCCGGGCCGAGGTACGCAAGCTCATGGTTGCTGTTATCTGTATCCGAAGTCATGATGGGACGTGATGAACTAGTTGCTCACCACCGAGGAATCGTTCGTCACAGGAAAAGGTAAAGAATGGGTTGACGTCTATCACGGGAGCAGGACTCTACCTGTGTTGGCTTGTGAGCGGTGTATCTCTCAGGAAAAAAAAAAAAAAAATTGTTTCGCTTACTCAAGAAGGTTGAGCCATAAATTAAGTGCGTGTGAAGCGTTCCGTATCCAGGGCAACAGCAGGAAAAATCCACGCTGCAACTACGGCATCAATACAAATTCACGTGCACCAAAAGCTGCAGATAAGAGAGTGTATTTTAAGAAGACGAATCCGGAGGCCAAGTTGAAAAGACCCTGGATGGAATGATGGAGTGGAGAGATGTAGCTTTGATGCAATTTGGATGGCGGCGACAACAAGAAAGCAACAAAAAACAAGATGCGATGCGCGGCGCCGCGCCACATATTAACTCCACAGGTCAGGTATGTCATGTGACTTTACGTCATCCTGCACCAGCCACGGATCCCTTTTTGCACGAAAACGAAGAGAGCAAAAAAATTCCTTCATTGGCACCAAAATTACCTGTAAGTATACCAAAGGCTCACCAAATTATAATGATAGATAAATGGGGATAAGATAATATACTCCTCATTTCCAGCAGCCACATACGCCGATCTTAGCAAAAATAAAATGGTGTAATCCCAGAAATGAACGATGGAACCGGCCAGAGAGAAAGAAGCACTTTATGGAAACAATATCGATCGTACCAAGCAAACAGACGCAAACCCCCCACACCCAAAATTAAGTAAATAAAGTAAATGAAAAAAATAAACCAAAATATGGCAGAAAGTAATACGGCAAGGTGGTAATTAAATTCCAAATACGCTGCTTTTCCCCACGAATTAAATCAAACGGACATCAAGTCATAGGCAACGGCCGGGATAAAGAGAACAAAAGCGGACGAAAGAGAAAAGGGGGAAGCGAAAAAAAAAAGGGTGGAACAGAGAATAACTCCGGACGACTTGCAATCCGATCGGCGCTAGTTGAGTAAGAGCATAAAAGAATTGATGTCAATGACTTCGATTCCATTCATAAAGCAGCTGTTCCTGTGGCAGGTTTTATAAAGCTTTACGCCGTGCTCGAAGAACTAGAACCACCAACGGCCATAATATCAGATAAGGCTGACGAGCTCTGTATGGGGCTCTTCAACACCGCAAGGCTTTGTTGGGGATCCTGAGAGTCGGCGATGGGACTTATTGACTCCTTTAGAGCTCTAAATTCGCTCAACTGCACCTTCAACTGATTGAGAATATCCGACATGGGAACGGCGATATCTTTGAGAGAGTTTCCGCGTTTGAAAGGCCTCATCATGTGCCGGATTGTGAGGGTATTTGCACATGTCTATAACGGGTTTCCGTTGCGTTAGTTTAGTCTACAATATAGAATAGTAGTGTAAGTGGGGAAGAGTAACTCACCTCCACCCGCGTAACCTGATGTTCAATTAGACTCAACACTACCGCATCCGAAAGTTCCCCAGGGCGCTGCTTGACTGCATCAATCAGGCCCATCTCCGGCTGCCGAAGACCAATCTCTCCGAAATTTTCCAGGGCACTGCAAAATGCCTCCAAACGTAAAGCAACAGTCCACAGGCGCCAGACTAGATCCGCTTCAATACTGAGATGCTTGTCTTGACCCAAGGGAATGGGAAGTGTGTCTGCCTCTTCAATCTCGGCCCGTGGAGCGTTGAGGCGTCCAGCAAGAGAGTGTGGATACATCAAGTAAACGAATTCAGGATTCTCAAGCCCCTTCAGTTTCCGCTCACCCATATCCTTTACCTCAAAGCCCTGGGTGCTTAGTTGATAAAGCTCGCGACGGATATTGTGGTTGAGATAGTCGTCAATGTAATTGTCCTCAGAAGAATCCATAGAGCCGATCCGATCATAATCCGCGAATGTTTCAAGATTCCGTTGAATTTCAGCAACGAAGTCGGCTGAAACGAAGATTTGCCCACCATCCGCAACTGCGGAAATGCGGGAGGCACGGTTTACCATGGGGCCAAAGTAATCCATTCGACCAGTAACAGGATCTTGTTCACAGACAGGCGTTCCCCAGTGTACTCCCATTCGCACAGACAGCCCGCGGTATATGATGTTGTCATCCGAGTCATACTGTGGCCTGCAAGCAGGAGATTCCATGATCTCCGTCGGCCATTCCGCTTCAAGAAGTTGGCTTTGGCAGGTGAAGCACCAGAGTAACGCTGCGGTGGCCGTGGAGAAGGAGACCATGAAAGCGTCACCTTCTGTTTTCACTTCAAATCCACCTATCTGAGCCAACTGTCGACGGAAGAGATCATTATGAATTTGAATTGCAGAGCGCATGGCAACGGGATACGTCTCCCAAAGCGACGTGGATTTCTTAATATCAGTGAAAATGATCGCCAATTCGCCAGTAGGGGCTTCCACGCGATCCAAACGTGCTAACCTGGAGTCGCCTGGTCTGCCACGTTTCTTGATCTTACTTGGTGTGGTGAAGAGATGTTCGTCAGTTAATGGAGACAGTCCCATGGAGATACTGTGACTTCTGAGCTTGGGACGTTCACCCCGTCGTTTAAGATCACTGACACCAGCAATCATCACCATGATTTTGTTGGTAGCACCATAGGCAATGGCCAAGTCACGAAGCTTCTGAGAGGCAATCATCAAGTCTCCGTGTTCAGATCTTGCAACATCAACAACAACGTCCGGTGTAACATAATCCCACAACTCGCCTGACGCAAGAATTATCATTTCGTCCTGGGCGGTCAAAGTAACTTTCCGGGTGCTAGGAGCCGCAATAACCGCAGGCATCATTGTGTAATATCCAAAGGCCCGAGACACAGATAGCTTATCATTCAATTTTCCATTGCGGGAAACAAACCCGCCAGCTGCCCGTATACGTTCCCGTTCCGAAGCCTCAGCAGGATCGTGGTTACAAGTCAAAAACTTGAAATCCCCATTCGAATGCACAAGAACCGCTTGAGCATCCCCAACATTTGCAACAAACAACTCCATATTTTGCAGGTACAGGACAGTCGCTACGCCTCCTAGATTATAGTCATCCTTCGTGAGCAGCTTGCTAGATGTTGTTGTCCCACGTTCAAAATGATGGAGCTCACGATCATCCATGGAAGACCGTTGAGCAGCCGTAGCTATATCCTTGTTGAGTCCCAAAAAGGTCCTCCGCAGTGCATCGAGCGGGGTTTCTCCTGATGGACGAAGCTTTTTCAACTCTTCTGTAAACGATGTAGTGAAGTGCTCTTGAAGGTATTTCGCTATCCTTGATCCGCTGCTAGAAGAGGACTGGCCGTCAAATAAACCGAGAACCGTCTCCGTCTGGTTGCCTCGGAACCGAGTAACAAGCATATCAACTATTGATAGATGTTCGTTTCGCCCAAGGCTATCTGCCATACCATACGCAAGAGAGCCAGACAAGGATGATGACGTCCGCACTCTCCTATCCTCAGTCTGGTCAGGGATGGTAGGGATAGTAAGAGTAACATCCATCAACCCCAGGACTCTAAGATGTTTCAAAGAGTTGAAGTTGGTCAGATCTGTGCTATTAACGGCAGGAATCCCAGAAGTATAAGAGGTATTGGGTTTGATCTCAAATCGCTTGTTGCCCGAGAAATTCAGGTATTTTAAATTGCGATTCCAATTCCAATTCCAATCGTACGGCCAGTTGGAAACATTGTATTTTAGAGAATTACTCCCCACATCTAAAATCGCAAGGCGATTCACCTTACAGAGCTCCGCAGGAAGTACCTGGAATTTATTGCCGTTTATGTGCAATACCTTTAGACTACTTGATTCTTCAAGGTCGTCCGAGGGAAGCGCGCTCAGTTGATTTCCTGAGACATGCAGCTCCACCAAATACTGCCACCGTCTAAGGAGACCCTGCGGAATCTCCGTCAACTCGTTATAGGACAAGTTCAAGATGCGGATTTCCACCAAAAAGGCCAACTGTTGAAATACATCGTCTTCAAGACGATTGTCTGCAAGATAAAGTTGCTTCAGAGATCCCGCAAACGTAAACGATATTCTTTGCGAGAAGGTTGAATCCTTGCGCGAGGATGGGGTTTCAGTTGCAGCTCGAGATATGACAGAAGACTTCTTTACAGTCGGGTTATGAGGCATCGAGACAATTGAGCCTTTTCTATTTGATGAATTAGCGGAGGAACTTGCCACGCTCAGAAGACCACTGGAGGAATGACTTGGTCGTCTGGCTTCGAAATCCTCCAGCTTTCCAAGTTCTTCGTGACTTGGCGAAGCCAGACCAGGAGTGGTTGCGGGAGTACCATTTCCATGATATTCGTTTGGAGGAATAGGAGGTGAGCCAGCGATCTTTGGAAAGGCGTCAAGGACATTAGACGACACATTCAGGGTCTCCAGTTTAGAACAGTACCACAGCTCAGAAGGGAGTTTGTTGAGATTACATTCGCGTAGGTTGAGGCACTTCAATTCTGTTAGACATCCTATCGTCGGTGGAAGAGTTGACAGGGGATTTTTTGAAATGCTGAAGTGCTCAAGTTTTCGGAGGGTTCCGATATAGGAGGAGAGAGTAACGAAATGATTCTTATTAAGAATAAGTTTGGTCAGGTGTGGGATATTGGTAAAAAGGGTATCCTTGAATTGAACAAGTTTGGCTGACGCGATGTTGAGAGAGGTGAGAGTCGGAAGGGGGCTAGTGAGATCAAACTCGGTGACTGGGCAATGGTCCAGGGCAAGAGTGCGCAGCTTCATGAAAGAGCCTGAAAATGTGGACACGCTGTTATGGCCAATCAACAACCGCTCTAGTCGTGGAAGGTGAGTGATGTTATCTATACTAGTGATGCTGTTGAATCGTGCGTCTATCTCTTTGAGATTGACAAGATCTCTAAAAGTCTCACCCAGCGGGCCATGCAAGCCATTGTTAGTCACCCATAACCGTTCCAGTGTCGTAAGGCGTCCAATATCCGACAACTCGGAGATTTTGTTGAAGCTGATATCAAGATCAACGAGACTCTTCAGATTGTATAAACACTCGGGAAAAGTGCGGTAACTATTGGAAGAAATATTCAGGCTTCGTAATGCAGGGAAGTCTCCAAAATAAGCAGGCAGCGTCGAGAGGTTATTATTCGACATTTTCAAGCTGACAAGTCCATGCAAATTGTGTAATTCTGCATTATCCAGCTGTTCAAGCCTATTGTTGGATATGTCTAGATATGTAAGCCGCGTCGCCAAGCTTAAGCTTGCCGGAAGACGCCATGCCTCGTTTCCGATATATTTTAATTCACGGAGGTTGATGCAGCTTTGAATAAAATCCTTCGGAATATCCAAGGCTAAATTTCTCGAAAGATTCAAGGATATGATCTCACTCGCCCTTTTATAGAGTGTGATGGGCAGGGTGATGAGACTGCGCCCGTGCAAGTCGACGTGGCTAAACTTTTGGTTCTCGTTGATTCCCAAGTCAGCATCCAGACTCGAATAGCCCGAAAGTTTCGTGGGAAGGAATGTGAAACAGCAGAGGTAGCTATTATCCTCTCGACCAATATCCGCTATACGGTCGGATGGTTGATATCCAGCCTGCTCGAGCAATTTCTTTTGCATGAGAATCGGCCTCTCCCCGTAGTCCAGAGTTCTTGAAAGGTCATTCTTCCGTACGACTATATCGTAGTTATTCAGCTCATCTTGCAAGAACGACTTGCGGCCAAGCATTTCCAGTATTTCGGTCACGGTAGTGTTCAGATTAGAGGAAAGAGTTGTAAATGTAGAGTCGATGCGAAAGATGCGGACACAGTACGGTCGCCCTTCGTCGTCTACCATCGCCCCGCCATCATCAGTGAGCTCAGGAAGCCGGGACAAAATGTCATCCCCAACTTTCCTCACAGCCCAGCTCTCTGGAGCATGCCAGTCACCAGTGCTGGAGGGTTCAAAGGGATTGCGGAATTCTCTTTCCTTATGCTCAGGAAGTGGAGTTCCAGTATATATACCACCACAATCGGTAGGGGATAAAGGTTGAGGTTGTGCGACGATACCAGAGAGATTTGTCAGATCGGTATCTAACTTCCAGATCCGATCTTGTTCAAAATTATCTTGGTGTGTTTTGTCATCCTTATTTCCAGTATCATGACCAAACGGAAAACGCGGATGGCGGAACTTGGATACCCCCTTCGCAGACTCCTTTTTGCGGTCAGACTCGACACTTTCCCACGGCTTTGTATTGGTGACACTATCAAAGCTCGAATTCCGACCATATCTAGCAGGAGACATATCTCGTTTCAAAAACCTAGATCCCTTCCCACCACCGTCGTAGGCAGATTTCGAAGATGGCATACCCCGAAGACTACTCCCGATTGGAGGTTTTGGATGGCGTCGAATCTTCGTAAAAAATGATCGCTTGTTGGATGAACCTCCAGGCGACCTTGTCCCTTGAGAGTCTTGCCCACTGCCGCCCTGCAAACTAGGCGAAGGACTGATCGAGCGGGCTCCTAGAGCGGTGGGGATAGTTGGAGAGAGGGTGCCCTCTTTTACTTTACTATACACTTGTTTGTGGTTGTCATGGTCTGAAGATCTGAAAATGTGTTGCAAGTTAGACCCTTGGTCTGATAACTTCTCTTCTTTACTCCGAGCATGCCGATGTCTGTGGAAAGGAAGACGAGAATCTTTCTTTGAGTCACGCTCGCCATCTGTCATGGAACCAAAGCGTTCAACATCCGGGTCTCCTGGAACTGGATACACAGGTGCATCTCCATAGTTTGATATATCCTACAATCCCACATTAGCTTAAATTTCGAGTATAATTCAGAATGAAATGGCGAGAATATAATGAAAATGTCCCTGAGGGGTGCTAATTAGAAATAGAGAGCCAGGAATGGTAGAGAAAGGGATGGGCAAACCAAATAATGAAGGGAGAAAGGGTTTATAGAGCTAGTGATGAATAATATGCAGTTTCAACAAGTCGTGCAGTTTTATCCAGATACTTTCAGAAGACTTTACGAAGGAAGCAGTTGGGAACATGTAACGACAGGAAACCATATAGGCTTCCCTTGAAGTAAGTTCCGATTAACGAAGGAACTTTTCGTGCCATCTTAGATTGAGCTTTTGATACATTCAAGGGGTAACATCACTGGAAGGTAGAGGAGTGCATGGTCGGAAGCCACGACCAAGGGGTGGAGAACGCTCTGGGGGGTGCAAAGATGGGGTCGAATTATTTCTTTCACGGACCTTTGATTGACTGCCAGATGACATAGGAATTCGGTTTGACAGACTCCGCTCCGGGAGAGCCGAATCTGACGCGCTGCCATGCTCATCCCCAAAGAGACCGCGCAGGCGTTTGTGGAAACGACCACCGCTGCCTTTCGATCCTTGACTGCTAACAGTAGTGGCGCTAGCAACGGACGGTCTGCGATGTTCGTCATGGACGGGTTCTGGGGAATTACTGGGATCGGTTAGGGCAGCCTCCAGCTGAAATTGAGGGGAGGTTTCCTCCGCATCAGAACCATCGTTAAAGAAGGTTCCCCGAGTAGCCGTCGTTTTTAACGATGCGGGTGGTGTCCATGATGGCGACCGCTTCCGAGCATTTGTGCTTGAGTATTGTAGAAACATTTGCGAGACTGATGGGTCATCCGATGCGCCAAGAATCGCAAGGGCTTTCTTATGGTTTCCAAAGCTGGTTGTCGGTACGTCTGTTGGGGATACATCGGGGGAATGTGGCCTATGGGGGGCGTTACGATTACTCTTTGAGGACGACGAGTGTCTGGATGTCGAGTTCAGCCTTCTGGAAAGAAAAAAAAATTAAGTATAAAACGTTTGCGTAACAGCGTTTCCCCACATTTTGAACAGAATGAAGGCCTCCGATGTGCCCAAACAGGACCTAACAATTCATCACGAAGCAAAACTGCTTCTTCAAAAACGAAATCAAACATACCTGTCATCCTGATCCGAAATCTCCCTAGCTCTACTGGGGCGACGGGGTTCCCTTTCCAAGCCAAGACCCTGCGATATCAGCAACGCATCAGGGGACCGCCAGAGGAGAGAACTTGGCATTTCCGAACCACGCCTTAGGTTCCTATCTTTCTCCCGCTGTCTCCTTGCCATGCTGCCGCAAATCTAAGTTTCTGGCCGCTCCAAGGAGATCAAAAGCCCCGGTGGGGGGGAATGGAGAGCTGGACGGGGGGTTGAAGCTTTCGCCTCTCACACTCTCAGACGACGCGAGTGGATGTGATTCATCCGGCCGATATTCAGCGTAGATAGATGTTGGGTTGGACAAGGCGGGTGGCGGGTGGAATTGAGACGTGGAAGGGACTTGGATGGGGGATGTAGGGGAGATATGATTTGAAGTGCCACGAAGCTCGGGGTCGAATATGAACTCTGTGAGTAGCTCAAATCCCGGGTTGGGGATACGTGGATACGAAAGGCTAGGAAAGGCTACGAAGGTGAAACCAACTGGCTCATTGGCTCCAAACGTAATCCGTTGGCCACGGGATACACAGTGACGAGACAGAGATGGCGAGAGGAAGAGCAGACGGTATCCCAAAGCTAAACCATTTCAGAACCTGCAGTGTGTGCATATATATCCGGACATACGGGGACAAAGGAAGGACAACGGGGTAAGAGCTAGGCGAGGGGGACGGGGGTGAGGCGGACAAAGAGGCTAAAATAAGGAGCTATGCTTCATCCGTTCATACGACGGAAGAAACCCCCAAGCAGCATGAAGCAGGCAGGTATGTTGGGGAATGGGGAGGTGGTGTTTAAAGCATAATGTTCGAAGACTGATGATGGTTTGACTTATGATAACATCGGGATAGAATGAAATGACCCATCCAAGCCCGAAAGAGCAATGTCCAAGCCGCCAAACAGCGAAACAACGCCGTTCCGGCAGCTGCTGACTAACGATGGGGGCCGGTTCGGCCTGTCCCGAAGCAAGCGCTAGACCCACGTGTCCGCTTACTCAAGGCTGTGTCAGCGCACGGGACTCTCTCTCACGTCAACATAATTTAACTCCCTAATTCTGGAGTATAATTCTGGAGTATATGATCACTATATGAATCACAGGAGGGGGCCAAGTAGATGTTCAGCCTGAATCGCAACCCAGCAATCAAGTATACAATCTCAGACAGAGCCACAGACAGAGCCACAGACACCTCTCCGACTCCAACCGTTGCATTCGCGCCAGGAGTTGTCTGGGATGTTAACGCTGGGACCATGAGCTAGAGTTCCCCTGCCAGTTCGACTAACTAACAGTAGCGTGACCGCAACCTCAATTCCCCACTTATTAATGTCAAACCCGAGAGAGGAGATGCCGACCGTCAACTCCGGACTTTAACTCGCGGTGACAATGTTCCTGCCGAAGCCTAGGTGTACTTGGCCGTATATCGGGGGTAGGGATCGAATGCTACAGGTCCCCCTCTAGCTGTAGCACTGCCATGCTCATCACCAAGAAAGGGGGGTTCGAAAGAATCATACACACATATATTCAGACGCAGGAGCCACTGACGCAGGAGCCACTCTGACATCATTATGCCCTCGGAGATTTTGGTGGGAAAGCCACCCGAGGAAACCTACTTGGTATCCACTATTCTATACAAAGGAAGGCCGGTTGTTTGACACAGACACATGTCGATCTTAAACTAATATGGGATGTGACAGTAATGTAGCTAGTTGCATTTGGAATTGAGAATCGTTTTGAAGTTGACAAGTCAACTCCCCTTTCTATAACGTAATGGCATCAAAAGCAAAGCGGAAGGCGGTCTATCACCAATTCATGATGTTTCGTGTCTCGTGTACTTATTCACCCTCTCCGCGTACCCACATTTACATTTCTCCACCTATTTTCCACCCAAGTGACCCAGTCGTCAGTCGCATAAAAAAGATAGAGCACAATCAGCCAGCCCTTTTCTCTAGCCCCCTTACTGCCAGACGTGCTCATGCCACCCCGCATCTTTACCCATCCATCTACCCCTTAACCTTCAACTTTTCCAGCTTCTCCTCAACATCTGGCTTCTTCCCATCCACCTTCGCATCAGCAGTGGCAGCAGCAGCGACATCACCACTCGTCGCCGTATCACTACCAGGGTATCTGCTCCCCTTATCTTTGGGCTTCTTCTTTTTCTTTTCTGGTTCAGGTGGCGGCGGATATGCCTTCTTCTCGATCTCTTGCCACGCCGGGTTGGCCAGGAAAGCCGCTTGGACGGGTGCAAGAAGGTTGTTGAGCGCGGTTGTTACGGCGGCTTTGAGGAGTTGGGGTGTTAACTGTTGTTAATTAGCACTAGCATTCAGCATTGGGGGAAAGAAAAATACCGCTTCAAAGATATGATAGAAAAGAAAGAAAAAGAAAAAGAGCAGGCAAAGGAAAAGAGAAATCCTACCGTGTCAGCCCGATAATCCCTCTTAACCTCCTCAATATCCCTGTAAACAAGATTCCCCCCTTCCTCCTCCCTCCTCTCCACCACAAACCTCCCCTTCCCATCTTCCCTCTCCAACGCCGACACGGGAAACAACACATACTCCACAAAGCTAATAATCCCATTCCCCTCCGTCTCCCTCGGCACGGCATACGCCTTCTTAAGCTTCTTCTTAACAACCTCAGCCGTATCTAAAATATCAATCTTCGAATCCGGATCGGACGCCGACATCTTCCCCCCCGCCAACCCCGGAACCATAGGATTCATCAAATGCGCCCGCTCCTTATAGCCAATCCGCGGCAACGTATCCAGAGCCAACGCAAAGATTTTCCGCTGATCAACTCCGCCAAATTGCGCGTCGACATCCAAATGCTCCTCATCCAACGCCTGCATGAGCGGGTATATGAGCCCTGACAGCGGCGCATTGTCAACCTGCTTCACAACCTCCGCACCGGCCTTTTTCGCATCGTGCTCCGTCACCACGCTGCTGAGTCTGAATAGGTCCATGGTGTATCGGGCGGAGAGCTGGTAGTCACTGCCCAGGACGAACTCGAGTTTCTCGATGGGGACATGGATGGCTTCGAGGAGGGCGGTGATTACGTAGCGGTAGTATTCGGCGCGGTAGTTGACGAGGTTAATGGGTGCTTTCAGGTTGTCGAGGAAGCCGTGGATGTCTGCTAGGAGGATTTTGACGTGGCAGCCTGCTTGGAGGAAGTGGGCGAGTTTGACGATCGGGCAGAAGTAGCCGCAGTGTGGCCTGCCGGTTGTTGCGGTGCCTGTGGGATTTTTTGCATTGTGAGAGGGGTATGGGTTAGTGTGTCTGTTTGGCTAAAGAATTTATGTATGTAGTTTGCAGTGTATATATATATATATATATTTTTTTCTTTGCATGGGGTGATTATGCTGGGGTAACGAAATATATTCTTTTTGCGAGACGGACTCACCGAAGTACACCTTCAATGGTCTGTTCTGTCGCACAATAACATCTTCGATAATCTCCGGTTTGAGAACCTCTTGGAGATTCTGATAGATCAGGGCGATCTTCTCCTGGGGTGTTAATTCTGTGGTCATCTTGAGTTGAAGAGGGGCATGAGTTTGAGCAGCGACGGTTTTTTTTTTTTTATGTGTCAAGATGCGGGGAGCTAAAGTTGAAGGCGGCGTCTTGAGATACACGTGACTGGCGGCAGATTGATGAGTCAGGGGTGATAGGAGCAATTGTAGAACAACTCGAGAATAAATTACTTTTTTTTTTATTATTTTTTGACGTTAATGTAAAAAGGGTTTCTAAAGATTTTCTGTTCCTGGCATGGTTTCAGTTCAAGCGACTTTGTGGACGGGGTTAATGAAAAAATATATAAATATTCTTCCACGGTCGTCTCCCCGCGTCCAAACTTCCTTGCCCTGAACATGAAAATTGTTCGCATTCAGTTAACACAGTAAGTAAAGAGAAAGAAATTGAAAAATGGAATTTTTCCAGCTCACACTCACTTCAACACCACCGCATACCTGGATCTCTCCACTTTCGATGTTAGTAATATCATCTTGTCAAAAGGTGTTTGTTAATGGATCTGTTTTTTAGGGTTTATGAGTTGGCTACCGGCAGAAGACAAGGGTAACTATGAACTACCTATGCATGTTATTGGTCCAGATTAACTCCCGCCCTTTGCATTATTTTCCGATTTTTTATGCATTCCAATTTTCCAAACCAGTCTGGAACCTGTAGTGGCGTGTCATCCGCCATGAGAGCAAACCAGCTAGCTGTAAATACCAAAGCTTTCAACAAATACTGGTTTGATCATGCATAAAACGGGCACATTGTCTGCTGGATTTCTTGTTAATATTTTCTTTTTTATGCCAAAAATTAAACCCAATTTTCCCTGCGGGATTCGTTGTTTTGCGATGCATCCACTGACGTTATTATCAACTATGAAAAATTAAAGTAATATGTGGCTGGTTCAACTAACTGTGGCTGTGGAATAGTTGCTTATCTAATACAGACATAAGCCTCCTTGCGGTCTCAGCTGGCACGGAAATGCCTTTTATTGGACAGCCGAGCGGATACACGTGACCAAGTGGTGAAAAGAGTCGGGCCTCGGGATGGCTGGATTTTACCTCGGCCAGGCATAAAGTTTGAAACCTCTGCTGCTTGATCATCTTACCATAATAAGACTAACTACTTTTCTTGCTCATAACTAGTATAAAAATTATGATTAATACTTTCATTATTCTGCCTTTATGACTATCTTCATCTGATGAACATTGTAGTAAAGTGACGTTAAATTCAATTATCAACATCTCTTATGCCTTAAGTATAAATTATACGTTTGAAATTTAAATATGAAATATGAAGTTTTTAATGCTGAGTTATTTGCAATTTAAAAGACTTTATATTGACTAATTAAACTCTCATTTAAAAGTTTAAAGATATTTGAATATTTTCAAATAGTCAAATTAATATATATAATTGCAAAATTTTAATTTAATAAGATAAGTTATAGTTTTTAATTATATATATTTATAATAATAATAATAATAATTTATATTTAAAATTATTTAAAATTAATTATTTTTATATAAAAAATATAATTTCAACTTATAATATTAAAAAAGTAAATAAAAATAAATTAATAAAAAAGTATTTTAAAATAAAATAATATAATTATTTATTTGAATATATATATATATTAAAAGTATATAATATAGTAATTTAATAAAATTAATTTTTAATTTTTTATCTATTTTATTATTAATTAATTAATTAATTATTTATTTTAATATGAAGTTATTTATTTTTTATAAGAATATATATTATAATTATAATAAAATAAATATAAGAAATAGAATTAATAATTTAAAATTAATTAATTTAAAAATTTATCACTTGAAATCAAATCAAATTATTTATTTATTAATATTATTATATATTAATTATACTATAATAATTAAATAACATATTTTATTGAATATATATTTTAATTTAATCATTTAATATAAAATTAAATAAATTAAAAATCTAATTTCAACAACTTACTTTAAACAGTTGCATTAATAATAAGAGGGAGATATTTTATCGATTAAGTAGTTCAAGTAAACTTGATTAATAAAGTTAAGATTACAGTTGAGCCTGATTTGTTAGTAAGACCCACTGTTTCAAAATCAAGATCAACGCTTGATAACCCCATGCCAAATGACATAACTAGTTAGCTAACTGACTAGTTAGGCGACATTCCGACATCAATGATTACTTCACCTACACCAGGTCAGGGGTAGTTAATTCGATGGGGGATTATATAAAGGGGGTCAGGAGGGGCCTGGGAAAATATGACAAGATCGCCCACCGCTAACGGCATACAGGGATTGAAAGCTGTAGTTAATCGTTGCTTTTTGATGGCGGATCTTTTGCCCATGCTCGCAGCTCGAGACGCTGAATAAGACATTTCTCGACCTCTTTTCGATTGTCTGATAGTTGGGGCAGCGATCAGGTGGAGGAAAAGTTTGAGCTCCATAAATTTCGGGCTAGCTGGGAGTGCGGAGAGCGAATATCGAAATATCCGCCCCACCCATCTTGGACCTGCCCACCGAAAACGTCACTAACCGAGAAACAGTGTGGCACAGGAAGAACATTGAGAATTGGGATTTTGCCATCGTGAGACTGCGGTTGCTGTCTATCTTGTCCGTCAAGGAGAGACATCTCCGTAATACATGCTTGCCAGCGACGAACGCGTGAGATATAATTTTTGCAGGGAATTGCCTGTTTTTCTTTTTTATTTATTTATTTATTTATTTATTTATTATTATTATTATTATTATTATTATTATTATTATTATTATTATTTTAAAATCAGAGCTCTGTAGGCCTGCGGAGAAAAGAAAAGCAAAGAGAAAGAAGGAAGAAAAGAAAGTAGCACCGTTTCAATGATTTGCTAACGTGAGAGCGGTCAAAAAACACGGAGGTTGGGGAGAACACGATACTTGTTGGCAGGGGGATCCAAGGGAACAGCGATGGGTTGGTGGCGTTGCTCTCTTGGAAGTTGCGTCGACCCTTCGATTGGGCGCAGCGCTGGCCCGGGGAGGGGAGGATTGCTGTTATGTAGCATGGAGCAGCTTATCGGACCCGCCATCCAGGGGAACCCAGAGTGGTACTGCCAGGCCAACCGCGGCACTAAGCCAGGGAGGCACCGAGCCAAGGGAGGCAACCTGCACCCGAGCCAAGGGGGGCACCTGAGCCAAGGGGGCCAAGGGTGGTAGCGGTGGTAGCGGTGGTAGCGGTGGTAGTTGGTTGGTGGTGGGTGGTGGTGGGTGGTGGTGGTGGTTGGTGATGGCTGCAACGGAGGGAGTGAGTTAAACTAGGGAGTCAGTTTTCCCCCTTGTATCCCTGTGGCAGACGTGAAACTTCCTCGCAGCGTCGGCGTCGGCGTCGGCGGGCGGGCCAGTGGTTGGGAGAGCTCCTGCCTTCCTTTTAAACCTCTCAGCAACCTCCTTCCTCCATTGCCTGCTTGCTGGCTCCTGCCATATTCTCCGTATTCTCTCAGATACAAAGGTGAAAAAACCTCCTCCTACCGCATCCCGCTCTGCTTCCCACATCCCACATCCCACATCCCACATCCCACATCGTATCGTCTCTCTACGTTTCTCCCAACCTCTTCTCTGCATACAGACATACATCGAGTGCAGGCAACAACAAGGCAAAGGTACGAGTAAAGATCGCCTGCTTCCCCCTCGATTCGCAGAGCTTCCTACGGCGACGCCCTGAAAACTTCTTCCAAGGTGGTGGCTGTTTATTGTTGTTGTTGTTGTTGTTATTGTTGTTACTCTACTGTAAATCTCCATCATTGAGCTGCTGCTTGCTGCTTGCTGCTTATCATGAAGGTCTTGTCGGGTTCGATGGCCTCTCTGGCCGTGGCCCTGTTTTCTGGTTCTGCTCTGGTGGGTGCCCAGACTTTTACCGAGTGCAATCCCACGGTAAAAAGTAAGCTTTGATAAACTCCTTTCCCTCCCGTTCGCTCCCGAACCACTCTTTTTCTACAACTCAATTACTAACAAAGCCTGTCTGTTTTACAGGCTGCCCGGCAAACCCTGCTTTTGGTGGTACTGGTAAATTCAGCTTCCTTCAATCTTCCGATCGATTTGATGTCGTGGGTGGTTTGCCAACATACGGTCCCGATGGTGCTCTCCTCGCCGTGGTGAAACAGGGTGATAACCCAACCCTCGTCTCCAAATTCTACATCATGTTTGGCTATGTTGAATTTGTCATCAAGGTTGCCCCTGGCCGTGGCATTGTCAGCAGCGCCGTCTTGCTGTCAGACACTTTGGATGAGATAGACTGGGAATGGCTGGGCGGCAACAACGCGCAGGTCCAGACCAACTACTTTGGAAAGAATCAACAGGGCACTTTCAACCGTGGCGCTTTCCATAGCAACGCAGGCAATCATGATGGTTATAACTCATATGCCATCGACTGGTCCAAGGACCGCATTCTGTGGCTGATCAACGGCATGGTTGTCCGCACGCTGACGGCCGCTGAGGCTGGAGCTTCATACCCGCAGACACCGATGCAGATTAAGGCGGGTGTCTGGGCCGGTGGTGACCCTTCCAACCCACCCGGAACTATTGGTATGTTGTACCCACGATAACGTGATGGCTTGCAAATCGAATGATTTCACCAACACAACGACGATACTAACATCAACACTTCCTACAGAGTGGGCGGGTGGTGAAACTGACTACAAAGCTGGTCCTTACGTCATGGGGCTCAAGTCCATTACCGTAACTGACTATTCCACTGGCAGCGAATACCGCTATTCTGACAAGAGCGGTACCTGGCAGTCCATTGAGGCTGTCGGTGGTAAGGTCAATGGCAATGGGACACCTGGGACTGGCCCACAGGTAGAGTCTTCAGCCCCCCCTGCAGAAGCCACCCGCCCTCCTACCACCAAAGGTATGCCACATGTACCACCAAGCGAGTATCCTTGGGTTCCCCGTCCCACTACTACTACCCCTAGCAATACACTCGACACCAAGAGTGCCCCCTCAATAACCACTTATCCAGGGCTCCCCAGTGACTGGATAGTCACCGACTCTGGGAGAGCCAAACCGCCAAGCATGGCTTCTGTGAGTGAGCATCGCCCCTTTATGCTATCTGTTTCAAAATGCCTGGTTGGTTCCGCGTTTACTAATTCACTTCGTCTTGTCGTTCTTCCAGAGAACATCCCAGTCTCCTTCACAGTCGTCGCTTTCATCTTCGGTTTCCTCTTCCGCTGGTGGCCCTGAATCCTCATCTTCATCTTCTGGTTCTCGAATAATCACTGCAACAAGATCGTCTTCTCCCACTGGCACAGTTGCACCCCAAGCCGGTGCAGCTATAGGCAACTTCCGTATCCCGTACGGGATTGCTTGTGTCTGTGGCTTGATTGGTGCTTTGACTCTCCTGTAACGGGTAAGCAGAACCAAAAAAAAAAAAAAAAAATACTGAAACTGAAACTACCCCAAGATGAAATATGTGACGATGACGGGCTCATTTAAGGGGACGAGGAGATTGATCTTTATGCAATTCTGTATATTTTATACAACAACATTTTAGACGGCAGCGACTAGAACGGCTAACTAAAATCTGGGATCTTTGTTTTATGTGCTTGGTTTGGTGGGTGGCTTATTAAGAAAAATTTCTCTTGAAGGTTTGTTTTCTCTTGTCTTTCTCTCTCTCTCTCTCTCTCTCCTTCTTGACGGTGTCGAATTATTAGTTTCAATACCCTTTGTGAGTGTGATTTTTCTCTATGCATGATTTGGTCAGTTGGCTGGAATGTTGATCTGATCCGGACTATGGATCGATCCGATCGTCCTGCGGTTTTGCAGGTGTTATGGCTTTTATTTTTTTTTTTTATGGTGTTTCTTTCGTTTTTCTTCTTGTATTACATAGTGTTAGAATGGACATGACAGTAATTGTGTACCATACCATGACTTTGTTCAGGAATAAAAGAGTACATGGATTAGACTCGAAGTTGGATTGTGTTGAGTATCATGGGTGTGATTTGTTCCCGATGAGGTGGGATTCAGTTTTAATTCCAAGTTTTAGTTATGTGTCTGCTGTCTGGGGGTCGAATGTCTAGTGTTCGAGTTTGAATTGCTGGGTGAGTCATTCTCGTGGTAGGTTGAAGGCAGGTGATGTTGTAGGTATGGGGCCGATAACTTCTAAATTATATTCACGATACTAGGGGGTCGCTTGAGGCATGTACAAGAAGGTTGGAAGGTGAGAAATGCCAGGAGAGTGAGTCATGAAAGGAGAATAACAGGTTTGTTGTTGTAGTTGTAGTTGTTGTTGTTGTTGCAGGGAAGGGAGATCAATTGAAGAAATGAGTAATGAAACAGAAATAGCCATTAAAATTCGAAGCAGCAAGATAAAGTAGAGATGGTAAACGTCATAAAAACATCATCACATAAAGCCCTGGTTAATGTCACCATCCTGCTTAGTATTTACCCGTCCAACAACGCAACCAGAGCTTTCTCATAATCCCCGCTCGTCTCCTTCTCCACTGCCTCCACGAGCCCCCGCTCATACCTCCGCCTATACGCCGCCTTGACCTCGCCCACCCTCCCACCCCCCCGGGCCCAATGCAGCCTCACAACCCGCGCGATCAGCAACGAATCCCTCGTGCCCATCCCCTTCATACACTTGTATAGCATCTGCGCATCCGTCCCCGGCCCATCCAGCGCCCCACGGACAACATACAACGCGCTGCGCCGCATGAGCTTCCGATCCGGACGCGCCCAGATGGCTTTCACCTTCTTCACGAAGGTCATGGTTCCAGTGGCGGGGCTGAAGGCTGGGCGGCGGGTGAGGGCCGCGTTGACGGCGCGGAGGTGGTTGTCGCTCCGCTGGGCGAGGAGGGTGGCGAGGTCCGTCTCCTCCTTGCTGCCCGGGTCGATGTTTCTGGGCGCTCTGTCGAATCTGTCGGCGTCGGCTTCGACGAGGGCGGGGTCTAGCGCGGTGCATTCCTCCATGCGCTGGGCATTGAGGGCGTGTTTGAAGAGCGTGTGGTGCGGGCCGCTGATGTGGTTTGTCGGGGTGAGGTGGGTGTGGAGATCGGTCTTGTAGGTTTCTTTGAAGGCGGCTGTTATGGCGTGTATGTCTGCGTTGGAGCGGCGGAGGAGGACGTCGTCCAGCAGGGCGTGGGTGGAGGATGGGGTTGGGTTTGGCTGGGCGGTTTGTGGTGGGAGGGCGTTGCGGAGGTATACGACGTCGTTCCTCAGGGGTCCGCGGACGAGAGCGAGGATGGTATCACCAAAGTCTCGTTTCAGCTTCTCTGCCAGCGCCTCTTCGAGGTTCTTGCCGATAGCGTGCCGGTATGTTTGGCGCAGGAGCGCCATTTGGAGAGGATCCGGCTTCGAGAGGATCTGGATGAGCTTGGATTCATCTGTGTTGAAGCCGCTGATGGCTTTTTTTATCTTTCGAGCTTCATCGGTCATGTCACCTGTTGCGACATGGGCAGGATCATAGCCCGGTGAGGGCGCTGCCGGGACTTGAGTGCCCTGGGGGTGACCTGGGACAGGGGCGCCGTAGCTGTATCCTGGCTGCGGAGGGTAACCTGGGTATCCCGCTGGGGGCGGGTATTGGCCTGGGTGAGCGCCGTATGGCTGTTGTTGTTGTTGTTGAGGAGGAGGAGGAGGAGGAGGAGGAGGAGGAGGATAATGTACATGTTGGCCTGCTGGTGGTGGCGCTTGCCCAGGTGCTGGTGGATACTGTCCCGGCGGAGGATAATATCCCTGAAGAAAATATTGTCCTTGGAGGGGCGCCTGGCCTTGCGGGGGAACCTGGCCGGGAGGAGCTGCATGATATTGCCATTGAACACCAGGAGGGGCTTGGCCGTAAGGAGGGTAGCCATAGCCAGCAGGAGGCTGCGGCTGCTGCTGAGGGACACCTGAATGATTATCAGGTCAGTATATGATCTGATGTGGTTCTGGGAATTGGAGAAGGGAGTCATTTTGCGATTTTGAAGGGTATAATTCCAGCGATCTTGGATTGCCAGGAACCGCTTTCTCTGATTATTTTCGCAATATGATGTAATAAATATGAGAACAGGATACACACCTGCTGGCGGGTTCTGCTGCTGCGATGGATCCATCGCAACTTAATGCAAAAGAGAAGGTTGCTATATATTGATTGACGGAGGGTATCTGAACTAATAGTTCACGACAATGTAGAATTACTGAGCTGCAAACAAAGCAATGGCAATGGTAGTTGAATACTTTACAGCTGATTTCTCCAGAGCAGTAACAGATGGCTTTAATATAAAATTACTTTTCCTGGAGATTTTGTCTCCTTATAACATTGAAGGGATCTTCCCGGCACAATTCTGGCCGCCAAAGCCCCCCAATTCATCCTCCATTTCATAAAGAATTCATAGGCCTAAGCGCCCAGCTGTCAATCATCATTGCCTTCCCTCCTCTTCCACACTCAAATGGATGGGCATGTTGGAGGGGCAGAAGCGTGGCCATTGGCCATGAGGATCGGGGCAGTGTTTTGCTTAACTCTCATGCTTGCGAGAGCGCCTCATCCAAGACGATTGGGCCGACAATAGGGGCTGGATCTCTCCGCTTAGGGAACTAGCTGTGGCTGGGGGGATGCATGCTTCAATATGATTGGGGTGAGGGACTGAAGCACTAACCAGTGAAGTTCTTCCAATTTCCGGTCTCAAAGGGTTCGTTTCAATTTGAACTAAAGACTTGGCCGTGGCGCGAGGCGGGAATGCCCTTCCAAAAAAGAGATTTTGGGATAATTTAGTGCATGATTGCTTTCAGCCAGGGAGAAGTAAGGCTGATTTTCGGTCGGAATAGAGTTCCGAGTATCTATCTTGGGAGCTGTTGTTGAACCAGATAGGCGAGCCACATATTTTGCTGAGCGAACAAAAAACTATCCGCAAGCACACCTTCATATCTCATTTTCGGACCTGATAGAGCATGGAAGATGGATGAAGCGTGGGCAGAGAGAGGTATGTACAGTACAGCTTGAGGGCCGGCTATCCAACCATCCGCTTCTCAAGGATGCTTGAAATAGTATAAAAGAGCAGGCCAAAAGCGCATCAAGATTAAACCAGACGGAAGACAAAAAACATATATTCACATATCAGTCCAACATACTACGATCTAAACAGTTTCTTCGTTTCTTCAGTTTCCTCTCCCGCCTTGACAAACACCATATTCAACTCCTGCCCTGGACTCAGGGTAACATCGAACTTGAACACAGGATCCTGGCCCACAGGTGGCGCATTCACCGCATTAATTTCACTATACTGCTGCAAGATCCTTGAAACAGTATATCCCATTTCCAGCATGGCAAATTGCTGTCCCAAGCAGATGCGAGGACCGCCGTTGAAGGGAATGAAATGCCATGGCTTGGGTTGCCAACCAGAAACCCATCTCTCGGGGATGAAGATCGAGGGGTCAAGATATGGGATGGACTGTTTCTCGTCGCTGCCTGCGCTGCCTGCGCTGCCTGGTGCTGATGGCGGCGGATCGTATAGGTCTCTACGCCGCTGCATGTTCATGGTCGAATAGATGATCCGCGTGTTGTTGGGGACACCGATGGGGGAGCGACCGTCGTGGCCGCCCCCCCGCGGCAGGGTGGTGTCTGCCAGGGAATGGCGGACATTGAAAGGCACGACGGGGTACAAGCGCATTGTCTCGTTGAGTACGGCTGTCAGATACTTCATCTCCTTGAGGTCTGAGTAGCTCGGTTTGCGGGCCGTCCCAACCTGGTTGAGGATTTCAGTGCGCAGTCTGGCGACCACAGATGGACTGCGGGAGAGCTCGAAGAGGCAAAAAGCGAGGGTTGCGGCGGTGGTGTCCCGGCCTGCGAGCAGGACGGCAACGAGTTGGTCACGGATGACTTTAGGGTCCTTGGTAAAGCGAGCTAGGGCGTGCAGGAAGGTTTCCTGTTTGGACAGTTTCTTGTCGAGTTCTTCGGTATTGAGGCTGAGAACTTCGTCGATGAACGGCTGCATGAAGTCATCCATTCTCTTGAGATTAACGCGGAATTCCTTGCGCGACATCAGGAAGGAGAGTGGGCTAAGGGGGGTTATTTTGTAAGCTAACTAGGGTGTCAAATTGCTCTCCGCCCCTTTTTAATTGTTTTTTTAATTATAATTTTTTTGATTGGAATTCATGGAATATTAAAGTGTATTCCCACTTACCCAGCTTTGAAAATTTCTGACTGCCGATGGAGTACATATTGGAATGCCTCCGCGAAGGTCGTTTTCGGGTCATTCAAGCTGTCAACGCTCTGACCGAGGAGATAAGCTGTGGCAGCATCGAGAGTAAAGCGGAAGAACAGAGGCCCTACATCGACCACCTTGCCCTTCCCAGGCATATTATTTTTTCCTGCCAAGAAGGGAATGAGTTTCTGGATATGCTTTTCGAAGATTTCGGTGTCAACAATACGGTCTCGTGCGAACATGGGGCGGATGAGATGGCGCGATTGAGACCACAGCTCTCCGTCCGTGGCAAAGATACTATCACCCAGGAACTCTTTCCATTCCGCATGGAAGCGTTCACCTTTCCCGTAGTCGGCAAATTGGCTGGTGAGGACTGCCTTGATGTTGTCTGGGTCGACGGTGTAGATCACACGCAAACCGGAGTGTGCGTTGATCTCCACAGTAGCGGAACTATCACCATTGGGTAAAGGCACGGCGGCCAGAGTATCCACCCAAAATTTAAGGTCCTCTTTCTTTGTTGATGATTTTAGGGTTTTGTAGATGAAATCCATGCCTGTGATATTTTTTCATATGTTCAATTAGCACACTATTATCACCTCCCTAATGTACGTACGTATGCCAATGGCTTCCGCTCCAACATCAGATCCCTCCCCTGTGGCATCACCATTTCTTATTTCCTTCCCATATTGCAATCATCTCCAACAATTTCCAGTGCACATGGATACACAACAACTTCAGGCTCTGGAAAGCAAGCTGAAAAATCAGAGGGGTAATAACTGACCTAATGGCAAATATGTCTGAAAGATAGGGGCATGAGAACCCAAGCGACTCACTCTGCGATCGAGCTGAATTCCACGAATCCATGATACAATGACCACCAAGCCCAATAACCACAGGATAGCCCTGGTTGGGGTCAAGTTTGTGATAAGTTCCTCGACAATCATTGTCGGGGCGTATGGAGTTTTGTTGTGGGGGGGGGGGGGGGGGGGGGGGGGTTTCAATATATTTCCTCCCGTTGAACTGTACCTCGGTTGTGCAGGACGTTTTCATGAAATGTATTTGATATGGATATATTAAAATGCCGTTATGTACACCCCCCACTATCAGATCTTATGGGAACTCCGGGGTATTACTCCCTCAGTCTGATGTGGTGTGGGTTGAATCAACTCTGGAGGGAAGTTGACAGAATTTCACCGATCAGATATTAAATGTCTAGCAACCATACCAGGAGGTCGAAGTCGTGCCAGCCGAATTTGATAATTAACCATACGCAGAACCAAGTTTTTAAAAAAATATTATGAAAGAAATATAAAGAGGAGAAAAAGGAAATGGGATATTAATTAAATAAGGGTCATTCACGGCAAGTCATTACACATATCCCAGAAAGGCAGAGGAAGACGATTCCACACCGCAGAGGAAGCTTTGGAGGCGATTTGGCCTGAACCGCTCCACACTGACGAACTTCCACTGGCTTTCACGGGGGAATCAAAAGCGGGTTGAAAGTAACTAATGCCTTATTACTAACAGTCGTATCATTTTGGCTGGATGGGACGCTGTTCCGGCCAAGGCGATGCCGTTCCACTTTCTGCACCCATTTTTTTTTTCCCACTTTATCCCCCTCCTTTTCTGCCTCGTTAGCAGCAGCACCGTGAGCCGGCGTAGTCGTATTCATTGGTATCTCTAGGGCAAGATGCAAAACGGTTACTCAGCCCTTGGAATGCACTTTGATATCTTCACCTGTTTTCAAGTTTGTCGGCTCCTCCTGTTAAAATCACATGAGAAAAGCAGCCCTAACTAACTATTGGTAAGTTTAGGTTGTGACGTACTGGATGGGGTCATTCAACCACTCTCCATTGCATGCTGGTCGTGCAATTTTTAGGCTGACTCTTTTGAGTTCTTCTGGGGCAATGTTTATGCTCAATTGAAGTTTCCCCATGGGGTCGCAAACAGTGAGATGTGAAAATACTTTCGACATAACTCCTTGCTCAAGTCTCAATTCAAGGTCGAAAGAGTTATCGTCGTACAACTAAATCATGTCTTCCATGGTACAAGGTCCAAGTTTTAAACAATCTTGCCATTTGATGGCGAACTGCTGAAATCAGAGAGGCCATAATACAACATGTGAATTTCAGGGGGTGACTATATTGAGTTTATCGCTAACTAGTCAGAGTTTGAGGATTCTCCTTTGGCTAAATCTATCCTCAAGAGCCAGCAGCAAGAGGGTAATTTCTTCTCTGGAGACATCATGTGTAGTTATTTAATGCTGCCGTTCTTTGTATTAACTACATGCGCAATGGATGTGCAAGCTTGGTGTTGAAAGTACCGATCGAATCATAAGACAGAAGAGATGAATATGAGCTCCATCCTTGCTTACATAAAATGAACTAAGATATGACCAAGGATAGGCCGCATCGTCACCAATAATATCGACTGCAGATTCGAGATCTCTATGGTGAGCATTCGAGATCTCTATGGTGAGAAGATCGGCTTCAACTGGGTGAGAAAACGCTTCATACCTTCTCACCACGATTAATCCTTAAAAGAATATATAAATGTCTGGACATTGTCCAAGACGGGTCACGAGAGTTCTCTCTCTCTCTCTCTCCTTTTTTTTTTTTTTTTTTTTTTTTTTTTTTTTTTTTTTTTGGCAAACCGCCCCCACCGATTCGGAAACGGAGTCATTTATGACACCGATCCCAAATATGCGAAATTCACAAATGGCTGATCGGGTCTGGCTTGGTCCTCCCAAGACCCCTTCAACGCTAAATTACATAACTAGTCAATGCAGCCCAAGACGCGCTTGGGTAGGGTTCCCCGCAAAAATGGATGTGCACAACGGCAATTGGTTCGTGAGTTAAAAACCCAAGGATTAAAGTGAAAATTGATTTTGTTTTGCAACCTCGGCAGTTAACTATGAGATGATGATTGAAAGTGTTGATGGGGCGCTTCTGTGTGGTGCGGGTGGGTTTGAGGGGCAGGCGTCCAGATGATAGACGCCATGACGACAGTGGTTGTAAGTAATAATAGTCAATGGGAGGCATATTTGTCCTGATATCTTCTTTTGAACAGTTTGTATCGTTGTGATTATCCGCAGCACTGTTTGAGCTCTGGCCACTCTACTGGGGAAAATCAGATACTGTGTCACCATCTGGTGGCACCAAAGGAGTCAATTCTTTTTTCATTCCCACGTTGAAATAGGGGGCTCTGCCACTACGTCAAAATTATGACTAGGAACTTGGATAACGGAGAATGGAGTTATTGATCAAGTACGTAGGTATTAATATATTCGCCCACAGAATTGACATCCCTTAGAACCTCAACATCAAAAACAGAACCGGGGACAAAACTCGCGGCCACTTCCTACAGCTCGCAGCTCCCTTCCCTCATGAGACAATACGTTAATTGAGCTAGGCTAGCCCTGACGCCCATATCAATCACAGCACGCTCACGCCATTCGCTAAGTCGGAATGAAGCATCATGTATCTGATCAGCGGTTCGTGGACCGCTCCAAAGAACCTCCGCGGCCGCAGCCGCACGTGGCCAGACCAAACTGTCAAGGATTACCGGGTCAACATTCTCTGACCACATATGTGCCTCACCCCCTTCAACCAGATGGTGCAGTTTCCCCGGAATACCTTCAAGAGGGTTATAGATGTACATGTGCTTCCAGTTTTTATATGGGCTGCACCAGTCGACGAATGGATCTTTTACTGAGATAGAGCCACGTTTAGGGTTTATGTAGGTGCCATGTCCGCAGTCGAGGTACCAGGCGTCGCCCGAGCCGAAAATCGTGCGGTACCCACGATCCAGTAACACCTTGACGGCGGAGGAGTTTCGCCACGCTTGCACAATAACGTTGGTCTTTTCGGTAGAGGAGATAGATAGCGATAGTTCCCAGTCAGCTACGAGTTCCTCCCATACTATGGGTGTGAGGCCAGCTTTACGGATCGCGTCGTGGAGACGTGTCACAACAGCTTGAAGCAAAGGTTTTAGGACGTCTCTGCTGTTCGACCGGACTGTTTCTTCGAGGAGGTACGTATTAAGGTTGAACTCGTCGCCGCCTGTATGAAAGTAGCCAGTAAATGGCGAGACGCGAGGAAGTATATCCGCCATCAACTTATCCAGAAATTCATTCACGCCAGAAGAATTCAACTTGATTTGCCCACTGGGAGGTTGGAGTGCATACTCTTGCCACTTATCAGCTAGAAATGCGGAAACTAGCTCCGGGAAGGCATATCCGATTGATCCTGTGTGGCCTGGCATATCTATCTCAAGAAATACGGACACCCCACGTTCCAGGCCATACATCTGGACATCTGAGAGGTTGGAAGATGTCCAGATCAGGTCTGCATGATACGCTCCTTTCGCTGCCAAGGAGGGTAGTGAGGGGATATCCAATGGCCATGACTGAGAGTCTGTTGCATGGATATGAAGGCGGTTCATTTTAACAGAAGCCATGGCGTCAATGGTTCGTTTGATATCCGCTGACGTGTATGCATTTCTGGATATATCAATGTTGATGCCGCGATGCACCCATTTCGGGGCGTCCGATATTGAAATCGGTGCAAAGGGTGTATACACACCGGGTCCGGAAGAATGTACGTAGAAGAGCTGTCTAAAGGTTTGAAGTGCACGGATAGTCCCGATAGCTGTCTTGGTCGAAATTGTTGCTTCCCCGGTAGCGGAAATTTCAATCTTGTAGCTCTCATCTTCGTGGATGAAATCGCGAATCTTCGCTTCCGATTGATACGTAGAGGCTTGCTTGATGACTACTTGACGGATAACTGCGTCACTCCCATCCTCCAACGCAGGTTCAAAAGAGCTATTTCGCGGATGGAATTTCCAGGGAACGAATTTGGAGCTAAATATCTCTGCTCCCGTCCGCTTTATAGCCCTTTTCACTATTTTGGCAACACTTGGAATGAGTTTCTCTCTAGTCTTGTTCTTCTTCAACCAGGATGCTTGGAAGAAATCGAAGATTTCCTCCAAATCTATGTACGTAGAGATAAAATTGTTCTTCTCAGCAGCGCCATCTGCAACAGGAGGCTGGAAGGAGAATTCCACAGACGGCGCCAGCCAAACAGTCGTGTTGCCATGGTTGAACTCCTGCGGCAGGGGCCATAGAGCCAGACACAATGAGACTAAACTGAGCAAAGTGACCTCAGAGAGCAGCATTGTGAGTTTCCTATCGGATGTTGAAGTGGGGGGATGCCGGGTGATAAAGTGAAATAGGACTGGAAGAGTAGCATGCGGATGAATGGCTTGGGCAAGTCACCGATGATGGTCCCTTGGAACTCAGCGTAAATTGGCTTTCCCAAGTAGGAAGTGCTGGAGTATAATTTTCACAGAGTGAAACTAACCACATCCCATTCGACGGCTGTTGGTCGAGAGACGATGGAACATAAGCCTGATAGTTTCACTCTTAGTTACCAGGTTGTTTCAACCGCGCTGTAGACAATAGTTCAGCTCTGATAGAGTACTGAATTTGAGTTGGTTTTAAAGAATTTAACATTGATGCGTTATCATCAAGGGAAGTTAGAGGGTCTCCATCAATTCTGGCTCTCCTTGCATCCGTGGCAGCATGCCTTTTTTTTGAATTGGTGAAAACTCGTTGGCAGGGTGAACACAGCGTAGGCTCTGCAACAATACCTCGACCTATATAAATAGCTCCTCACATAATGCGTTGCAATTCGATTAAAGAATACAACTAGGGATTAGGAGAAAGAGTGGAATGAAATTAAACATAAAACAATATGAAATGACAGGTATTGTAGGTCAAGTTTGAAGTTTGAATGTTCGATTGAAGGGCCCCTCACTTCCCAAGGTCCAGTCAAGGATAATGTTACTGTGACAGACTGGCCAGCTTGATTCATTGCAAAGGTTGCAGGGTTGTAGTTATATGGTTGGAATACAGGTCACGTGGTATAAGGGTTGTAAAATATTGAACAAGGAATTAGAATGGATTGGCCAATAGAATCCCCATATATTATATGGGTAGTCTATTGGCTCATTCATACCCACCTGGAACCTTATCTTTACCACATGGAACGCGTGTAGGATTGAACGTTGTTCTTAGCTTTTACCAAGCTCTTTACCTAGCCTAACCCAAACCCATCTAACCAACCCAGACAGCATGGAACTCATGAAGGAAGAAGTTCCTATCAAGAAAGAAGCTGGTTAATAGAATGTATACTCATTTCCCTGACTCCCTGACTAGGTTAAAACTCCTCAAAAACGCAAGCGGAAGCTGGAAGAAGTCATAGCTGATATACCACCTTTTGAAACCAGTTAAATGGACTCCCTATGAAGCCTATATACCGAGCTCCTATTCTCAATCTACCCCCTGATCTTGATATCAAGAGCCCCTCTGCTCTGTTCAGTCTATATATCTCAGAGAAAGACTTTCGAGCTATCTCCAATTCAACCAATGCCTACGTCCCAATTCACCTGGAAAAGGAGCCAGATAGACATGCTAGATGCTGGAAATCAACTGCTGCTGCTGAGATCAAGGCCTTCTTTGGTATATTAATCTACAGGAGTACATGATGATCAGAGAATTGATCTCTATTGGAGGAATGACCTAGACCTATCCGTTCACCTCAATTCTATATGCCGTTAAATAGATTTGAGCAGCCTAAGAGATATATTTATATATCTGGCCCTCAGCAGTCTCAAAAAGGAAAGGAATGATGGCATAAGCTTGAACCTTTGGTCTCTAGCTCTCATACTGCTTGTAGGAGCTACTATACCCCTGGTTTCAATCTTTCTTTGGATGGGATAATGATTCACTTCTTTGGCAGAAGACTACACACCTATAAAATGCCTAATAAGCCGATTAAACAGGGTTATAAGGTATTTGGCTTAGGTGAACCTATCGTAACTGGTTTCCCATATTATACTGGATCTTGGATACCGCAGTTATCTATGCTTATAACCGGGCCCTAGAGGCTTAGTAAGCTACCGCTCACCTGCAACCTGCTGGTCGGGCCCTCTTACGAGGGCCCGCCAGCTCAACGTAATCTGCCATCTCAACGCGATTATTTTCAAAATATGATTATTTTTGCAAATCCCTGTTCTTAATATGCAATAACCACCCAACGTGATGTCTTCTACATATATTTTAATAGAGAATAAGATCGCAGATGCATTATCTTCAATATCTGATGTTGAAAATCCCAATATTAAAGCATTGGCGCGAAAATTTGAAGTTCCCTACTCCCGGCTGCTGAATCATTATAATGGTCGCGTCTCTCAAATTGAATGAACCCCTGCTAATCGACTATTATCATCTGGCCAGGAAAAATTGCTCTGTTTCTATATAGAATCCCTAGATAAGCTAGGCCTACCTCCCAATCATTCAATGATCTTTGGTGCTGCCAAATTTCTACTTGCGCAGAGTCATACTGATCTCACCACACCTCCACCCGGGCTTGGAGAGCACTGGGTCAAAAGATTTCTTCAATGTCATCCGGAGTATAATGTACGCAAGCAAAAGACCATTGATATACTGCGGAAACAGGCTCACCAACCTTCATTCATTCTTGATTGGTTTAACTGCTTTAAGGAAATAAAAGAGAAGCATGGGATCCAGGACTGTGATGTCTACAACTTTGATGAAATGGGGTTCAGAATAGGAATTGGCCGTGATCAGTGGATTATAACGCGAGATCCTTGGAGGAGAACCTATGTTGGCAGTTCAAATAACAGGGAAACTCTTACAATCATTGAAGTGATTGCAACTGACGGCTTTACTATCTCTTCTTTATATATTCTCACTGCAAAGCAGCTACAAGAGTGGTGGACAGATGAAATAGAGAAGGATGCCATGATAGCTACATCTGACACTGGCTATAATAATGATCAGATCTCTTTTCAATGGATTCAGCACTTCCATCACTCCACCAAAGCCCGCATCAAAGGAACCCACCGTCTGCTTCTATTAGATGGATTTGATTCTCATTGCATCCTTGAATTTATGACTTTTTGTGACAAGCACAACATCATACCTTTCTATTTAATTCCTCACACTAGTCATCTTTTACAACCTCTGGACGTTGGTGTTTTTCAGGCTTTTAAACATCATCATTCTGCCGCAGTTGAGGAAGCTACGCGACATGATTGTGAGAAGTTCACAAAGGTTGAATTTCTTCATGCTATCACCTCTATTTGGAAAGCAACATTCAAGGTTCATACAATCAAGCAAGGATGGAAAGCAACTGGCCTGGTTCCATTCAATCCGTTAGTTGTCCTTAATAAATTACGTGAGTTTGAATCAACTCCTATGGAATCCGAGGGGTCTGTTTCCACCAACTCAGAGACCTGGTATACTCCTTCCACCATACACCAATTCAATCGATATAAGCGGAAACTGGAGGCTTTGGAGGAGGATGACAACTATGACACGGACTATATTTATATGGGATTACAAAAGCTTTATAAGGGTAGTATTGCAATGGTCAATACAGTGGCTCTTTTGCAGGAGGAGCTAGCTCAAACCTCTGCTGCCACACTGGCTCAAGAACACCACCTTCGCGGCTCGCGGAGGGTGGTTAATAAGGGAGGTGTCATATCCGCAAGCTACTGCCGCAAAATGACGGCAATTAATAAGAAGGTTGATATAGAGGAGGCATTGAAGAAATTGCGGCCAAAATGGAAGAGGGTTATGAAGGAACTTAAGAGGTATTGCAGAGATAAAGGCATTTATGTGAATGCCACCAAATTTACAAGGAAATCTCAGAGATAATTCATTTACACTATAATCTACTTGTATATATAAAATATAGAGCAATTCGTTGAAAAATTAGCTGAATGTCATGGGTATAGGCAGGCAGTAACGTTGAGATGGCGGATTACGTTGAGCTGGCGGGCCCTCGTAAAGAGGGCCCGACCGGCAGGTTGCAGGTGAGCATTAGCTTACTAAGCCTCTAGGGGCCCGGTTAAGCTTCAATATCTTTATAAGAGGCAGCAAGTGGTCACAGCTAGTCAGCTACTCAAACATATAAGCTTCCGGGAGGATCTCTATCAGCAACTCTTTGTCTTTGCCAGCTCAACCCATGATCTGCCATCTGAATGGCTGAATTCACTGAATCACAAGCAATTTTCATTGCCAAAGAGCCTTGTTTGTGTATGGTGTCAGTATAAAAGACTCGATGTTTGGAGGAATTCCATACAATGGAGGGATCTGCTAGCTAGAAATAAGGTTCAATAAATTACCAACTACCAAATAATACCATAGATTACCTATATAAACCGATAATCTTAGGTAAAATTTACACCAATGAAACCGCGCTAATTCTGAAAAACATTTACGGACGAGGGGATGCATTGAGAGGCACGTGATTAAGCAGCATCCACTATTAACTAAATAGTTATAGTCAACTAATTAGTAACAATCAGAATATTGTCTTAGAGGACCGTTATCAACCTTGTTGCATTATGTGACTCTAAGCAAGCTAGCTAGCTAGCTACTAATAAATACATATGTGCACGTGACCTCGGGTAGCCGGGGAATTCCTCTCTAACATATTGATGACTCAGCAATTGTGGCAGGTGGGTGCGCCACAACCAGTCCCAATCGAGAAACCTTCCAAGCAACCAACCTCAGGCTCCGCTGAGCAGAAAGCTTTCACCAAGGCCGATATCAAACTAACCGCCAACATCTTGCTTATGCTGGGAATTCATCCACGCTGCGCCTTACATGTTACAACATCTGTGCACAGTTCATACCGTTTCTAAATACCGCAGATCATCGTTCATTTGACCCGGTATCTCTCTGTTGTTCTCTTCACCTTCTTTTCGAGGTTGTCGACTCCCCTTCTCTCCGCCGCCGACGCCACCTCACCACTAAAATCTCACCTTCACAGACAACAGGTGCTCCCGCGACCATGTCTGTCTCCATCAAACTGGGTACTCCCCTTGCAGAGGCTCTTAACGAGGCCATACAACCGAAGCTGGTCGAAGTGGGTTGGAGCACGGGTGGAGGAGATGACTCCGCTTTGGCTGAATACGTCATTCTTATGCTCGTCAACGGCAAAACTCAGGATCAGATTGCTTCGGAGTTGGCAAACGATCTTCTAAGTCTTGGCCCAGAAGATACAGAAGCTGTTGATTTTGCAAAATGGCTATTTGAACAGGTCCACGAACTGAACAACAGGATAAATGTGGCGGCTCCCGCAACAGAGCAACCTGCTGCGTCGCAAGCTATTCCTTCAATTTCAGCACAGCAGGGCAACTCACTCTCAGCGGTTGCACATGCGGACGATGTAGGGGATTCTGCGATGAGTGGTGATATTGCTGCTGCAGGGCAGGATGGTAATATGTCAGTCCAACATTTCCCCATGCTTTTGTTTTAGCTGCTCCTCGGCTGACTGGCACGAAATTAAACAGCCCAACCGGTCCAAAGAGTGCGCGAAATTCTAGACAACAACAAGGTGGACGGGGCAGGATGATGGGCGAAGTAAACAAGACCTTGGACCGTGCGAACGACTCCGTCTTACATCGGGTGCGCAATCACCAAGGGTCAGAAAGGATCAACAGCCACTCCAGAGAACCCCCGAAGGCCCCAAGAGGGTTTCAGCTAAGAAATGGACGTGTGCAGTCAGGAAGGCCTGCTGGGCCGATGGGAATGGGCATGGGAATGGGGATGGGCATGGGCATGGGGATGCCTGGTGGCCCGATGCCGAATGCTCCGCCATTTGGAATGGTACCATTAAGCCCTCAACAACAGATGCAAATGATGGCTATGCTGGAAGAGCAGGCTCGTATGATGGCTCAGATTATGCCGGGGATGGTCCCACCTGCCATAAATCCTGCTTTTCAAAATGGTCCTCCTCCAAACCAACAGGGGCGCTCCCTTTTTGAGCGCGCAGAGATGCAACCAAACAGGAACCAACATTTTGCTCGACGGGATCATGTGAATGGCCATTCTTCGAACTTCAATCGGCAAAATGAACATGTCGATACAGAAATGGACACTTCGCATAACGACGCAGAATCTTCAATGGACGTCGATGCCGCCCACGAAGCCCAACCTGCCGAACCAGGACCCAACACCGTCTGTCGATTCAACCTGAAATGTACGAGGAAAGACTGTCCCTACGCTCATCAATCCCCCGCCGCCCCCGAAGGCGTCGTCGTAGACGTGAACGACGAATGCCCCTTCGGCGCAGCGTGCAAGAATCGAAAATGTGCCGCCCGACATCCCTCACCGGCCCAGAGGGCAGAACACCAGGCCGAAGAGCTCTGTCGATTCTTCCCCCACTGCACGAACCCGAACTGCACTTTCAAGCATCCAAGCATGCCCATGTGCCGGAATGGAGCGGACTGTTCGACGCCAAATTGCAAGTACACACATCTGCAAATTGCCTGCAAATTCAACCCCTGTCTTAATCGGATATGTCCATACAAGCATGCTGAGGGTCAGCGGGGCGTGTTTGCGGATAAAGTGTGGAGGGCGGCCGATAGTGAGAAGAAGGAACATGTTAGTGAGCGCAGGTTCGTGACGGATGAGGATGGGCAGGAGGAGCTTATTAAACCTGAGGTTGCTAATACGTCCACGCCGGACGAAGTGAGGGGGCAGGAGATTTTGACTTGATATAATTTCTGTATCTTTCATTTTTGTTTCTTGTCTGATTGTGATGGATGATCTTTTCCTTGAACTGTGATTGGCATTATTTCTTTCCCTTCCTTTCCCTTTTAATAAAGAGGCACCTTTACTATTCTTGTTTCCCCATATTTTTTTTTTCCCCTCATAGTTTCCTCTTCTTTTAAACCATGTACTACACTTTTAAAAGCTACCTGGTATGTACTGACATGACTGGCGTTGGATAGGTAAAGGTTGTTTTATCTATTTGTTCCCCTGTATTTAGCATGAGAACGGATTTCAACTGGCAAAAGGGCGTAGGATATCGAAGAAATTTTTTCTGCACAGCTGAATCCTGGACTATCTCGGATATGGAATGGTGTTTTCGCAGATGAAAGATGCTGTCCTTTCTTCTTCATCTCTTTTGTTTGTTTGGTTCTGTATTCTACTTGCCTTACTATACAGTTCTATGTTGGTATTTAGTTCCGGGTGATTTTTCATTGGCTCTGGGTCTACGTATAGTTATACCCAGGCATTGAAGAAGCAGACAAAATGATGACCTGCAGTGATATTATCATGCCAACCGCTTTCTTCGTACTCCAAGATATGCCATTGCTATTACACATTCCATAATCCAAGCGAAGCAGCTTCTGTCTGAGGAATTGACCTCGAAGTAAGTCTTTACACAAAATGTGCTTAGAGTCGTAGAGCAATTGGTGGGTTATGGCGGGTGAGGTTGATGACAAGCCTTTCGCTAGTCGAATCGGGAAGAGTTCAATCAACACTGCGCATATTTACCACCACCGTCATAAACCACCAAAACTCCGAACATTAGTCACTGTGGCAGAACATATCGATTCAGTTGCAAATGAGCCAGCGATGCTTATTCTGTTGCACCCTAGACGAACTATGGGCGCATGCTCGCCCCAGGTTACACCCATGGGCCCTGTCTAAACGGTGGTTGACAACTCGTCCTGCATCCTTTCGCCGATTCTCCTCCGCTCCGGCCACGCAGAAAAACATCGCGGTGATCGGTGCTGGTGTAACGGGTCTGTCAACTGCATATCGTCTTTCCCAAGACAAAGATGCACGGGTTACCGTCTACGAAAAGTCACACAGACTCGGGGGTTGGTTGCAATCAGAAATAATCGATGTTGATGGCAGGGATGTCCTGTTCGAATATGGACCCCGAACTCTCCGTGCGGGATCTCGGGGAAGCTTGTCAACTTTGGAGTTGGTGAGGCATCTGGCTATAAAACCGTTCCTTCAATTCCACATAGCCATCTTGTATTTACCCTAAAGCTAATGTGCGTATGTGGGAGCTTGATCCAGTTATTCGACCTGGGTCTCAAAAATGATATTTTAGCTACGAAGAACGATTCCCCCGCTGCCTGCAATCGATACATTTACTATCCAGACCACCTAGTACGCCTTCCGGGGCCATATCCTGGTTATGGCTCTCTAGCGAACATCTTGATGAATGTGATACAATTATGTACAGAGCCAGTGCTCTGGAAACTTGCGGTAGAAGTGATCCGCGACCCAAGGAGACAGGAACGTGACCGTTTTATAACGGACGAATCCATCGGAGATTTCATGAAGCGCTGTTTTGGCCCCAATGTGGCAGACATTGTTGGCTCCGCTTTTTTTCACGGTATCTATGCTGGCGATCTGTACAGGCTAAGCGCGCGGACGATTTTACGCATTGCCTGGGACGAATTTCAGCTATCTAAACGGGGATTTGCAACAGAGCTTATGGAATATCTCAATAAAAAACGGTTTACCATGCCTTACGATATTTTCAAGGCGCGCCAGCTTGTTTCTAAGGAGAAAATAACAGAAATCTGTAATTTTGCCGCGGGTAATAACGTTTTTACCCTCCGTAGAGGGTTGGGGCAGCTTGCAACTACACTAGAATCGTCATTAAGGAGAGCACCAAATGTGGAGATCCAGACTGGATTCCAGATTAAATATATCTCTAAGGGAATAGACCCATCACCCATGACGGTACGTCAAATCCCAAATTCTCATATCTAAAAATATTCTTCGTGTCATTCTCTTTCTGGCTAACCACATTATACATGATACAGCTCGGCCTAGCAGACGGCACCTCCTCCAACTTCGACTACATAATCTCCACCACCCCATCCACAGAACTCTCCAACCAACTCCTCAACTCCCCAACTCACCCCCCGCCAACTGCCGTAACAAACCTCCTCAACCAAAACGACTACGCCGTAACCGTCATGGTCGTTAACCTCTACTACAAAAACCCCAACCTAATCCCCCACCGCGGCTTCGGCTACTTAATCCCCCGCTCCATCCCTTTCGACCTAAACCCCGAACGCGCCCTGGGCGTCATCTTCGCCTCAGACAGCAGCGCAGGCCAGGATACGGCACCAGGCACCAAGCTCACCGTCATGCTCGGCGGGCACTGGTGGGATGACTGGCTCCCCTGTGACTTGCCCGATGAAGAGAGCGCCATAGCCATGGCCAAGTCAGTGCTGGCGCGCCATTTGCGCATCGCCGAAGAACCAACTGTTGCCAAGGCGCGCTTGCAGCAGGATGCGATTCCGCAGCCTACGGTTGGGTATGTGTTGAGGATGGAGAGGTTGCATGAGGCTATGGAGGGCCATTTTGGGTCGCGGTTGAAGGTTGCTGGGGCGTGGTATACGGGCGTTGGTGTTAATGATTCGATATGTGCTGGGAGGATTGTGGCGGGGGCGACGCTTGCGGGGCAAGAAGGGGTTACCGGGTTGGAGCGATATGTGCCGCAGAATTTTAAAGGGAGGTTTGTGGAAGAGGGTTAGGTGGAGTGATAGTATGATTTTTTTTGGGTGGTAAAATATTAGGGATATTTCCTTTTCTTTGCAGAATGTAAAATATGCTAGAAGAGGATAAACAGAGGGGCTCTTTAGAATATATTAAGGGATTTGGTTCTCTGTGGGGTTGTGTATTATGAGAATGAAAACAGAAATTATACCCATTGGCTGTGACAATTCGATTCAGCAAGTATCGAGCAGTAGCATCATTCTTTTATTCGGTTTCGTTACCATCATTCTATCCCCAGATATCGCTAATGGTTTATCCGTGCGTATCATCATTTTTGTCCCAAATGCATCGAACGTCCTCCCTAAATTTCAACCCGAGATATCTCACGCTGGTATACTTCTCAAATTCACTAGGAGCCCCCTCTGCGACGCGCAAATAGGAAAATTTTTTAAACTAGCACCGGCAAATCCATGCCCCGACCAACCCCATATTGTCTTCATCCTAAGAGGTTGGTATGTGATTTTCGTGCGCGTGGATGCAAGCCAATTGCATGATCATAGCAACACATGAGTTGCACGTCTGCCCTTCCCCTCATATCTTCGCATGCGGCGGTAGGATGTAATAATATATACACAACCCTCCCTCATCGTCGTGTCATTCGAATTCGCAATTTCAAAACAGTAAATCCCGCGTAGCGCACAGAAGATATCAATCAAGTTGTTTCTCGAACTTCATTTCCATTACCCCCTTCATATGGCTCACGGGCCTACAGCCTCCTTCTTCCTCTCCCCGTCCGAATCAAACCCCAACGCATCTAACTGCCTCACCAGTTCCTGAATCTTGATAACCTTCTCAAACTGCTCGGGTAGCAGATTCTCGCCATTGTCCTTCTTCTCCCTCAGCTCCCTGGCCTGCCTCAGCTTCTTGCGCAGATTGCGGGCTTTCTTCTCCTTTTCAGCTTCAGGATCCACGACAGCATCAGGAGCAACAGCAGCGACATCATGTTCCTCCCCTTTTCCCCTCCAGTTGTCCTTCTCCATAGCCTTGCCCCCAACTCCGCCTTCCGTCTTTATCGACGCAACATTATCACTTGCGACAGCCTTAGCCCTCTTCTTCGCCTCGCGCTTCTTCGCATTTTTGTTCCTCGCAGCTATAGCCGTGGGAGCATCAGGAGATTCATCATTTAAGGTTTCTGCGCCGGGGATACCAGCTCCCTTCCCGCGATTCTTCCATGCCTCAGCTGTGCGGTTTTTGTAGACTTGGATATCCTCTGGAGGGCGATAACCTGGGCGAACTTTGATTTCGCGGCGCTGGGAGCCATCTGGGCGAATGGAGGCTGGGATGTGGCGTTCGCCGGTCAGGGCATTGACTGTAATTCCCGAGGAAGAGATGGCGTCTTTGTCTGTGTCTGTGATGGTGGTTCGTGGCTTTGGGGGCATGATGAATGATGTGTAGATGTGTGTGTGTGTGTGTGTGTGTGTGTGTGTGTGTGTGACTGCAGCGTTGTGTTCTTGTGAAACAGGATTTATGTCCTATGGTAAAGTGAGACGAGACGTAACTAACAGCAAACTAGTTTATCTAACACAGTCCCTGTTAACTTGTTGCATTGTATATTGAGTTGATCTTCAGTTGAGCTTGACGCTCTCTCTTTTCTGCACAATTGGCAGAATCCAAGGCGGAGAGTCAGCTGACCAATCACCGCCCTCTGAATTCCTGACGCTTTTCCTTCGTCTTTCCCTTGACATTCTCATGTCAATTTATCTACAACATCATCGACAATAGCAACAACCTCTTGACGCAATTGTTGCTCTCATATCAAATCCACTCATTCTTCCCGTTGTCTGTTGAAATCCCATCTGTCTCTCTCTTTTGTCATGGCTGGAGTATGTCACTTTCAATTCTCAATACCAGACGTGGAATCAATGCTAATTAGGACTCACCTTTTCCAAAGATCTCCGGAACCATATACAAGCAAGTCTTCCCTCCTCTACTTCTATTCTTCAGTTAATCGAACTGCTGAAAGCTAACCGTATACCTTAGCGTCCTCTTCCGACGAAATGCCGTCTTCCTGAGCTCGATGTTCGTCGGCGCGTTCGTATTCGAAATGTATGTTATTTCTTTTTTTATCCAATGAAAACAAAAACACACTCATTTATAAAGGCGTGATATATGGTGGAATGGATTGAAATTGACAGAATTCTTTCTCGTACCTTTTTTTAGTGCATTCGACTCGATTAGCGACAGAATATTCGACTCCATCAACAAGGGTGTACGTATACATCTTGACCCATTTGCCGATTCCCAGACTGCGTGTTGAGAAGCTAATACTGCATGTACAGAGACAATGGAAGGATATCCGATACCAGTACATTCAGAAGGCCGAGGAGGAGGAATAGATCGGGTTCTTTTTTAGGGAGTTTGATCATTTAATGTGAATTTATTCACATCCGATGACCTGGATGTGAAGCTTGGGAAGAGAAGTGCCGGAGACTGTATATTTATATAAATTAGACAGGTGCCTGTGGAATTTCAAATTTTTTTTTTTCATATTATTCCTGGTTCTGGGGATTCTAGTCCTATGTTTCCGGTCATATAGTTCATATATACATGGGTGCAATTGATTTTCGTAGCCTGGCTGGCTGGGGCGTTTTCTGCATTGCAGCTCCATTTTTTCAGCAGTGGTGTAACTAAGTAGGATAGCCTCTGATGGAGCTGTTGATAAAGGTCTAGAAGAAAACGCTTCATTTTAACAAACATGTATGTTCCCTAACATACATATACAGAGCGAGAAAAATAAAATAAGGCAGTAGACTGAGTTGTGGTTGTTCGAGGCTGCTGAAGTTCGTCTCAGGGCGGGTGAATAGTCATGCCGAAGCGACCCAGCATGTTTGGTATGATAAATAGGGGAAGAAAACCGATTGCCTGGAAGCTGCCCGCCCTAACAATCTGACATCATTACTTGAACATATATCAACAACCTTTCCACCACCCTTTCAACTCAAATTCATATCTCTGAACACTCTAGGATAGGGCTTATTATTGCTACTATCCACTTGCATGTTATCACCACCCCCCACTTCCTTAAACATCTCCTTCACACTGTTGCCCCCCACTTCCACAAACACCAGCAACAACCACCAGCGGCTCAAGATACTATTAGTAACTTGCCCTCAGCCCCCACGCTAGAAGAACAGGAGGACACACCAAAATAAATGACCTGAAAAAGCACGGAGGCACCACATAACACAACAACTATGTTGTCGGATCTTGAACGGAAACTCGGGCGTGCGCTGCTGGAGCATCCCTCAAAGCATGGCTACCGCTACACTGGAGAAGCCAGCCATGACCTCCTCGAGCTCCTATTCCGCTCCTTGACCGGCTATAATGAAGAATATCTCCGCCTACTATTTCCCGACGGTCTCCCAAAGGGCAGATGGAAGCTGTCAGAAGCTCAGGGTGCGGTTGAAGGCGCGGAATACACAGAGGCGGCACGGGGCAAGAGATGCGGGCATATCTTCAAGAACGGCGAAGCTTCATATCACTGTATGACGTGCTCGACGGATGATACCTGTGCGTTGTGTTCGCGATGCTTTGATTCTTCGGATCATACCGGACACAAGTATTCCATTTCCTTGTCGAGTGGATATAACGGGTGCTGCGACTGTGGCGATGAGGAGGCGTTTAAGATTCCTGTTCTCTGTGCGATTCATACGGCGACGGCGGATATTGAAGAGAAGGGGAAATCGTCAGCACAGACTCCAGCCGATCTGGTTGAGAGTATTACAACAACAATCAGCAGGGTTTATGATTATTTCTGCGATGTTATCTCCTGTTCACCGGAGCAGCTCAGGCTTTCAAAGTCCGAGACTAGCATCAGGCAGGACGAGGTTACGTCGAGGCTCTCTTCAGAGTGGTATGGTGGGAGCGATCTCGCCGAGGAGGAGCCAGAGTTTGCTCTCGTACTCTGGAACGATGAGAAACATACGGTTACAGAGGTTGCCAATCAAGTTGTCCGCGCCTGTCGGGAGGTATCGCGGTTTGGAAAAGAAAAGGCTAATGAGACACACGAAATTGGAAGGAGTGTGGTGAAATACTCGAGGGACTTGGGGAATTTACTTGCCGTGTCGAATATTATTGAGCAGATAAGAGTTACCGTTACAGTGAGGTCTGCTCGGGATACATACCGGGAGCAAATGTGTGGAACGATCATCGAGTGGCTTTCTGATATTGCCTCTTGTTATGTTGGCAATGATAGTGACTTGCTCAGGCAGACTGTGTGCGATCAAATGATTCAGCCTTGGAGACTTGGGAGCAGTGCATCAAACGCCAGTATTGGCAAGAAGGGTATCTACGACAATGAGCAGGAGGATAGGATGAGAGGTTACGCTATTTCATTTACGATCAACCCAAATGGCCCCTTTATCGAACTTGCTGCCACGGACGATGTGATGGATGACAACGATGAGGGAGCTATTGAAGAGGACCGTGATGAGGAAGAAGGCGAAGATGATGAGGTCGACGATGAGGAGGATGAAGATATGGATGCTGTCAATCCAGTTCGTCTTAATCTGGAACAAATTGCAGAAGCTTTTGAAGCTAGAGCCAACGCCATGAATGCAGATGTTGAAATGGCCACTGAAGACCACCTAGAAGTTGAGGAGGCAACTCTCGCAGGATATCCTCCACCCCCTCCACCGCCACCACCACGGGCACTCCAGCAAGGTGGCCAGGATGTTACCCCTCATATTGCCCCCACGGGGCCAGAGAGTGAGAGGTTTGCGAATTCTCTCGCATCTGCAAGAATCACTATTCCTAGAACACCTGGTGTGAGAACCAAGCCGTATTCAAGAGCTCCTACGTACTGGGGGATTAAGCCTGATCGATACTTCGACAACCAGGACCTTGCTCCCTACGAAGACTTCCGGAAGAGGACGCGACTTGATTGGATTATCTTGTTCGACTTGAGACTATGGAAGAAGACTAGAACGGATGTTCGGGAATTGTGTCTGGGTACTGTTGTCAATGTGCCACGGTTCAAACGGATCCTTGGTCTACGGTTCTCCGCGTTATATACCACGCTTGCACAGCTATATTTGATCGCTGATAGGGAACCGGATCATTCTATTATTAACCTCTCCCTACAGTTATTGACAACACCTTCTATCACCGAAGAAGTAGTTGATAGGGGAAGCTTCCTAACGAATATAATGGCCATTCTCTATACCTTCCTCACCACACGCCAAGTGGGAGAACCTCGCGATGTTGACCCAACTGCCACACTTTCGATTGACACTGGCTCAGCAACTAACCGGCGACTATACCATTTCTTCCTTGATTTACGATACCTCCTTCTATCTGAGCATGTCAAGTACAAGATCCGCTGTGAACGGCAATATCTGATGCAATTCCTTGATCTTGTGAAACTCCCACAGGGAATCTGTCCCAATGTTCGTGCAGTCGAAGCTCATGTTGAGTACGAGACAGAAACCTGGATCGCAGCATCTATATTGATGAGAGAAATTAACCGCCTTTGTCGGATGTTTTGCGACTCGTTTCGCATAAACGACACTGAAGAAAACGAGGCTTTCATAGTTGATGCGATAGCAACAACTGCTTATTCGACCATGGTCAACTCCCTGGGACTGGAGCGACACCGTTTCAGCCAGGCGGAGATCAAAGAACTAGTCCGCTTCAAGTCTGTCCCATTTGTCGAATTCGAAAATTACTCTTTTAAACAGGTTACGCATCATCGGCTAGTTGATTTCGTTGTAGATCGCGGGTCGATTAGTTTCCATCACGCGCTCCATTATACCCTCTCCTGGCTCGTTGAGTGTGGTCGGGATATGCCTGAGAATAAATTGAGGGAAGTGTTTTATCGTACGGCGAATATGGTTAAATCTCAACGTTTAACCAACACGCAGATCCAGGGATTGGATGCGGATGATATTATTTTTACTATGTTTGATTTCCCTCTGAGGGTATGTGCTTGGCTTGCTCAGATGAAAGCAGGCATGTGGGTAAGGAATGGGCTTAGCCTTCGACACCAAATGAGCCAATATCGCGCCGTCACAACACGTGAGTTGGCATATTATCGAGATATTTTTTTGTTGCAGACTGCCTTTGTTGTTTGCGACCCCATCAGATTCCTTGCGAGTGTTGTTGACCGGTTTGGCGTTGGCGATTGGATGCGTGGAGGATATGTGACTAGGCCTGGCTACGAAGATTTGAAGCATGTGGATATCCTGGAGGAGCTTATCCATTTGATGATCGTGCTGATCACTGATCGAACATCGTTATCGTCTCCGGAGGATCAAGATAATGTTCGCACCAGTACTATGGCCAGAGACATTGCACATGCTCTTTGTTTCAAACCACTGTCCTTTTCAGACTTGTCGCAACGGATGAATGAAAAGTTTGGAGAATCGAATAATTTCCAGGAGGTCTTGTCGGAGGTGGCTACATTCCGCCCTCCGGAAGGAATGAATGATACAGGCACTTTTGAACTGAAGCCGGATTATCTCGATCTCGTGGATCCATACTGTGCTCACTATACTAAGAACCAGAGAGATGAGGCTGAGAACCTGTACAAACAGTGGATGGCGAAGAAAACCGGTAAAGATGCATCACAGATTGTTTTTGAGCCGAAACTGCGTGCGATACAGTCAGGGGCATTCGTTAGACTTACTGCTTTTACTCAGACGACATTATTTGCTCAAATTATCCACCACTGCCTAGATTATTGTCTAACATTTAAAAGTGTCACTACAAACGTCACTACGACGAGGGTTGAGACATTCCTGCATCTGGTACTCCACCTAATTCTCTTGGCAGCCATGGAAGATACTGTCTCTGAAGATGACCTGGATGAGAGTGGCGAGCATCCTGACTCCACGAAATCTTTTATCTATCATGCCTTGTGCCGGACTAAACTTACCCGTACGGCAGAAATAAGCATTATCGGGTTGCTTCAGAATATATCAAATGTGCCAGAGTATTCCTCGTGTGGGCCAAAGATTAGACACATTTTGAAGAAATTGTGGCAAATGCGTCCAAAAGCTTACGTTGCTGCGACAAGTACTCTTGAATTCCCGTACGACAATATCGCGGCTCCTTCGCCGGCTGCCAAGACCGAGAGCGAGCTTGAGATTAAGAAGAAACAGGCTCTTGATCGACAGGCTAAAGTAATGGCACAGTTCCAACAGCAGCAGCAGAACTTTTTGAATGCTCAAGGTAACATTGACTGGGGAGAGGAGGATGACGATATGAGTGAGACTGGGGAGCCAAATCATCTCAGCCTGACTGAAAAGAAGCTTTGGAAGTATCCTTCGGATCGATGTATTTTGTGCCAGGAAGATACCAATGATTCGCGTATTTATGGCACATTCGCACTTATAACAGAGAGCAAGATCCTTCGACAAACAGATACGGAAGACGCCAGCTACGTTGGGGAGGTATTAAAGACTCCATCTAGTCTCGATCGTTCGGCGGATGCCATTCGCCCATTTGGTGTTGCTGGGGACAATCGCAAGATGGTTCGAAGTCTAGATTCTACAGGTGGAGAAGTCATTATGGAAAAGCAAGGGTTGGGCAAGGGCTACAATCCCAAGCGAGCAGTTGCAGGACCTGTAATGACTGGTTGTGGGCATATTATGCACTACCATTGTTTCGAGGACTATTACAACGCCGCACAGCGAAGACATCACCACCAGGTTGCTCGCAATCACCCTGAGCGCTTGTCTCTGAACGAGTTCGTTTGTCCACTTTGCAAAGCACTAGGAAACTCTTTCTTACCAATCATCTGGAAGGGTAAGGAGGAGTCCTACCCTGGTGCTTTGGGCACAACAGAATCGTTCGATGAATTCTTCAATGAAACGCTTGTCTACGCTGTGTCTAGATTCCGAAATCATGCTCTTATAATGGAAAGTGATAAGCTGTATACTTCCGGGTTTCAGGACTTGTTTGTCGATTATGTATCTAAAAATTTCATCTCTCCCCTGTCGAACAAGGTGGACCAATTGACTACGCCGCCACTCCCGGAACTGCTTTCCTTCTCCCAACCAGCCCGGATGCAAATGCCAGGATTATTCCCCCAACCAGATGAAATTGCCGCGATGGGCCCTCCTACTACTCAACAACCTTCTTCAAATACAAATTACTCGCTTATGCCAGAGCTTGTGACTATCTACAAACGACTAAGAGAGAGTATTCGCTCTAATGGGATCTACTCGCAATTTGGGTATCAAGGGAATATATCAGATGACTTGATTTTCTCCGATGTATTACTTAGGAGCCTTGGCTTTTCCATTGCGGCTGTGGAGATCGCCCAACGTGGTGTTGGATCCCAAGGCGGAAGCACTCTACTAGCACAGATTCCACAAATGACCCTTACACATTTACGAGTGATATCCGAGACGGCTTTTTCGTACTGCTCCATTGGAGGACTGAATCCGACCGCGACGAATAAAACCGGATATGAATTCAGAGATATGAATCGTCGGAAACTCTGTCAGCTATTTGTTGGGCATCCAGGGCTTTCTGGGCTGTCCAACATAGCCTACGATAACAAGTCCATCGAGCCGCTACTTGGACAGGACAGTTTTGTGTTCCTGGCTGAGTGTTCGCTCTCCATAGTCCCCGCGTTAAACTTCGATATTATCCATGTAGTTCGCCTATGCTACATCGCTGAGATTGTTAAGACGGCCCTGGTATATATGCTACATCCGAGGGGATTCCTTGAGTTGGAATCAAAGCACGATTCCGATTCTTCTACGGATGGCGGTGTCATAAGCCCCCAGGAGTCCCTGATGAGGAATGTATTCAACTGGCTTATTAACACATACAAGACCTCGTCTACCAATAATCAGCTACCCGAAGAAGGTGTCTCCTCTCTTTTCAGCGACAGCGAAACTTTCTCAAACAGCATGATAAAACGCCTCCGACGAATGGTTGACAAATATGCACTTCCTTTCCTTCGCAAAACTGTTATTTTACTCCATGTTCGGTTTGGGGTGGAGTTCCCGAATACCGGGTCGGATTATAGTGACATGGCAGAGATTGATCGCCTGTCCACTCTACTTCATCTTCCTTCGATTGATAGCATTTTTGAGTCTCTTATAAAGAATGTGGGTGCAGAGAGCAGCAACAGTATGGCCTTGCTAGTGACTGGGTGGATCTCGCATTTTATTTCCTGGCTACAAGAACGCACAAACGTTGATGATCATCAGCAGCAACATCAGCAACAACTAGAGCCCCTTTCACTCCCACATCCGGCGATTTTTGAGCTGGTGGGGCTTCCCAAATACTTTGACTCCCTGTTGGATGAGGCAACGAGACGCCGCTGCAAGACGACCGGCAAGGAACTCGCTGATCCCAGCATCTGTCTCTTCTGTGGCGACATATTTTGCTCCCAGGCGGTTTGCTGTCGAAGCGGGGGGGATCGGAAATTAGGTGGTTGCAATCGCCATGTTGCTGAGTATGTTACCTATTATTTTACGTAATCTTAAAAACCAAGCCCGTGATACTGATTTTTTCCATTACAGATGCGGCGGAAACGTCGGCTTATTCATTAACATCCGCAAATGCATGGTTCTCTTTCTTCATAACAAGAACGGCAGCTGGCATCATGCGCCTTATCTGGACATCCATGGCGAAGTTGATCCAGGTTTCCGGCATCATAGGCGTCTTATATTGAATCAAAAACGATATGACCGCCTTCTTCGTGACGCGTGGTTATCACATGGAATACCCGCAGTCATTAGCAGGAGGTTGGAGGCGGAAATTAACAATGGGGGCTGGGAAAGTATATAGGGACAAAGAGGTTGGGGTATGGGGTTATCGGGCATGGTATGGGCTGAATACTAAGGAGTTAGAGTTTTTGTTCGTTGAAATGTGCTTTTTATGAATCCCTTCTCCGTAAATGTGCAACGTATCTCTTCTGTGTGGATTGGGGTTTTCGTGTGTATTTAAGTCGAGTGAACTATGCATTTATTTGCTCAGTTTCTTCCTCATGGTTTCACCTGCCTGATTTCCATGCATTGCCATTGGTTTGCACCTAAAGAAGAAAACTGTTCAAAAACATTGATTGCATTTATCGAAAAGAGTGTGTCGGTTTGCAGATATCCTGTTCTGGGGAACTTCCAGGTGGGCTGAGATTGTAATGTTGATTACGTAATAACTCTAACTAGTTAACGTACTTCAACCAACCAAGCGGCGGATCCTCTCCAAAAATCATCAAATATTCAACGTATTCAACAACCAACACACTTAAATAATTAAAATATTAATAAATTAAGACTATCTAATAGTTGAATATATAGCTATTTATTAGGGCAACTGTGTATAGTATGTCCCATAGTCCCACAGCCGCTGCAGCGCTGTGGATGAGATATAGCTTCAATCTGAGCATCAACCTGCATATGAAGCTGCTGAACACGCCCACGACCTTCTCTAATCATTGTTTTATAATCTTTGGATCCTCCTGCTTCGCCCATTGATGGGATATATGGTGATTATAGTGTGTATGTAGTTGAGAATGGTGTTAATGAATCTAGATGTCCAGTTGACTTCAAGAGTGATTGATAGGATCAAGAGTATGTGCTTGAAGTAGAATCTGTGCCATTTCATGTAGGAAATCCAGACAAATTGAAAAGATTCACTTATCTGCAGTCAGTAATTGCTTGAGAAGGATTTCATCTTTAATCTCTGTCAATTTGTGATCATTTGTATGTGTCTCTGAGCATGATTTGATGCCAGCAAGTCATTTATGCAGAGTAGTTTCAGAAACCTCATCTATCTTTGAAGCTTTCATCTTTGATATTTTGTTTTTGGACTTATATGAAGCAATGTCCAATTAACTGTATGTGAAATTCTTGAGATAAAGACATTTTAAAGAAAAAGTGTGAAGAAATGAAGGTTGAAGATAGTTGGGTTGAATATTTGATGATTTCAGAGAGAATCCGCCGCTCGGTGGTGAAGTACGTTTAACTAACTACGTAGTTAATTCCCAAGCAAGCAGAATCACCCAAGCGAGCGGATCACAAAATCACCATATTTCAACTGACTAGATTTTAAATCAAATTATCTCAACAACACTCTAAATGGAGGAAAAGATTGAATTTGCAATTGCTACTTTGAAAAATAACAAATTACCTCTATTCATAAAGCAGCAAGGCTGTATGATATTTCATACTTCACTCATATTGATTGACTGAATTGACTATTTTTTATATGTTACATGAAAATTCACACTGATTAACTAAAGCTGAAGAGAAAATACTTGCTCAACATGAAGAAAGTCTTACAAGAGAAGAAAATCAAAGCCTTATTGCTCTTCTCAATCCATCTGTTGAGAGTATGATTAATCAATTATAAGAATCTGAACCTTCTGTTTACAACCATGATTGTGAGCTCCACAGAGATGTAATAAATGTGGAACTGTTGAACATACAAGAAGATAAAGTCCTAATCCCAGTATAGTTCATTTTTTTTCAATTGGACTTTCTTTTGATTGTTGATAATTGTAATATAAAATAAATATTTAATGTATGTATAGTAAGTGGATTTGGTGCCGACTCGGTTGGGAATTATGTTTAGCTAGTTAGTTAATTAGTTGGCGCCATAAGCGCCATTGCTCCAAGTGGCAAACAAACTCATCAATCCGCAACTCCTCAATCCGCAACTCCTCAGACACAACTCACTGAAGCTGTCCTTACGACTGAACGGATATAGATGCTAAGCAACCTTGATATGGTGAGGCCTATCTAGATACTCTTAAAGAGCATATTATTTATTTAATGTTCCAACAGTTCCTTCAAAACCAAAGCAGAAACCATGAACAACGAGCAATTTCGCCGCCTCCTCTTCGACAACCAACTGAAAAATAACCATGACTCTTCACTTGACAAAGTGGGATCCCCCCTCAGCTGGGACGCAAGTCGCTCCAGACCATTGGCTCTGGGATCCAAGATGAGATCCAGCATCCCCATGACACCGTAAGCATGTGTTCCTTCCCATTTAAACTACTTATTTCACCAACTGATTCTCTCGTTTTTCTTATTCGGACAGTCGTTCCGTCACCGGTGTAGATTTTGCACGTCAATTAGTTGAACAGCGCCGTGAATCACAGCCTCCTCCTTCAAAGAAATTCAGATCTTCCGCTGCCCCCAAAGGCTCCAAATTAGCTGAAGGATACCATGATCGGACTCTTCAACGGAGGGCGGGTCATGAAAAGGGGGATAATGGCGAAGTGGATCAGAGAGGTGATGAACTGGAAAAAAGAGTTAGGGAGTTGGAAGACATGGTTAAACTTGGCCAGATTGACCAGATTACGTTTGAGAAACTTAGGGCAGAGTTTGGTGTTGGGGGGGACGTTAAGAGCACACATTTGATTAAAGGGTTGGATTGGGAATTACTACGGAGGGTGAAAGCTGGGGAAGATATAACTGCTCCGCCTCCTAGCGCTGATGATGATGATGGAAAGGGGGAGCGAGAGAAGGAAAGTGTCTTGGATGTGGATGCAGAGTTTGAAATGGTTCTTGAACAGAAGGAGAAGCAGGTCAATGAACCTATGGTACGAACTGAAAAAGCTAAGAAAGGGACTATGGCTTCTCCACCACCAGCTACTGCGCGGAGAATGACTCGAGATGAGATTCTGAAGCAGCTAAAGGCTAGCCGGGCTTCCACTGGTTCTCAGAATACTGTCTCTGAGCCTCCGGCTTCTACGCTAGGCGAAAAGTTTAAAAAGATTGGGGCCAAACCCGAGAAAAAGCGATGGATTGAGAAAGATGCCCAGGGCAGAAGAAGGGAAGTTCTACTTGCTACTGATGCAGAGGGAAAGACAAAGAGGAAAGTCCGATGGCTTGATAAGCCAGATGATCCGGCGCCGAAAATTGGAGATGGCGGGCTTTTGCCGGTCGATAAGAGTGTCGCTCCTCTGGGCATGGATGTCCCCGCTGAAGCTCTGTTACGAGCCCATGCAGCTGCTGCAGCCGCTGAGGAGGAGGATGATGATATCTTCCAAGGAGTTGGGAGGGACTACAACCCGCTTGCTGGTATTGAAGAGGATGATGGTAGTGAGTCTTCGTTGTCTGGCGAATCGGATGGTGAAGTGAAAGAGAGAGGCCGACCTCCCCAAGATCTGGATTCACGGGATACCACCCTCGCAGAGTCACTACAAACACCCATGGAACTTTCGAAACCCCGGAACTATTTTGATACATCCTCCACTCGGGATGATATAGAAAATCCTGATGGTACTAAATCACTTTCAAGTGACCCAACCATTCTTGCTGCCCTAAAGCGCGCAGCCGCGATTAGACAGGCATCCTCATCCATTCTTGATGATGAAGCTGATCTAGATGAAGAAGCAGCTTTGAAACGCAAGAAATTCCTCGAAGAGGCCAAGAAACGAGATAGAGAAGATGCAATGGATTTGGATCTAGGGTTTGGTGGAAGTCGATTTGGAGATGACGAAGATGAAGAAGGAGTTTGGGAAGGCGAAGGACGCGGCCCAGGAAGTAAAAGAAAACGGGGGCCCAAGAAGAAAAAAGGCGACAAAGATAGTGTCAGCGATGTTATGAGGGTGCTGGAAGGGAGACGCCATAAGGGCAAGAAAGGATCATCGTCCATGGGTGGTTGAATTGGGCCTTGTTTGGAGACTCTTTGGGACGCCTAAGATGCAAAGCTCCGTGCTAGGACTATTTGAGGAAGTTGGTCTAAGATGGTCTTTATAAATTACTTATGCCACCTCATAGCGCTATTGGGGTCACATTCTCTGGTTTCTCCGAGCTCAAATGGACAACGCTTTTAAGTCATGCATCTGGGTGTATTTGAGATGTGACGCTCATTGAGTGCGAAGGGACGTTTTTTATGCAAGGCCCGATTGATGAAGGGATGTTAAGATTGCCCACCTGGAGATCTATGATGATGACCATCATCCCTAGTTTAGCCCCTGTGTAGGGGTCAGGATCCAGTGGATGGATAACGAATTCCAACAAACCATGATAAGTAGCAATAGGCAAACGGAGATACGCAGACGGCCCGAAGGAACGTTCCGATCACCCAGAACCAAAACCTCAGGCGTCCCGAACACCTGTTGCCAGACGGCACATACAAGCTGTGTGTTTTTCTTAGCATGATGACGTTATGGGCGCACATTCCGATGCAACTCCCGGCTCGGCAATATGGTTATCCAGGTAACCTTTATGGTAATCCATGGATCTTCACGAATATACAGGCACATTGGATATTACGGACGTACTTGGAACGCAGATTACTTAATATTCTATCCTCAAACCTCTTCATGTGTCAATCAACCGCGGTTTGTGCGAATCTTTGCCATTCCCAAGTGTTCTAATATAATGGACGTACCGAGTGGCTGCCATTTGGCTTGGCATCTTGGCAAAACGTGGGAACCCTATCATTTAAATAAGGTTATCGACACTATGCTTTATTTGGACTAGGCTCGCTTCCAATGTTGCACTTTGAGCCAACTGGTACTTAATGTTGGATTCCTGTTTGCTGTTGTTCTATTTGATGGATGTTCGAAATCCATTGTGTTAGGCGTTAGATCGTCTACTCCGCATTTTCTACCCGCATTGCGCCCTGGTAACATTCATGTGGGCTGCTCTTGCCCGACCTTCTTAGCCACGCTCTGATGTGAGATTCGTGGCCATAATTCTGATGGGTTGGGACATCCTAACTTTACTCACCAATGTTCATGAGAGCGCCGAGAACAGGAATTCCAAAGAACTCTCCTGGACGATCCAATGGATTGAGAGATGGGGTTCCGTTCTCAAATCTATGCGTTCTGCTGTTATTTGTCAGAAGCTTTTATCCTTTCTCTCCTTTTATTGGAAGTCCAAAACATAGGGTTACTGCACAATCTCCCAGCCCGTTTACCTGTTCAACAGCAGATAATTGATAAAATGCGACACCGAAACAACTTCTTTTACTTTAACCTCAATGCGACGTTTGTTATTTGGCTCGAAATTCTATCATGTTTACTTACTTACGGTTCGCCATGGCAAAGTCCGCTTCCATCTGCGCGGCTTCCCTGGAAGAGCTCCTATCGGACTTCTATCTCAAGTACAAATAGTGGCAGTGTTCCCCTAGTAATAAGTCTCTTTTTGTGGACAAATTTTCCCGTTGTCTCTGCCAAATACAACACTGCTAGCTTCCTCAACATTGACCTTATCTTTTCCCACATCCAATCATGGTGTCTGGATTCAAATATCTCTTTGTCAGCGGGCTTCTAGCAAGTGCTGCTTCCCTTCCCGCCGCTGACTCTAATAACATTTCTGCTCGTACATTCCCTGGGAAACGTGGTCTTGCCTACAATGACCCTGCCGTCCTTGCCACGTTCGCCAAAAACGGAGGTCCGTTCTCCTGGTGCTATAACTGGGCCGGCAGAGGAGGTGGTGCGCCCAGTACCGAGTTCGTCCCAATGCTTTGGGGTCGTAGGGCTTTCGGGACCTGGAACCGAGACGCCCAGGCGTCCCTTGCCTCCGGGAGCGGGCACCTGCTCGCCTTTAACGAGCCTGACTTACCCAGCCAGGCCAGTATGTCTCCCCAAGATGCCGCCAGAGCATATCAGGAGTACATGAACCCATTGTCAGGCAGAGCCCGCCTCGGTTCTCCAGCTGTCACGAACGGTGGCGGCTCGCTTGGCCTTGGTTGGATGGAAAACTTCCTCAACGCCTGTGCGGGTAGATGCAAGGTTGACTTCCTTGCCATCCACTGGTACGACGATGCTACAAGAGTCGAGAGCTTCAAAAGTCACGTCAATGCTGCGATCGCATTGGCTAGGAAGCATGGGATTGGCAAAATTTGGGTTACTGAGTTCGCGGGACGAGGGAACGATGCAGCACAGGTTGCATTTTTGCAGAATGTGCTTCCATGGCTGGATACCAATCCCGGCGTCGAGCGCTATGCCTATTTCAAGACGGATACGTTTGTGAGGGGAGGGATGTTGTCTCCCGTCGGCCGTGCTTATAGCACTGCCTAAAGATTAAGGCATATTACCCTCCGATTATTTCAGGTGGATATAGGGGCGATATTTAGATCACTTGGGAAGTTTTTGTTCTTATTAATTTCTATTAGACGTTGGAACGATAGATAAAAATGAGTGATATTGCGGGAACATACTACGTAGTTCCGTAGTCAATCAACCTTTCAATGGTCCACTTTTACCACTTTTATACTGCTTAAGCTGTGGGATATGATTGTCAACAGGCACTCAACATAGCTATGATTTCAAATTTACTTATTTCAGGCCGGGGGATGTGTCTGCTGATCACGTGGCTGACTGGATTGGGCAGCAGCTGAGCCAAGCGCGGCTCCAACGACAAATAAGGGGTGACTAAGGCGGTCAGACCAAGGAATGCAACCAACCGAAAAGAGACGCGCTACGATCCTTATGTAATCCAGCCGCTGAAAGGGTTCTGTGTTGTCAAACCTCTCAACAGGAGATAAAGTCCCAGAGCAAAGATACGCAACTTAAGTCCAAGGACTAAAGAACCCTCAGTGCCATTGTGGTTCTTGTTCCTGGACAGCTTTTATTATTGCCACACGTTCTGCCGGGAATAAGTGCATCTACCATCAAGATGAGGGATTTCAAAGAATCGACAACCCCACTAATCCTTGCGCTAAATACGACGCAAAAGGCTAGGAATCTAAGTATTGGCAAAGTAATTGGTAGGTGCTAGGTAGTGTCAGAGGCTTCTCTCGTCCCCTCTAATAACTCTTTTTACGTAGCACGCTGTATAAGATTCAACTAGCCCAGTCGAGAAACGGAAACGGAAACGGAGACAGTTCAAACGGAGTGAAACCGAAACAAAAGGCTGTTGCGAGAAGTCTATATCCACGTGCTGCTATGCAATCGGCGTAGTCTATTCTTTCCTAAACCTTAAACTGAGCACCGCGGGTTTTTGTAGATCCAATCAAATACACTGAGAAGCGCCCAGGTATGGATCACAGCGCTTAGCACCACGAAAAAGTGAAAAAATCTGGTGTGATGCTCCCCAGATATCGAACTTCTCAGGAATCCAGGACTCGGGGAAATGGGTCTACGTTTGGCTGCGATTAGCTCGGTTCGAAATCGCCTTCCTTTCGGCCGCACCGATGCGTGCAACCGGCTCACTCACCGCATAGAAGATCACCCTGGTAATGAGTGCCAGACCCTCGACTAGGTAGTAGCCCAAGCCCGCCTGCTGGTTCAACTGTGCAAATGGATAAATGAAGGCAGCATGGATGATGGGCAACAATCCCGAGAGGCCTGTCGCAACAAACGTGGAGAGCCGAAACAACCTCCATCGACTGCTCTGGAATTGGGGACTAACTAGGATAATGCTGGACAGGAGCCCCAATGCACCAGTCTACGAACGGGGGATCCCATCATCCTTGTTAATCGAGGTGTTGACTGAAGCTTGAGAAAGAAACGGAGGGAAGACAACCTACCATAGTCCAATAAAGCTTCTGTAGGCAGGGCTCGCAGTAGAATGTGACATAGATTCCTGAAACGAAAGACCCAACAGTCTGGAGAATGATGGCAACATAATCCAAACGGGCCCAGAGACCTGAACAAGGCTCCGAATGGCATAGAAGGGTGTGATAGGTGGATGAGATCCCGAAGCAAACGACCGAGCTAGTCAAGTAGACGTGTAATGCCAGTTGGTCCACCATGGATGCAGTTGGGTAGCGGTCGCAGAAGTACAGGTGGAGGAGGCCATTGCTGGCGAGGGCGATTCCGGCCGGTATCAGATGAGAACAAATGTTGACAGTCTCATTATGGATAAATCGCAAGCTATTGACGCACAGCCTGACCGACCCGTTGACAGGGCGATAGCCAGTACGGATGAAGGAGTTATGGGCATACCATGATGGTACCTCACTTGCCACTAGCAGGCGATATTTGGTCTTTGGTTGTTTGACGGCTGAGCCCTTAGCGGGGTTACTCCAGCTCCCGTCGCTCCGGGTGGGTGCCAGGCGCTGATATAAAGCCACTAGTCAGAGAAAATGAGTCTGGAATCTTGGTGTGGTCTCTTTAGAGGGCGGGGGATGAAGAAAGAAATATATATATATATATATATATATATATCCGGAGCTGATAGAATGTACGTTTCGCGCATACCAGGATGTGATCAACATGCAGTAGCTGATGTGACAGAGCCTTAGTCTTGCATGAGAGAGGGCAAAATCATTGGCTACCGCTTTGTAACTTTCGCAGCCTCTCGACTCTAAGTTCCCCATCCCGCGCCTCTCCCGTGAGCCAGGACTTGTGCGAACAGATAATAGTTAACGCTGAGAGCCAGCCTTTTTCCCTTCAAAAACTAAAAATAGTTTAATTAAACCCTACCTCCGAGACGCCAAGCACCGTTAGGTTAGGTGCTGATCCTGAGGGGCTTCCTCCAATACTATAACCCCGATGTGACGCTCATCTCCCTCTTCTCTCCTGCTCTTCCCTGACTCAACACAAAAAATGCTCTTGTCGCGCAGATTTCCCCACTCATGCCCCGTCCATCAGTGACTCGACATTATACGCGCGACGTCTTCAGAAATGGTTTCTCGGGATGAATATACGGTTGGATGGATTTGCGCTCTTCCCTTGGAGATGGCGGCGGCGAAGGCCATGCTTGACCACATTCACGCCGACTTACCAGCTGATCCGAACGATACCAACGCCTATGTTTTAGGAAGTCTCAATGGTCGTAATATCGTAGTCGCGTGCCTGCCCTTCGGCGTGTATGGAACCACTTCGGCTGCGACCGTTGCTATTCAGATGCTCGCAAGCTTCAAGTCTGTCCGGTTCAGCTTGATGGTCGGCATCGGGGGAGGAGTACCGAGCACGAAGGAAGATATTCGGCTTGGTGATATTGTTGTGAGCAGGCCGACGGCGGCCCGGCCGGGCATTATTCAGTACGATTTTGGGAAGAAATGCGCAGAAGACCAGTTTACCAGTACGGGGGTGTTGAATAAACCGTCAACCTTACTCCTCACGGCCGCAGGCAAGGTCGAGACGAATAATATTCTCGGCGAAAGTCAAATACCCCGTTACATTTCCAAGATTGTGCAAAAGGACTCCCTCATTTTTGCCCATCCAGGCCCGGAACAAGACGTCCTCTTTGAGTCGAACTATGACCACATCACACCAAGTCTGGAGATAGCGCGTGCAATCACTGCGACCCCAATAGAGTGAGACACCGGCCTCCGCGAAGGACCCAGAACCCCAAAGTCCATTATGGCCTGGTTGCGTCCGGCAACCAGGTGATGCGGCATGGCGCGACACGGGACAAGTTGGCGCGCGAGTATGGGATCCTTTGTTTCGAGATGGAGGCGGCCGGCTTGATGGACATCGCCCAATGCCTGGTTATCCGGGGAATCTGTGATTATGCAGATTCGCACAAGAATAAGCGCTGGCAGGGGTACGCCGCCGCTGCCGCCGCTGCCTATGCGAAAGAGATCCTGTCGTTGATCCCCACAGTCCCAAAGCCAGTTCATTTGGCATCCATCACAGATTCGGTGGTTGCTCCTGTTCTCGATGCTTTGCTCTTGACTAGACCCGAGGTTGATCGAAGTTCTCTGATCGCATTGAAAGGACGGAGGGTGGGCGGCACCTGCGAATGGCTCATACGGCATCCTAGTTTTCAAGAGTGGCTGGAAGGTGCCGATCCATCTCTACTCTGGATCTCAGGGGGCCCTGGAAAAGGGAAAACTATGTTGGCCATTTACATCACCGAGGAGTTGCAGCCAGTGGTGGACTCTGCCCAAGGAGTTCTCCTCTATTACTTCTGCAGTAACCGCGACAAGAACCGGAACACAGCAGTGACCATTATGAGAGGCGTAATACACCAATGGCTCAGCTTCCATCCCCACCTGGCGCAACATATTCAGAACTACTTCGATGGGTCTGAAACGACAAAATATACGATTTCTAGCTTTATCTGCCTGTGGAAGCTTTTCCTGATCCTGCTTCGTCAGAGCAGCTCTTGTCAGGTGATGTGTGTGCTGGATGGCCTGGATGAGTGCGAAGAGGAAACCCTGAGGCAGCTCCTCGATGTCCTGGGAGAATATTTCTTGGAATCTGAAGAGAAACCAAGGGTATGTCTGAAGATCATCCTGCTCTCCCGCCCCCCAACCAGGACTTTTAGAGAGCAAACTCCGTCGATTCCGTCGGATCAAACTCGATGACTCGGATATGGAAGTTCAGAGAGATGTCGAGAAATACATCTCGACCAAAGTTGCTGAACTGGCATCCGAGCAAATCCTTTCAGAGGATAGGCTCCTGCAGGTTCGGCAGGCCTTGATGGCCAGCGCCGAGGGAACCTTCTTATGGGTCGGGTTTGTTGCGGATGAGCTCAAGGGGAGGAGTTGGCTCAAAATCAATGACATTCTTCGTGGTGTGCCCAAGGGCCTTGGTGGAATCTATCGGCGGTTGCTTCGACAAGTCGAAGACAAAGAAAAACTGGTCCCCATTCTCCAATGGGTTGTTCTCGCCGCCCGACCCATGACAGTGGACGAACTGGCAGTGGCCGTGGAGATCAAGGGGTCTGATGCCCTGACACCAGCAGAAATCCTAAAGGATCAGCTTTCATCCTGTGGGATGTTGATAAAAATCGATGGAGATGTGGTCAATCTTGTCCATGAGTCGGCGAGGGAGTTCTTTCAGAGTGACCAGGCCAATATAGAAGAGATTAACATTTTCCACATGAACCACACCACCTACCGGACTCTCATGCGGACCTGCCTGGCACTCATCGAAGGGAGTTACAAATCTCCCGGCAGTATCAGCAGCGCGTCCCTCCATAATACCCTCTTAACGTATGCCAGCTTATATTGGCCAGAGCATTTCCGACACGCGTTCGACACGGTCGAGGCCCAGACTGAATTTTCACGTCAGTTTTTCCAAGCCGAGTCTCCAGTCCGGGAGGATTGGTGGCAATTCTATTGGGATCGGGAGCAATACGGCGGAGCTCCTCCGTCGTTCACGCTGTTGCACCTGGCTGCGTACTTTGGCAATCTGTCCTGGGCCAAGATGTTACTCGAGCATTATGCCTCCAATGGCATTCCCTTCCGCCGTCACACCTCACGAAAGGATAGTTATGGCCGGACTCCCCTGTTCTGGGCCGCCACCAGGGGCCACCGAGACGTGGTGGAGTTGTTGCTCGATCACGGTGCCAATATCAATTCTAAGGATCGGTACAAATTGACCGCACTCCATATAGTAGTCACTGGAGAGCACAAGGAGGTTGTGTCCCTGCTGCTGGATCGGTCCGCCCGGATTGAGGTTAAAGCCAGCTACGGCGACACGCCCTTGATTCGAGCCATCCAGGCCAATTCTAAAGATATTGTTAAGCTGCTGCTTGAACATGGAGCCCGGGTGGATGGGCTACCCACTCCCCCGGGAGTCACTCCCTAAGAGGACCTATGGATCCACTGGAAGAGCGCTCGAAACAGCTTCTGGAGCTTCAAGACCAACTTTTTGCTGCGCGATACGAGAATCAATCGAGACTAGTTGACCTCACACTCAGGACCCTAACCTTTTCCCTCCAGTTCCGACCTTTCTTTAAATTGGTTGCGTTGTACGTGAAACACTGGTAGATTGGCCGCTGGGAGGTGTTGCAGGACCTAGTCAAGAATAATGAGACGGTCAGATTGCGAAACTGGGCGCAGTCATTCATCGGGTTTGGCAACCAGCTGATTGACGATGGGAACCCCAGAAAGTTGGAGGCCATGACGGGACTCTCAGTCCGGGTGTTTAAAGTGGTCTCCACTGCAGATCTGGAAGCCCTATTGGTAATTGGTGTCCTGGTGGGCTCTAGCATCATGCTGACAGCGTCTAAACATCGATGGAGAGAAGGGGTGGACATTTCAGCAAGGACATTTGCGCAGTTCGCCTCTCTCGCCTATCGCAGAGGCGCCGGGGAGTCATTGGACTATGGAGTTCGTGAGTTCCTGATCGATTTTGATGCCTCCATTCGAAGTGGTAGGAGGGAAGACACGGTGAACCGGGTGGTAGCCCTTTTCTGCACGCACTTTGCCATCTTTGCCAGCAGGGATCCACGACCGATCGAGTATTTTTCAACGGTCATCACGGAATATTTTGAACGCTATATCGGTGGCAGCTATGAGGAACAGCTGTTCAATGATGCCAGCGAAGCATGTGCCAATGAGCTGGGTGCCATCAGCGAATGTCAGGATGCCCGCAGATTGCTTCTCGTCCTCTCTGCTATCCTGCATATTGCTCAGCACTCAAGAGGGAAAGGATAGGACCGGTTCCTCAACATGCCTCCCGCAGCATGTCTAATACTCTGTCAGAACAACCCCAGCGCCCACCGATGATTGATCGGCAGGGGAATCCCAGAAACAATGAGTGTCTTGATATCCCGGCAACAACAGGGAGCGGCTCAAAAGAGGGCCTTTAAAGCTCTTGTGGAATGCCTGATTATTGGAAAACAGTATGGGCTATCGCCGCCTATGTGGGTGTTGGAAACAGTGAAACGAAATCTTGGCCCAATTGACGGCGTGGATGGAATGCTAGATCAAATTCTTAGTACATGATTTCACGTACATGCTTTCCTTGTTTTGCACAGCTCTTTACTTGTATAGTTACATAATGATATCCTTAATGTTATTTCTTTTCATTATTCTGATAGGCTGAAGTTCCCACAGTGCTCTGATTGTGAATTAACACAGAGTGAACACTTTGCTGAAGAGATAACGAGAGAATGCTTCCAAGGTTGATAGGCGCAGGACAGTGGGTGATGTGAAGCATGTACATAGAGTATGAAGTACATGGACGTGCCCTTCCAAGGTTTCGCCTGTCCTGGAGTTCAACCTCGTTTGGTCAACATTTAGTGGGCTAGGGTCGAAGGTACCTATGTGAATACATATGACTCCACGATAGTCAAATGATCGACTTGCGGCGCGCAACAAATTATCGTTAATCCTCTGGCTAGCAGCATGCTAGGCAGATCAGAATCGTATCCGGGATTATAAAAACGGCAAAATATTCATGGTCCCATTGAGGCGTCGCCGTCAACATCCACTCCTACATCGCCAAAATCCACGGTATTTTGAGCATTATATTCCGGAACCAACGGTTCGTCTTCGAGCGACTCATCCCTTGTCTCTGCCTGCTCCTCTAGCTTTGAAGGAGATCGATCTTCTTCCCAGACTCGTATCGTCCGATCCAAACCGCAGCTTACCATTAGCCTATTTTCCCCGGAGCAGTGCGTGTCGACATCCAAGACAACGTCAGAGTGGCCCTCCAACTTCTGCAACACCTTCTTACTAACCACATCCCAGCAAAGAACTGCCCCATCTTCACTCCCGCTCGCTGCAAAAGCTGAAACTCCGCCCCCGGGTGCACCATATACCCCAAAGGCACCCGAAAGACTGTATTTTTTATTTTTATGTCCCTGATAGGTCTTGATACAACGGCCTTCGACATAATCCCATAACCGAACGCAGTCGTCGTGTGTCCATGCTAGCACATACTTGCCATTTGGTGAAAATTTCACTGCTGAGACAGGGGGATTGTCCTCATGCACAAGTGTCCGCAGACATTGTCCAGTGGCGGTGTCCCATATACGAATAAGGCCATCACTGGCACATGAAACAACGAGAGTGCCATCGCGAACAACATCAACACCGGCAACGGGGTCCGAGTGGGCAGGGAGTGAGCGCATCACTCGTGCGGATCGGACGTCCCATAAATACACAGCTTCATCATATGAGCCACTGACGAGCATATTTCCTTTCGGGGAGAAGGCAACGGAGTATATGTAGTTGTGGTGGCCGAGGAATGGGTTAGGGTGGGGTTTCCCCTGTGCATTGCGGTATGATAGTATTAACAGTGGTGGGCCCTTGTTGAGAGTATGGAATTTGGAAGGAAACTTACCGTTGGGACATGCCACAGTCTAATGGACTTGTCATCAGATCCTGAGGCTATTATAGCTCCATCCGGGTTCCATGATATTGTAGAAATACCGGCCAAATGCCCTTCGAATGTGTGAATAAGCCGTCCGGTGGCTGTATCCCATATTTTTATCGTAGCATCTGCAGCTGTTCCAAAGCGTTAGACACAAGGGTATGACTGTTGAAGGAAAGTGAAACCAAACCAATTCTTACAGCAACTAGCAATCATAGACCCATCTGGAGAGAACTTAACGGCCGACACCCCCAGTTGATGCCCTTGTAGAATAAACTTTTCTTTATAGTATAATCGTTCAGGTTTGGGTGGAGGCTCCTGCGAAAGTGGAGTTGGCGTTTGTGATGACGGCCGTCCATCTACGCATTCCCGAGTTTCACGCTCAAACATAGCTCCCTCTGATTCATCTCCACGAAGGCTTTCTTGTTGAGTGTTTTCTCGTGACGATGGCATACTATTTATCCCGGACCTTCTCCGTTGCCAGTATGAACTGGCATCTTCCGCCAGCTCATCTGGACTGCCTGACTGACTGCGGCTGCCACTGAGACTGACAGAATCCCCTTGTTGATGTTCTAAGGGAGATCTGTAAACGTCGGGAGTGTGACCGCCCCAGTTTTCTCTTCTACGTTCGACATCGGAATTACCCGCGAGTTCGTCGGACGAGGCGGTGTCTGATCGCGGGGTGTAGCTGTTGTCTAAACGTCGTTTCTTCGAGGAGGGTTGGATCTCATCTGCCATGGCAAGAATAGGCCTCGAATGACCCGTCAATCCTCCTCAGATGGCCCAGCAGGTGCGGGCTACAACGAGAGTTGAATAAATTTCGAAAAAAATGCCCCTTTTAGTACTGAGTAGAGTGACGATAACCAAAAGTGTCTTCAAAATATACGCCATTCTGCCACCAATCAACCGCTCCCAGAGTGGAAGGCGGTGTGAACAGCCAATTAAGTGTCGTAAACTCCCCAACTCTTGTGATGACAATGTCGAACTACACGACAATCTCACACCTGAAGTCAGAGTGAAAGACACAACAGCGCAGTAGATTAAAGAGAACATTTCGTTTTGTTTGTTTGCGAACGCTAAGCTCTGTGTTCACCTGCCGTCTATCTTCTGCCTTTCACTCCCCCCCCCCCCTGTAGATTTCGCTCTTTAGGCGACAGCATTCCGGCGATGCTCTCCCGGAACAGCGACGAGCTTCCCGAGAAAATCAGTATCCTCACCCTTAACTGCTGGGGTCTCAAATTTCTTTCAAAATACCGCCGTGAGCGCCTTCTAGAAATAGGGAAGCGAATCGCTGGTTCCAATAATCCTCCGCACATCGTTGGCCTGCAAGAATGCTGGACTCAAGAGGACTACAACAACATCCGGAGGGAAACTCAAGAAATCCTCCCCTATGGGAAGTTTTATTATAGCGGGATATTTGGTGGAGGACTGGCTATCCTCTCCAAATGGCCTATTGAAGAAAGCACAATGTTCGCCTACCCGTTGAATGGACGCCCAACAGCCTTCTTTCGTGGGGATTGGTTTGTCGGAAAAGGGGTCGCATGCGCAAGGATCCGTATTGGGCCCGCATCTACTGACATTGCGGATGTTTTCTGTACGCATCTTCATGCTCCGTATGAAAGGGAACCTCATGACTCGTATATATGTCACCGCACCGCTCAAGCGTGGGAAATCGTGAAACTGATGCGGGCGGCTGCTGAAAAGGGCCATCTGGTTATTGGTTTGGGAGATTTCAATATGCTACCGCAATCTCTTGCACATCGGCTCATCACTTCCCATGCACCCGTAAAGGATGTGTGGAGCCATCTCCACCCAGACTCATCTATCGGAGCGGCGATTGACGCCGCTGAAATGGCACGGAAAAAGCCAATACCGTCAGCCGATTTCAACGTACTCGAAAACGGCGCTACATGCGATGGCATCTTCAATACCTGGCGCTGGAATAAAACACAGCAGAATAGACTCAAACGTGAAGGAAATATAGTCGTCGATGGCGAACTCCCTGACCCTCTTGCAAAACGTCTAGACTACATATATGTCGGGGACGGTGCCTTCGGCCAATTTTCCTCCCCCAAGAAATGGACCATTTCTTCCGCAAGGGTAGGCATGATGGAACGACATCCAACCCTCCATTGTTCATTGAGCGACCACTTCTCCGTCGAAGCTACGATAGTACTAGATACATCAAAGGACTCCGACGCTGAAGACGAACAGAACTCGTTCCTCCCCATTCAGAAGCATATTGAATCCATCCGTTCCCTACGTTCCATATCGCCCATGGGTTCAACCACCCTTGTAACAGCTACGAATGCCACCTCTCCTACGAATACTGAGATAGCAAGCCAACAACAGCAAATTGCACTTGCGGAAGATATGTACGACCAAGTTTTACAGATGATTTCCACCTACGCTGCACGAGAGCGCTTCCAACGACGTGCCCGTCTCGGTCACTTTGCTGCCTCTCTCGTCGTGTCCACCTCCTGCTTTGTCGGTGTATGGTGGTCTCCTCGAGCCTTTGTCTCTTTCATTCTCTGCCTTGTCAGCTCGCTTAGCCTCGTAGCGGGCACCATTGACGGGCTGATCGGAGGTTTGTTCGTGAGCAGTGAGTTGCGATCGCTAAAAGAGTTTGAGTGGGAGATCCGCAATGCAAGGAGGACCGTGTTGGGCTTAGGATTGGACATTGAAGAGGAGCATAGGTCACCGAGATCTGCGCCGCGGGGTTGGCATCGCTGAGCGCTCGATGGGGGTTGTGCATTCCTTTCTTTATTTCTTTTTAATTCGTTTTAGGCTTTACTTGTCTTAATACCTCACGATTTCTCATTTTTTTTTGTCATTCCCTTTCTTCACGTTTTTGCTTCCACTTTATTTTCACGTGTTGATATTTCCGTTTCGTGATGTATACATCGATTTCTGTGGAGCAGGCGTTAAAAGGTAAGGATGCTTTTCCATCGATGCTGGCGAACGGCAAAGGGGACGTTATTTCACGATGAAGTCCGCAGGACAAATCAAGTTTCTGCCCAGTTATCGTCGGATCAAGACAGTCAGGTGTGTGTATAGATAGTTCCATGCATATATTTTGTATGTACATATATGTACGTTAGATGTCCATCTTTCATAATTTTAGCAATGGCGGATACAATTTTCTGGCCTAGTTAACATTTTTATATGTATTCCCTGGAACAACTGTCCTCTGTGTTAAATGAATGTATGAGTGGAAGTGACAGCATAAGATAAATGCAAACGGCAAACAACAATTTTCGAACTGCCCGCTGCAATGATCTCAAATGACACCATATGCGAGCTACTCTGCACACTCCCTCTTCCTCTCCTCAAAAATCTCCAATGCAACCTCCGCAGCTCGCACCCCGCTAAGCATCATCGCCGAAAAAATAGGCCCCATCCGATGCCACCCGTCAATTTCACTCAGCTCCATACCCCCAATTATCAATCCCTTCACCACCTCCCGGGTATTTTTCACGATCGCCTCTTCAGCTGAATTCATATCAAGCCCACGCATGCCACCGAGTTTCTCAATCGCAGACATGGATACTAGACGCTTAGCGCAGAAGGCACCGAACGGTCCATCATGGCCGGTAGTACTAATGACCACCGGCGCGTTGATGGTGTTGGGGTCCATGCATGAATGGTCGTCATGGTGGAGAGTCACAAGTGTCCAGTTGGTCACAACGCCAGCAATGCGGAGTTTCTCCGGGTCGCCGGACAGTGGTGCTGGGCGGGTGACCAGGTCCTCAACGCAGGTGGCGTTAAACAGCTTGATGTTCGGGAATGAGAGGACTTTGGAGAGCAAGGTGGAGGTGAAGAGCGCGGCGTGCTCGATCACCACCAGGTTCGGGTTGGAGGGCTCTTGCTCATACGGAATTCCCAGGTCATCGAGGAAGCGATCCGCCGGTTTGCGGAGGACCATGGCAGAGAACAGCTGGCCACCGAGCCATGCACCACCACCTAGTGGTTGGTTAGTGGAGAGATCTTTTGGTAGCGGCAGTGAGTTACAAACCAGGGGAGACGGAAGCCTCGATAATGGCGATTTTCAAGTCAGGGCGAGCCTTGCCCAAGACATATGCGGTGCTAAGGCCGCAAGATCCTGCACCAACGATGACGATGTCGCTTTCAGCGTAAGTATCCAAGTCCTTGAAGTAGCGGCGCGTCATTGCGCGAGAGACTTGGCTCTCGCGGATAGGGCCGAACTTGAATTCGTCCCATTTCCCGGTAAATTCATCTAAGATAGTGCCGGTAGCTGTAGGACATCTATTGACCGTGAGCCCCTTGTTAATTTTGGCGATAGTAGTGGCTGAACGCGCCACTACATCGGATGTTGCAGCTGGAGGAGACATATTTTTAATGTAACTACATATCAGGTTAGTAGTTTGGTTCTTGGGCGGGAGGGACAGGAGTGGAGAAGAGGGAATGCATGATCCTTTCGCTGGTATTATCCAGATCAAGTTCCAACCGTATAATTTCAGAACAATCTCCCAGAGCCACTCCCGCAGAAACCCGCATCTCTCTCTCCACCCGCAGGTGGGTGAGAAGAGGTGTGGATGGGGGGTTGCAGGCGGAGACTGGGTAGGAGATTGAACACCGGTTCATGCGACGATGAGTTACTGTTTGGGGATACCTTGATCATTATTGGACATTGTTTCCAGCTTCAGGGAAGTCATGACTTCCATCTTATTTGAGAGATGTACCGGATGGTATCGGTCTGCGCGGAATTGATAACTGACGAGGGTTAGCAGCAGAACACAAGTTGGGGTTATTAATGAATGAGAATCTGACCAGAAAGAGGACAATCACGAATCGGTTTCGTGGCAATTGGATTGCGAACCAGTAATTGTAGCGACGCTGCTGTCCAGAGAGTAACAAGAATTGGACAAACTTTAGAATAGTCGTGGGATTGTGAGGGGGTTTTGCGGGGTTCGGGCACTTTATATAGGTTTTGCTCACCCCAACCAGACATTAATATTTAGTTAGTTATGTAACTAATCAGGGGGTTGGTCTTTTGCACGCCGGGATTTAACTTCACAGAATGCTCCTGGTTCTTGATATTGGGTATTATTATTATTATTTTGGTTATTATTATTCTGCAGTTAGAGATATGTAATGGCAGTCGATAATGACATCTACCCGATCTTTCAGATCAGGGATTAAATTTTAGAAAAAAGTGGAAAAAAAAGAAGAAATTAAAGAAAAGAAAATGCAAGAAAAAAATAGTTTAATATGATAGTTATAATAACATTGAAAGAATGTATGGTATTTGTATGTGCTGTCTCTCCCCTCAACTAAGTTTTATGAGAGGTTGAACCACATTTATATACTGGGAACCTGCATCACCCTATTCCTGATAAAATGGAAAAGAAAGAAGTAAAAAAGGAGAAGGTTTCATAAGTGACAGTTCATATAAGTGACTTTCATATCAGAACTGGTGCTTTCTGGAATAGCTTCATTGCTGAAGGCTGATATCTGACAATAACTTATTCTTGATAGATATGAACTTTTATTTTTCTTAGTTTTATTTGCGGCTTTAGAGCCATGAAACTTTTAACTCTTTTCCTAATGCAGTAGAGAAAAGTATATCTATTGATTCAAGTTTTATTTTGAGATCTACTCTTATTTTGTGGGTCTAACCTCGAGTCCACCGGGAGGTTTGTTGTCTCTGTGGTGCGGTAGTTAACACAACATTGGAGTATTCACTTGTACTCAATTGCAGATCTAAGGTCCGAGGGCTCAGAGTCATTGTGAATCTCAGGACAAGTTGGCGATTGAAAGCTGAACATGGCCATATCAAACACTGCATGAATTGCAATGATCCTCTGTTTTCCGTGGTACTTCTACAATTGTCGTTCCTTCATCTACAATTCTTGAGTGGAAAGTATCTACCTGCTTGTTCAGAATTACTGATATCATCAAGGGCTGCCAAATTTCCATTCTCCTTCCGATGATTGTGAAGATGCCTTTCTCCGTACTTGAATTGCTCTAAAGCATGCTGTATTTCACATCCATTGATATACACTGACGTCGCAGCCCAAAACCCGTCTGTTGTGCTCTGTAATCGGAGACTGGATAAAAATCAGAGGCTAAACACACCTATGATTATACACTCATCTTCGAGATGTTTATGCTGTAGATCAGAGTTCAGGTCCTGTGCAGATTTACTCCTCTCTAGAGTGAATCTATCTCAAGCTAAATTTAAATAACACCTTTATCACCAAGGGCCAGTCTATAAATTAAGTAGTTAACTTACCCTTGATATCCCTGTTGCCTAGAACTTCTTTTTAAAATACGGAGGATATATAGTTATAACTCCACCCTTTTGAACTGCTTTCCGTTCTCGAGCCGGTGTCTTTGTCTCTCCTTTTCGTTTCCTTTCTACCAAATCACATACCATCATCCACAGGCCATCTTTGTTAAACATTTACGTTGAGGCTTTGCAGGCTTTTCACCATGGCTAGTCAACAGCCTTCTACTCTTCCCATTGATCGTGATACTCCTCCAGGAGCTGGTCAGATTGCTGCTAGTCCGCCAATTGATAGCTCTACCCCTCACCAGCTCACCGCAGAGTACAAAGCTGCCATCGCTTCTGACCCATCTCTGCGAGCCACTGCGCCAAAACCGGAATGGGAAGACTATGAAACTATCATAGCCCAGAACCCAGAATTAATGGCTCCAGTTGTGACAAATAAAGAAAAGCTGTACTACAAGTCCAAGGTTATATGGGAGTGTGGTCCCGAGATCATAACGAGCATCATCGAGAAAGAATCTGGTGACAGTGGTGAGCTTCCCACTTTTATCAATGAATGTCGGGGTTTGTGCTCGAAATGCCTTGATCCTACCAGCGATCCAGCGCTGAGAAGCGAGGCCGTAGTCGATGGAAAAGTGTTTTACATGTCGTCCAAGGATAGATGGGGGTGTGGTCATGACGGCAAACAGACTCGAACCGAGATCGAGGGTGCCCCTTTGGATATCCGCTTGGTCAAACCTTCTACCCTCATTAATGAAATGAAAGGTATCTGTCCCACATGCATGGGAGAATGGCACAAGCTCGAACCCGCGGACGGTGATAATGTAGCCGCGCTAAACGTTCCATCCTGTGTCCCAGGGGGCAATTCTAACACTCTTCCTAAGTACGACGAAGTCCTGGAAAGCAAAGACCAAATGGACAAGAATGATGCAGCCGAAGATTATCTGCCTACCCAGCTCGGCCTTTTGGATTTAGACGATGGTCCAACCAAGGGCAAAGGGGTGGCACATGCCGCGACAACTGGTAAACCTCTGCATACTGACTCTGCTGCCACCGGCTTGACTCCTGCCGCACAGAAATTCCAAATGGAAGCCAAGAATACCGAAAACGAAGTAAATGCATGGGGGACCCATGCTGATGGTGGTGAGTATCGCCGATATCTCGACAATAGGAGCTACGAAGATGATGGACACGAGAAGGATGATGCCGATAAAGAGGGCTATTATGGTAGGGGCGGCCGTTATTGCCGTTACAACACTGATGATGGGGAGAGCTTTGGGGCAGCGCCAAAGGTTGAAATTGAAATCGACCCGAATGCCGACATGACCGTTGAGGTGGAGATCAATTCTCATGGTTAACTAATACTATACAAATGGTCCAACTGAATACGCGTGTCTAGAGCCAAGACACAGTGACCACTCCTGGCGGCGTCACACAAGGGCAAATCTCGATGCCGGATCTGTGAAAAAAAAAAAAAAAAAAAAAAAAAGCTCTGAGTAGTACCCTATGGTTCTGGCTTGGATATCTTGTGCCTTATGAAGAACCGTTTCTCTTCATGAGTTGTTTTTCATTCCCTTTTGGTGGTTCACGGTTCTCTTTTTCCGCTCTTAGACATTGACTTGTCGATGTCTGTTAAGTTTCGTTGCCTTTCTCAATTTGAATGTTTCTAGTTATCAATGAGGGTGTTACTTTCTTTTCTTCCTTGCTCCCGTCTGCTTGGGAAGGTTTTTTTTCTTGTTTTGTCCTCTGTTGATAAAATCAGATACTTCTGTTTAACTAATTAGTGGCACTGAATGCCCATTTATTATCGATGCACCCTTTATTGTTTCAACGTTTTTACAGCAGACTTATATTCTCCGGGCTCGCTCTCGCTCTCGATCAAAAAAGAAAATTGAAAATGGAAATAAAAAAAAAACTGCTTAATTGAATCCGAAAGCAAAGGAATATTTATCTTGGAAGTCTCGAGATATTTATAAAATGGAAATGCGTACCAGCAGCGCCCCAGCAAACAGGTAAAAATTAGTCTTGGTCCCAAGATACATTACGTCCACTGCATATCGCAGTGGAGCACAATTTTACAATCCTTCCACAATCTCAACACCAATCTTAATACCCCAGGATTCACGCCCTTCCTCTTCCACAAGCCAATGCTTCTTTTTCCCAATCTTCTCAATTCGCTTCACACACTCCTTCAGAAACTCCATATCCGCAAACGAACCCTCAATATCCCCATTACAGCCGTCACCGCCATTATTCCTCTTTGGAATCTTGACGGTCAATTCTAACCCAGGAAGTTTACCCTTCCTCCCTAAACCGGTCTTCACACAACGCACTTCAAAATCGATCCGTGGACGCCGTCCTGGGATGGTGCCAGCGGGATATATATTTCCAACAAATGCAGCCAGGCGTCCGACATACCGGCACCACCAGGCTTCTTGAATGGAAACGATGCGGCGCAGACGGTGAAGGAAGGATTTGTGTTGCTCTGAGAGATCACCGGCGCAACTGTCATATAGGACGAGGGCGAGAGCAGCACGATTGACATGAGATAAACCGTGCGTAGCGCAGAGGATTCCCGTTGACGTGGAATGTAACGCTGCGGCGGAGCGGGATTCTTTGGTCGAAGAGGAGTGGGAGTACATCATATTTGCAATGGCGGAGAGGAACTCGGCATTGAAGAGTGGGGGAGGGGTGAATTTTGCAGGTGTTGAGCTTGATGAGGGGTCAGGTAGAGCGCGGGAGAGAAGGTTGCTAATTAACGGTGCCGATTCTTTACTATAAGGTAGCGTCGCAACGACGAGTGGATTCTGAAGACGGATTGCAAGGGGCAGCTTGTCGAATAGGAATCCTTCGCGCACGCCTCCCTGACAGAATCGGACGTCTTTGATCTTCGGGAGAGCGTGGGCGAGGGCGTTAATGAGGAATGCGACGGCGGGGGCTTGTGCTCTTCGTCTGTCAGAGACATGGAATATGTGTGCTATCTCTTCAGCAGCTGCAAGCGCCTCAATTGCATCGGTGTTCTGGAATGACGGGAAGGTCACCTTAAAGCCGTTGATTATTGAGATCGGGTACGGGTGTATTTCTGACTGGCTCATGAGAAGATAGCCCCAACCCCTGAATCCACCTCCGCTAAGGTACAGGTCCAAACCGCCGTTTTTCTCTGCATCGTCCTTCATTTCCTGCGGGACCTCGAGAGCCTTGTATGCTTGCCGGAAACTGGTCGTTATCTCCTCAGCCAGCCTTTTCACTGCCTCATCTCCCTCTCTTTTGGCCTCTTCCAGCTTCTTAGTCAGCGCTGCTGCGCCATATGGAAAGCTGAAACGGTGTTTCGATTGCCCTCTGGGGGACATCCAGGTGATCTGAACGCTACCCCCTCCCAGATCCATCACTACGCCCTCCACAATACCCAGGCTGCTTGCGATGCCTAAAGCTCCGATCCTACCCTCTTCTTCTCGCGAAAGCATCTGGATCTCCCAGCCTGTAGCTCTAGTCACTGCATTCCTAAACTCCTCGGAGTTTGGTGCAGTTCGAGTGGCCTCCGTGGCCAGAACATAAATGTTTGAGCTGGGGACTCCAAAATCGATGCATGTTTGCTTAAACCGTAACAAAGATAATATAACATCGCTCTGAACCTTCTCTGGGATGGGGAGTTTCTCTGCGCTGCCTTTCTCGTGTTGAGCATCATACAAAGAGATGCCCGCTCGATCCTGGAAGAGCGTTGGGATTATCCTGGCAGTTGGCGGAGAAAGATCAGATATTGAGAACCGGATACCATTACTAAATAAAACCACTGGTTAGCTTTTTGACGGATAAAATGCTTTGTTACGGCCATGTGTTTTGTTTGTGCCATAAACAAGAGAAGTGAAATATTTACCTTCCCATATCCACAACGCCATGGAGGTTGCAGTTCACGCCTTGCTTTATGACCTGCATATCTGCTGCTAATCCTGCCGCGGAAGCTAGGTTTCACGGAAGTCATCCACTCTCTATCAGGGATCAATTGCGGTTGGTTGTCTTTATGAAGAACGGTCAGCACAGAACGAACTTCCCAACAATTTTTTTTTTGTCAGTTTGTCATCAGCCTCCAATACCCATGGATGCCAGGGTTCTGACGACTGGAAATTGTGCACAGGGCGGTTTGTCAAGTGTGGGGGGGGTTTCCCTTGACATAATTCACAGATAACTCGCAACAGCGGATCTGCAGAATGATGACGAATATCGCGTTCTATCTTTATTTAACTAATTGGTGATCCTCCCGTCTGGGGCGGCCAACGCTATACACGGGCTAGCTATATCACGTGCAGCGGACGGAAGTCCAACAACCAATCAAAGGAATCATGAAAAGTTGCGGAATCCCCAAAAGACCCGCTAAGGTAAGCCAACCGGCATTTAGCTCCCGGCCCATCGTTGCCTCTTGAGGTTATTACAAATTCGAAGGAGGGTTGATTCCAAAGCAAGGATGAGCACCGAATTCTGCTTGATTGGTTGTTGGCTTCTTGTTGTGACGAGGAGCGAAAAGAAGAGAGAAAGCAGAGGTCCTACCGGCATAACATTTCGCCGTTGCATCCCAGCTTCGACGGGATCCCTAAGAGCTCATTTGTATGGAACAACCCGCGAGTAGATTCTCCCGTTGTTGAGCTGTTTGATCTTTGGTAGCTAGTGAATGTTTAAACAGAGAATTTTAATATCATTGGACTTTCAAAATCCCAGGCTCAAACCTAATCGCAACAGTATTTTGTGCTTCTGCTGAACATTGTTTGCCATCATTCGAATCCTCCTTGAGGGTAACTCGCTTTGGGCCTGTCGCCCACATCTGATTTGCCATGTTTTGCTGCCTTACCAAGAGACACCTGATAACTAACAAATCTTAATGAGATAGAGACATGTGATTGTTTTCTTTCTTCAGCGGACATCAAGTGTGTTGTTTTTGCGAGGAGCCCCGCCCACCTTTCTTTCCCCTTGACGTCGCAGAACTTTTTCTCTCTCACTGCCTCTCTGCTCCTTTTCTACTCGCAAAAATCACAACTCAACTAAAGGGTTATTACGAAGCCTAGATTTTCCATCTCACCGAAGAGGGTGTTACGCTCTGCATTTACTTCGCGCTTCGCTTCGGACTCTTTTTCACATTGTAGCGAGGTGTTCACAAGCCAGAAGTCCTCAAACCCTTTTCTAACCATGGCGGTAAGTAGAGAATTTGGTGTATTCTGTTCCGACTCTGGCTAAATATATACTGTTTTCACAGAGAGGTGACAATGCGCTCGCGGGGCGAGAAGAAAAAGACATCCCATGCCACTTTTTCCAACCGACCGATACCTATAGGAAAATATATTTCAAGGGATATTATCTCTCTATCTCCAATCCGAAAACGGGGGACAATCCGGTCCACCACGATGCAATGCTGCTAGGTCAGGAAGTTATAAAGGAGTATCAACCATTTGACGTTCCGCCTGGGTATTGCGTATACATCAGAGTAGCTAGCGTATACTTCGAGGTCCAGAACGACATTGTAACTTCCATTCCGTAGATGCTGTGGAGGGAGAGACGGTATACATCCTCACTGGCATATGAGATCGTGAGGGAGATATGCTGAGTGTCATGTATTGGGAACACCGTAGCTAAAACACTCTGTCTTCTCTAGACCTGGGCGCCTTTCCTGTATCCAAGGTTTGCTATTCTGGACTGCTGTTTTTAAGGGCTCGGGTAGCCCTGTGATGCTACTCGCTGGTGTTTGTATCTATGTACCCCTCTCAGCTGTCTGTCAGTAAGCGTTGATGTGTATGTGTTCGTGAAGTTGTGGTTGGTTTCCCGCCGCTAAATGGTCTACCACGTTCAGAGTGCGAGCTGTACCCATTACGATCGCATGTTTGATATGATGAATGGAGAGCTGATGCAATAAACCCCATATCTCACAGCCTTGAAGGTTGATCTACATCAAGGTAAGTGTTGCTAACAGGAAAGGGTGGTTGTCACAGACTCATTCCGGAATTACATGGGCTGTAGTCGACCCCTATTGTGCATCATTAGCATCAGGTAGCATCCGATGGAAATGTCACTGCCCACATTGTTGTGTGGTCATCACCAAGTGAAACTGTGTGTGTGTGTGTCAGTTATGAAATCGAACGTGCCGTCTGGTATTGCCCCAGATGTCTTCCAACTCAACGGCGGAAGAACCATTGCCCACATAAGAATAACATGAGGGTGCTGGGAACGGAACACGTCACATCTTGTCCAATTGTGTTTCTTTCTTGAATTGGCCTGCTCAGAGTTCCAAATCCGAGTCCTAGGGACTGTTGTAGATAAGCGCAAGGTTTCTCCCGAGATTCGTCAAAATAGATGAGGTTGATTGATTATTTTGTATGCTTCTCGAATTTGATTTGCGATGGCAATGTCCTAACCCCTGATGGGTTAACTAGCTCTGCAATGATAGCTGCCTGGGCTGAATCAATTCTTCTGCTCAGTTTCCGAAACTCATCCTGCTGGTCCCTTGTTGGTCGAATCTTCCTCCCTGTAAGCTTCAACACCATCGATTCCGTCTCGGGCTGCTAGCGCCTCGAATTGTGAGAGAATTAAACCTGCAGACATGATGAACCATAGATCAACAAATACAAAGATTTGATAGAGTTCTATATGGGAGATGTGTTCTATATATATCTCTGTTTGTCTGTGTGTCATTTGAGTGATTTTTATTTGAAGCCCTGCCTGCATGCTCGTCCGAACCAGGGTAGAGCAAACCTGGGGTGATCTGGTGACTTATTTCAATGTCTAGGATAAGAACGATGTCATGATATTAGTTGGTGTGACCCAACATCTAGAAGACTGGTCGCGTCGGTTTGCTAAAGAAATGAAATTTAGGAGAGGCCAACAATTTTTCATGTCAAACCCAGCAGTCATAGAGAGATATTTTCTGGATGAAGCTCATGAGGATGATATGAAATGAACACCAAATACATTGTCCAATGAAGCACTGAATGCAAAGACATCGGGCACCGGGTCCGAAGTTCAATGCACCCCATTTCGAGATTGAATTGGAAATAATGCATGTGTAGGAACCGGAAAGTTGATGTTCACGGTAATAGACTCAATCCGCTGATGCTTTTCGAGTTGAGCACCAAATGTTGAAGGAGTTTGAGAATTTAAAGCAGATAATACTGGAGAAAAAAAGTTACCGCCATCGTCATTTTGAGCAGGTTTAGGCTGCGAAGTTGTCTTGTCCTGGCCAGCAATAGCTAGATTATGGGATCCGGCAATTGAAGAAAAATGAGGATAACAGAAAGTGGGCCGAAGAATCTCAAAGGTACAACACACATTTTGATGGCACCTGGTATTCTTTTATTTTTCAGTTTTTAATTGAATTGGCCTAGAGCCTTTAATCGTCTGCTGTAACTAGCCTGTAGATCAAGGAAGATCCTGGTTAATGTGACTGACCACCCAATGATTTTTGCCACTCAATGATTTTGTAAATTCCATCTGATTCCTCAACTTCAAACCTTAACATCAAGATCAACAAAGCTGCAATTCAACTTATAATTGAAGAAGTTTGCAAGAATTTCCAAATTATAAGCAAACTGCTTTGAAATATAAATCAGTCTAACTACATTAGAAGTATAAAGATGAGTAAATCTATAGATCTAAAGCAATATCAAAATAATATAAAAAATTAATTAACTTAACAAGAAGAAATATTTATTCAATATATAAATCATCTAATAAATTACAGTATTATTTTTACATTTTAAATAATATGAAATTTAGTGACTAAATTCACTAAAAAAAATATATCGAAAAGTATTAAATAAACTAATTTTATTAGTATTATAAAAATAATTTGAAAAATTCTGATATTAAACAAATTATTTATATTAATAAGAAGTTTTTTCTTGAAAATAAACTCTTGCAACTTAGTAGCATAACTCTTTCATTTTAGATAAAGTTATAGTAATGAAAGTAAGACAAGTCTCTTAAGCCATTTGACAAATAAATCTGAGCAACCTCTGTTCTTTTCACTTAGTAAGATTGCAGTGATTTTGAAGTATAAGACTAAGCTAGAGAGTGAAAAAACTGCAAAGACTATGAAAAAGAAAGCATTTCAGCGACAATGAGCTATTTAGCCAGATCAAATGACTATTGAGAATGTTGAGCATAAAGCAACATATGAAGCAGTCTGAAAGATCACTCAGAAGACTGCAGAGATTTAAAAGTATGAAGTAACTGAATCTACAAAGCAGAAGAGCACAAAGCAAATACAGTCAAATCCGAACACACAGGGCCTATACAGACTGCTGCCTCATTAGGAAATCCACCAAATTCAGTATTAGAACCATTAGTTATCCAGCACTTCTTTACCTCCCTTTCTTATGAAAAGCAAAGTCAGCTGTTCCAGCTGTGCTGTTAAGTCAAACACTCATTTACTTTCTTAACCATACTAATTTATATGTAATCTAGAATACACTTATTTAATATTTAATAGCTAGTAGTAATTCAATTTGTGGTTATTTCAAATTTCGCGATTCAGCAGAGCCGTAGGGCAGTAGGTAGCGACATCGTTGGGTGACGGAAATCGTTGGGTGGTTATTTAACTATTAGTTAGTTATATGAGGGTGTATTATTGGGCATCCACATCATTTAGCTTAACATTCCCTCATCCCAACAATCTTTAATCAAGATCAAATTTATAAGTAGCGGTTGTTTCCGCAAACGGATCTACGGTCGAATCCTCATGCCATGTATATTCAAGGGTTACCGCCGTCTTAACGGCCAAATCTCTTCCGTAAATAGCCTGCACGAACGCCAGCATCGCATCAATCCCTGCACTAATTCCTGATGACGTCCAAATATTACCATCCACAACCCATCGCGCTTTACGCACCCACTTCACTGTCGGGTTCTCCTTTGCCACAAAGTTGAACATCACTTTGTTTGTTGTAGCATTCTTGCCATCCAGGACACCCGACTGCGCAGCCAGATATGCTCCAGTGCAAACAGTAAGTAAATAGCGAACGTGGGAATATGTATCCGCAATGAATTTAATAGTGGCTGCACTTGTCTCTTTGCACCGCGTGCCAAATCCACCGGGGACAAGGAGCACTTCGATATTCTCTGGAGGAGCGTCATACGTGTGGGTTGGGACGATAGACTGATGTGAAGTGGAATTCTGGGGGTTTGTGTTTAGGACTGGAGACTTCGTGCTGACTGGGTCCAGTGTCGGACCGATAATGGATAGCTTTATATGTTTGTCCAGAGATATGACGTTTAGGATGTCGAGCGGACCGAAAGCATCCAGGGCTTGGAAGCCTGGGAAGAGTAGAATAGCATAGTGAACGGGAGCTGAATTGATGGATGTGTTAGTCGCATCTCCGTAGAGACTGACAACAGGCACGCGATCGGCACGAGCATGGCCGTGGCAATTTGTAGCAAAAGAAATGTTGTTCAGCTCATTTGGGAATTTCGCTTTCTTCATACCTGGCTCATCCACTGTCATGGCGATGATGACTACCCAAAAAATCGATATTAATATAAAATCCAGCACTTTCAAAACAAAAGTTGAAGCCCAAGGTTGATGTTCCTGCCAACTGCCTGTCGAAACTTAAACAATGAGAATAACTGAACTAACAAGGATTCCTCTTATTTTGCTGGCAGAAACGGCTAATAACGAACAGTTGTCTGTCTAGAAAGAGAGCCAGCAATTGAAAAGTGGTGGGAAGCTTTGATAAACTCACGGAGAAATAAATTGAGCAAGCGATGCTGCCTCCTAACTTTCAGCAAAAGTTAATAAATTCGAAGTTACACGTTGTTCTGGTGATATTCGAAACTGCAGGTTATTGACAAGAATTCCACCAGAAGCGGGGTCATATATATATCTCAGCCGGCTTCCAAACAGAGCCCAGCAACAGATTACTTGAGATAGTTTCATGAGCCCGTCATCCTTATGGACTCAGCTCGTAGTATACATTGTCTAAGCGCCCTTTGATCGAACCGTGGGTCAAAAAATGCGCCAGATGTCAGTTATCACCATCCTGCCCTCCGCACTGCGCTGCATCTGACATGGGGCTTTCGAACTCTTGGCTTAACTACCAGAAGCGTTTCATGAGCTGAATAAACGGGATGAATCTGTTTTGTGCTCTTCACGTTCTATGCGGAGAATTCCCCTTTCGTAATTTCATTCCGCCTGTTGCAGGGGTAATTTGGCATCACAAAGGGACAACGGAATGCGTTTGAGGAGGGAAATCGTCCCTCGCACACTAGAAAAATCCAGGCTTCGTAGGTCGTCGGAGTTTATCAAGGTTCTCCGCCATCCACCAGCTACGCATCGAACACCATTGAAGTGACAATTGTAAGTTATTTTCGGTTAGTTACCTGAAGGGGCACTTCTGATGCTTGTCTTTGTGTCCCAGGTCTGGGACAAGCTGCGATCAGTTCTCCGTTCAAGGATCTGTTGTTCATACATGGGATGCGGGGTTAACGCAAACCGTTTGAAGGGCACGCACAGTCAATTGTTACTTGGGAGGGTCTGACGCAATTGATGTGAGTAATGCGCTGGCCAAACATTGGAAGCACGATACTAACAAGCCTTCCAAGGATAGTTAGTTGATTAACTACAGAGATTCGGAAATCCCTTGTGGATATATGGCATCTTTTTATCGCCTTCAAGGTTGGGATTTGGGTCGGGATATAAAACTTTGCTTTGCTGTTTCTGTATTTATATAACAATTGTCGTAGCTTCGTTCATTTTTTGGTTGATAATCAATCACACACATTTGGACGAACATGCAATGCTTCCAATAATTCACAAGAAAGCAATCAGAGAGAGCACTTAACCCTTCTTCCAACGTTTCCTTTGAAAACTATTTTCAAAACGTGTATTGCCCCATTTTGAAACAGGGTCGCATCTCAACAAAATTTTGAGTCTCCTGCCTGGCACAAAATAAAGTAAATAAATAAATAAATAAATAAATAATAACAAAAACGGGTGAAAGAAAAGAGAAAACTCCTTAGTCAACTAAACTTGTCCACAGATTGGCGGGAAAGTTCAAGTACCTAGGTTTACCAAAAATTCAATATCAGGATAACTGTACCAAGTCAATGTCGCTCACTGCTGGTAAATGTCTGCATTGTATACTGAAGAAAGATGTCATGGGACGAAGTTACGGGACAATTGCTTTCTTAATATGGTAAATTTTGATTTGGATCGAGACGTAGATTGACCTTTAAACTGTAGCTTGCGTAGAGCGGTATTTTCGTTATGTTGGTGAGGAGCGGGGAGAAACATGTTCTCTGGTAGCAATTCTTGTATCTTCTGAGATCAAAGGACATATTGAATGGGGAGATGGTGGTTGACGTCGCGTTTGAATGTTCCTACTTTCTCTTCCTCCCTTTCCACAATCGCCAAACGTATTTTGTCTGAACGCTGGTGGTGAAGGATTGACATAAAACACTGCATAAACAAGGCCTTGACGCTTGATTTTAACAGCATCGACCATGACCCAGTTAATGTGAGACGTGAGGGGATAAATTGCGATGTATTCAACCCAAGCAGATAAGCGTGCGAGACAGGGGTTGATCTCTCAACAAAATTCTGTTCAAAATTACAGCTGAACGAACCCTCGTTCTTCAAGTAAATTCAACAGGAGGCAAACCCCGTTCTTGAACAGCATCGCTAATATTATCACGAAGGCTCTGAAGCGCCTTAATCCATACCTCTCTTGTCTCTGTATGAACAATTGTGTTGCATACATCTAATTTTTCTGAGCTTCCACCATGGTCAGTTTTGGGTGCTTCAGTGGTGGGATTGTCTATCAGCCATGCTAACCAGCCAACTACAGCAACTGCTTTAGCTATGTCCTTCTCCTCCAGCACCACACGTTTCAAATACTTTGCGAGCGCAGCTACATCTTCTTCGTACGGAGGTTCTGTCTCAAAAGCTCCGTACCATTCATCTAATGCAATGCGTAGATCAGGGAGTGTTGACAACTTTTTTGATGTGAATGTAGGCTTTTCCGGACGTGGAGGGAGAGTAAGCTTTTTCTGTTCTGGGATCCGTGGAGTCGGTTTGTGAAATAGAGACCTACGCGTCGGTGGAGGTAGGTTAAGTCCCGCTCGCTTTTGGAGACGAGAGCGTTTGTGCTCCTTGAGTACTTCCCGCCGTATATCTTCAGGCAATGCAGCAAGGAAATCAGCAGAAATTCCACCAAGTTCAGCCTGAGGAAAACTGGGCGCATATAGAGATTCCTGGACAAAAGCTGGTGTGGTTGAAGGGTGTGATTTAATGAAACTCGACTGTAGGAGTGTGGTATTCCCAGTAAGTTTGTTAGATGGTCGCCCACGCGCTCGTCCTGTTCTGGTCTTTGTTGGGGTGGGAACCCTCTTGCTGGCTCTTGAAGCTGCAGTCCGATTACGCCTTGGCGTGCCAAACTGTGGAGACTCCGGCCGAGGACTCAGTGGTCGCTTGTAATAACCCAATACTTCCGCTCGAACATCCTCAGGTAATTCAGCAAGCATTTCGGGATCAAGCTGCGACTGAGGTGGCAACTGTGCCGCCGCCCGAGAGGGTGATTCTGGACGAGGAGACTGATTATGTTTCTGTCTAGGAGCCAATTTCGATCGAATATCCATCGGAAGCTCTGCTACCACCTTAGGGTCCACCTGTGTTGGCAGCATAAACTTCGTCCCTGTCAGGTTCAATGGTTTTTGAGAAGAATCAGTTAAAAACGGAGAGCCTTTAAACGATGCTGGCAAATATTTGCTGGATGGATCTCCTTTTCGAGGAGTGCTGATCTCATCGGGATCTACTGGAATCTCCATTTTTGGAGAAGGACTAGATGGTTTGAAACTGAGCTGCCTCTGACTGCTTTCAACCTTCCTAACGTTACTTTGTTTAACGGGTTCCAATTTTGTCATTTGAACCCCTAAACCCCGCAGATCACCGGGAGAGAATTTGAACCCCCGTAAAATTGAGATGGCCTCCCGCCCAATAATATCGCTGGCATTAGTGGCCACCCCTAAAGCGACGCTTTTGTTGAATGTATCGCATTTGCCATGTCCAAGATGTTTCACAGGTTCTAGTGGTGCATCAGTAGATCTTTTCATGATCCGCATTGTCAACTGTTTTCCCTTAACGAGATTTTCAACGAGTCTTCGATGGAGTTCATCGCATAAACTTTGAACGAATTCTTCAGCCTGGGTTTGGCTGACAAATCTAATACCCCAGCTAATCTCAGCCGATACTGACTTTCGAGGAACTTGTATTCCCACTTCCGTATTATCTATACCTCTGGCATAGTTCCATAGTTTTGCACCGGTTTTGGGTCCTAGGCTGGATGTCAACTTTTCTTTGCTAAGTTCACGGATATCTTTGACGAAAACGACACCAAGTTCTTCCAGTTTCCCTCCCAAACTGTGAGCAACACCTGGAAGATCTTTTACAGTAAGCTCGCCAATGAAATCTTGGACTGCATCAGGTTTCAGTTGAAATTGGCCAGCTGGTTTTGCTTTTCTTAGCGCAACTCTGGCCTGTAGCACGTTGCCACCAATGCCGACAGATATATTGCAGCCAGTTTGCTCTTTAACGGAATCCCGCAATTTCTGCGCTATTTCATCGGCCTTTGCCTGTTCCCGATATATTGAGCCCTCAGAAATACCAATACCGTCCGAACCGCCAGCATCAAGGCAGATGTTTGTGATATCCACAAGAGCTTCGTCGATGCTAACGCTCTGGACAATTCCATCTATTGAAAGTATAACATCATAAAAGTTTCTGCTAGCCTCTTCATATGCAGCAAAGTCGTAAGGAAGTACTTTCAAGTTTGGGCACATCTGCAGGGCACCTTTCATCCACATCCCATTTTTAATACCAAAAGAACGGGCGGGATAATTACAGCTTGCAATTTCAGACCCTGGACCGGTGCCATGTGCGATGGCGACGGGCTGGTCAGCGAGCTCGGGATGTTTTCGTATAGACACTGCAGCAAAAAAGCTGTCAAAATCGACATGCATAATGTATCTTCGTACTCCGGGCACACGTTGTCTAGCAGGTTTTCGTGTTGAACCTTTGTCTTGGGCGGCACTCTGGATCTGGGCTTTGAGTTCAGCTTTCCATGTAGAGAGATGGTGAAGACGTGATTCGCAGTAGAATTGCTGTATGAATTTGGAATTAACCACACTTGAGTTTTGATAATGAGGATCAGAGAGCAACTTCGCATTGTACACCTCAGGGGTCATTGAAGATTTTGTATCAACGTGATTCTGGAGATCATAAACAGGCCCTTGACGCTTGGTTTCTTCCGAGATTGGCGACATGCGTTGCGATGGGGTGATTCCTAGTTCTCCCTGGGGATCAGAACCAGCGATCGCCTCATCAGGAATACCGTCGTTCTGTGTGGGGAACATATCATTTCCAAGGTCACTTTCGACTGCCAAGTTTGGATCGCGGGAGGAAGGGGAAATTGCAGCGGTATCTTTTGTCCCTGATGGAGATATGGCACCAGTAGTTTCCATCTTCTCAGTGATGTCAGCAAACCCAGATTTTATCTGTGAAGTATACCAACTCGTCTCTGTATGATCCCGGTAGTTGCGAAATTGAATGTTGGCCTGACTTTGTACTCGGCCATCGCCTCCAAATGTGAGTACTTTCTGCGACTGCCCCTCATCCACAACCCTAAATTTATCCCACGGTAAAAGGCGTCCAGCTTTTACACTTTCGACCACCCATCCGGGCTTCACGATGCGGTATTTTCTGAATTCCTCTCGCTTCTTTGGTGTCAAGACGCTTGCTAATATATGGGTAGCGGAGGTTTTCCCGTCCAAATATTGAAGAAATCCTCCTCCATGACTCACGATCAAACGGTGAAGATCGTTTAGAGATGGCTGTGTGTAACCGTTAACGTGTGCTACTACTCCACGGAATATAGGCGGGTTATTGGGCGATGATGCGCGGACTTCTGCATCAAGGTTCTGTAACTTCAACTTCTTGCGTCGGAAATAGTCGCCAAAGCCACCGAAGCTTGAGCCCTCATACTCTTCCCCATCTTCATTATCAAACACATCTGCAGCGGACATATATTAGCAGAGGGAATGAATGGGATCTGGAAATTCCGTAGGCACCTACGGTTCTCGATTCTCTTGCGGACAGCGTTAGAGCCTGATTCTAGTCTTGAGCCCATGATGGGGACTTATGCAGGTATAGAGGCATATCTAACACCAGAAGTCCAGACAGAGCAACCGATTAAGGAATGCGACCAAACCTGTGGATATATCTACTTGCGGAGTTCCAAGGCTCCGAGGTTGTGACGCGCATCAACCAGGTTGACAAGAAGCAGGGGCGAAACCACATGATTTAACAACCAAACAATCGCAATAAGCGATTCTTCCAAGATATTAAGCGCCGTCAATTAATTAGTGGGGCCGCGTTTCTTATGCTAGACCAAGAATAGACTAGCGCATATCAAACTCCACTGAGAAAGTGTTTTGCAGCTTGCGACTGGTCAAAGCGTCTACTGCAGAAACTTAATAATTCTGCCGTTTGTTGACTTTGGAGATTTTTTTTTCTTCTCCTGGTCTGTTTTTTTTCACTCCTCAGCAAAACGAATAAATACCTCGCTCGCTCCCTTGTCTTGTTTTTCCTTTGAGTTTTTCCATAGACTTTCTTTTTAATCTTTAACGTCTTCGTATTTTTTCCTAGCATTTCGTCTACCTCAACATGTCTTCCACTCACCCAGTTGCTCTGTATGCCGTGAAGGTGCCACCCGGCGGTATCCTGGTCCCTGCGGCTGCAGGTGCTTCTGCCATGGTACGTACCAGTTGAGCAATCGCTGCGGTTTGGGTTGAATCTATTGTTCTGTCCTGGCCTTTATCTAACGCTTTTTTGTAACAATGAAATTAGTTCCGCGTCACTATGGCCGCTATCGATCCAGATTGTGAACCTGAATTTGATGCTGATACTGAGGGCAAGCCACCCCGCGCTACATTGAAAATCGTCCGACCACCACCAGGAATGGATCTTGACGATGATTCTGATGATAGTGATTATGAAGGAGATTCTGGGGACGAGGATGAAAACAAAGATTCAGAAGATGAGTCTAATGGAGGCCCAAGCGATCCTGCCAAACAGAAGCAAGCTAGGCAGCTTGCTGCGATGAAGGAAATGGCAGATGCTATGGATGAGGATGAGGACGAGGATGAGTCTGACGGGGATGATATTGATCTCAAGGCTGCCATTTCCAATTTAATCAAAGGAAAGGCCAAGGCCACTGGCGATGATGATGAGAATGACACTTCGGAAGGCCTTGAAATGGAAGAAGTAGTTGTCTGCACTCTTGATCCTCAGAAGGTTTGTTCGGAATGCCTCAGCTCTTCTAGATTTTTAGGAGTTTGTGAACTAATCATTGTTTTTTATATGTAGAATTGCCAACAACCCCTTGACTTTGTTGTTGCTGAGGATGAGCATATCTTTTTTAAGGTGACCGGAACACATTCTGTTTATATCACTGGTAACTACGTCATGCCTTCGCATGAACCCAATGGAATGGAGGATAGCGATGAGAGCGATGAGGAGCATGATATGCTCCAGTATGATCTGAGTCCCGATGAAGACGAATTGGTACTCATGGGTGAAGATGACGAAAGCGATGAGCTGGACAATATGGATGACCCCCGTATTACTGAAATCGACACCGATGAAGAGGAAGCTGAGAAGCCCGCTTTCAAGAAAGACAAGAAGGGCAAAAACAAGCGACCCGCAGAGGATTCAGGAGATGATGGTGCCAACCTAGACGACATGATGTCAAAGGCAGGCAAGCCTGCATCTGAGCCAATTACAAATGGCAACACCAAGCTCAGCAAGAAACAGCTGAAGAAGCTGAAGAAAAACAACGGGGAGGCAGTGGAGATACCAGTGAAAACTTCAGAGCCCACCAAGTCCGACAAGAAGGTTCAATTTGCCAAAAACCTTGAACAAGGCCCTACCCCCTCACCCCCAAAGAAAGAAGGTGACAAGAAGGCTTCTACTACCGGTACCCTTGGCGTCAAGGAGGTCCAAGGAGTCAAACTCGACGACAAGAAATTGGGAACTGGCCGCGTTGCCAAGAAGGGAGATCGTGTGTCTATGCGATATATCGGAAAACTCGAAAGCGGCAAAGTTTTTGATGGTAAGTCCCTCTCTATCTTGAACGGCCTGACCTTTTTGGTGGGTTATGTTTAACTAACCGTCTATGTAGCAAACAAGAAAGGACCACCATTCTCCTTTAAACTTGGTAGCGGAGAAGTGATCAAGGGCTGGGACATTGGAATCCCTGGCATGGCTGTTGGAGGTGAACGAAGAGTAACTATTCCAGCCCATCTTGCATATGGCAAGAAAGCCCTCCCAGGAATTCCCGCCAACTCGAAACTTATTTTCGATGTCAAGCTTCTTGACATCAAATAGATTAAGAGTCCGTATTCTAGATTCCCCTTTTGTTCTTTTGCTATCCGTTTTTTTTTTTTTTTTTTTTTTTTTTTTTTTTTTGAGATCTCCCATGAAAAGTTTTTGCTCCTAATTTTGTCTAGTATTTCATTGGAGCAGGCTGCTATTTTCTGTATTGGTGTCCATCCTATTCCATCCCCCTTTTCTTTTTCTTTTGTGTTAATTGCCGTGGGTTCCTTGATGATCTGGTGGTTTGTTTCCCCTGTCCGTCGGGATCATGGGTATCTGACTTGTATATTGCACACCGGACATTTATTAGGAATCCGAACATCATAATGGAGTTGACAAAGGAATCGGTTATTTCGCTAATTTTGCATGCTATCTGGTTTATTTTTTTTTAAGTCGATGCAAGACCCAAGGGTGTTGCAACTCTCTCTTTTGCTCAGTTTTTCATTGCCTGGTGTATGTGCTTCCTCAAAGCTGCACTATACTGTAGATTTATTTCATAATTTTATCGAAGAAATAACTACTTCGTAGTTAGATATATGAGCAATCCTGGAAGGGCGTTAGATTTTATTATGGAGCTGCCCTACGCAGGTATTAATGTTGGAGCCTAGGCTTCCTATTATGGACTAGCGCACCGCACAATAGTATATAGCATCCCTGAGATAGGCTACCAATACCACTTCAGACGTCCAACAATTAAAGTGTTTAAGACCTTAGGGCTTGCCTCAACACGTGATGTCGGGGTATCCGGCGATTTGAACAGCCCCAATTTCTTTTGGTGTTCACTGCGTGTCTCTCGTTTCTACCTATTTTCAGATATACTGTGTGAGACAAATTGACTGGATGGTTTGACCGTTTGAATATGCGCTGTTACATCACTATCTCGAATCCGAGTTTTAGCCCTTGAAATTTCCAATCCCGCTGTACAATTTCTCTTTAAGATACAGTGTCAGCACCTCATAACCTCCCAAGGGTCCGCAGTGAAGGGGGAGAAACCTCTTATACCAATCAGTTCTTGGAAGAAAAAGGCCCAAAGCAACGTGTTGTCTCCAGGGTGCACAAAATGGAATTTTACCTCCCGCTAACAGAGTCGTAAGATTGGGTCAACCCGACGGAAATCGCTCCAGTTCTTTAGCAGAACCTCGAGTGCTCTCTTCGGAAAATGCAAAAACTATTATCTATTAATATTATTCGAGTAGATGAAATGCCCTACCTGGGGTCCACTGAAAGGCCACTCGCCACCGATGGCGCATTTTTAAGATCACAGACCTCCCTGCGAGCTGTTTTCATGATTGACAGCAAGTTCATATCCTTCATGGTTGCGAACCTGTCGAGCAAGAGACTGGGACTAATCCCAGTACCTGCCTTGAGGGATCAGGTTCTGATGTTGGAATTCATGTTGCGATTGTGATCCGATTGCTCAATCCGACAGACAGCGATTGAAACGGGTGAATCGAGCCTTGACCATCTGGGTCCCGGACCAACGCTGTTTCTCCAAGCGGAACAACGGCTAATGGCCCGCAGAAAGACTTGGAAAGGAAATATAATGGTCAAACCCATGTTGGGATTGATTTACCACTTTTCTTCCAAGAGAACATACATACGACTAACTAATGCTCTGGCTCTTCACGGGCTTGGTACAGGATTCGCACGCACTATGATCCTCAGCGTACCACCGCAAAATGGTATTACCTCTACCAACTAGGGTATCCGAAAATGAACTGTTCGCTTGAGATGGAAATGGTTCGAAGAGAAGATTCTGCAGACAATAGGCACACCGGGCTTGTCGTGTCGGATGATACGCGTGAATGCAGCACGCTGTGCTTCTTCTGCTACAGTTTCTTACCTATCATGGAACAAGAACCTCCGACCACTCGCTGGCAGCGGGGGCAGCGCTTTCCTGGCGCCGTGTTTCCACATGCTCACCTCCCTCAGTATGGACATAGATATACGACAGCGCAGTGAATCGTTTGTTCGCATTTGCCTTCTGGGATGTTGTATTGAATTCTATTACTCAGCAAGAGGGAGAGAACTGGATGACGGTTGTGCTTGCTAGTTGTGAGTTGTGCGTCACTTCCTAGTGTGGGAAGGCCTCTCAGCTCCAAAAAGAGAGAAAGAAAAAAAATTCTGTCAACGCATTTTACAGACTTCAGCTTCATCATCTTATATATCAACATCGTTGGCCATTTTATGGCACTAGCAAAGCTGCAGTCGCTATCATACAAATTCTTTTTCATTATTTCATAACTTATTCACGCAGCCAGAGGTATTTGGCTCCCTCTAGGCTCGCGTCACTAACATTCTTTTCACATATGATTGCATCTGATGTTTCAGTTGGATTATGACGACTGGTCAAAAGAGGAAGATACGGACGTCCAGAAGCTTTTTTGGACTTCTTTCTCCGAATAAGGTCGTCATCCTCGAAGGAGACGCCGATACACGTTGCATTGGCTCGCTCACATCAACTTCGGACGGAATTGCGGCGGGTTCTGTAGGCAAGGAGAAAGTCAAGGCTTTCATCAAAAGAAAGAGCTCAAGTCTGTTATCCATGCTGAAGTTGCGAGGCAGCGGAGGTAGTTGCACTCTTCCTCCATTTATATGCAACGTTTTACTTACACTCATTTATAACGTGTAGACTCCCGATCATCCACGCGGAGAGGATTCTACCAGGGGAGTCCAGATGCTCAACCGGGAGGAGACCTCGCATCTTTTGGGCCGACTGCTATGCCCAATGAATTTCCCCCACTGCAAAAGACACCATACGGCGAGTTGGGGGCCAATTCGCCGTCTCCGATATATATGCAAGAGGGATCTTCTAGGGTGTTCTCGCGGCTGGCTGCAATTTCACCATACGTTGACCGCGAGGGAGCGCAGCAAACGTGTCCAGGAAAGTATTTGGAGGTTCCTCAGACACAAGACTTGGCAGAAACGAACGACAAGCATCCCTTGTTCCGCGTTCGTCGGAGTCAGTCAAGTCCGGGGCTCTCGCATCGGCTCTCTCAGAAGCTGTCAATGACTTTTGTCCAGCCAACTGTTGTTCATCGTGCCAACCTACGATCAAGGCCTGGGATCCCAACTATACCAAGTGTGCAGGCCCAATCCAGTACAGTTGGCCCCGACAAGCTTCGAGATGAACCGCAGGATGACTCCGATCCGTCTACAGCTACCCAAAGCGGAAGTGGCTCATCTCCATTCAGCCAGTCTACAAATCCGACTTCTGATGGCACCCCAACTTCATTGCAGTTTGCAAAACCTGAAAATCTGAACGGCAGTAACAAAACACTGGATAAAAGTGATCTGGTATGTACCAGTTCTGACCGAGAACTGCAGCATACGAACGAGGCCCCCCCTGTTGTTCCATCCATACTCACTGTCGAAGCAACTGCAACTGCGAAGATATATTTTGAAACTCATTTCAGCTCGATTTTTTCAGGCGATAGCCCGCGTGCACAGCGATATCGGGAGTTAGAGGAGAAATTGTACTCGTTACCCCTCACTTCAGAAGAGCGAGCAAAAACTCGACAGGCCTGGAACCGCCAGGAATCTGAGTACCTGCGCCAAGACCGCGTTCTCAAAACGCGCTGCAATTTCCTACGAAACGGTGAGAGTGTCTTAATCGCGGGTTATGAAGTCATTAAGGTCCTCGGGAAGGGCAGTTTTGGTGTTGTGCGTCTCGTCAAAGAAAAGAGCATGGATTCGCATAAAACAGCTGTCGCAGATGCTGGGAGGGCCACCCCGAGGAGTGACCTAAGCTACATCAAAGCTAGTGCGATTGAAACCTTGAGATCAGCGGTGGATGTGAGAACATCTCGTCGGAGAGATATCAGCAAAATGAAAAAAGAAGTTTACGCCATGAAAGTCATCCGCAAATCTGAAATGCTGAGGAACTGCCAGGAGGGACATCTGCGCGCTGAGAGAGACTTTCTAGTTGCATCTGAGAAATCTAGATGGATTGTACCACTCATTGCAAGCTTCCAAGACGTCAATAATTTGTATTTGGTCATGGATTACATGGTTGGGGGAGATTTCCTGGGTCTGTTGATCCGGAAAAATATACTGTCTGAAGATGTAACGAGATGGTATGTGGCAGAGATGGTGCTTTGTATCGAAGAAGCGCACAGACTCCGGTGGATACATAGAGACGTGAAACCCGACAATTTTCTCATTTCTGCTTCCGGACACTTGAAGATTTCTGACTTTGGGCTTGCGTTTGACGGTCACTGGTCTCACGATCAGTTGTATTTTAATAATCATCGACATTCTTTGCTTAAGAAGCTGGGTATCCATGTCGACGGCGATTCACAGGATCAAAAGGAAGCAGCTAAAGCTGCGGAGCTTCAACACGAGAAAGGCAGCAACAGATCTTCTGGGACAAGCGAAGATGGCGCTCCTGAAATACGTGGACCTGGTCCGAACGAAGACATCTTGCGCTGGAAGAATTGGAAGGAAATGAGGAAGCTTGCAAGAAGTGTAGTAGGTACAAGTCAATATATGGCCCCTGAGGTTATACGTGGCGATTTATATGATGGCAGGTGTGACTGGTGGAGCGTTGGTGTAATTCTCTACGAGGTAACTAGTTAAACGTCAAGCCCTCTATTACTTACTATGGGTGTCTAACTAATCACCAGTGCCTGTATGGGTTTACCCCGTTTGCTGCCGAAACCCGCCATGACACCAAAGTCAAAATTTTGGTAAGATAGGGATGAACCTTCTAATTTGATTACTCCTCTGACTTAATGATAGAAACACCCGGAAACACTATACTTTCCAGTCGAAAAGGCCTCAGACAGATTAATATCTGCCGAAGCAATCGATTTGATTGGACAGATGCTCCAGGAGAAGGAATACCGCCTATGCTCGAGAAAGTATATGCTGAATGACTATGTCCACTCAAAGCGACTTCCTGGAGAGCTTCTTAATCGCCCAGCGGACAAGCATAGCAGAAATTATCAAGGATATTACGTCTATCCTGATGATGCTGGTGATATCAAGGACCATCCGTTTTTCAGAGGTATTAGATGGGAAGAACTTCATTATCGCAAACCACCATTTGTTCCCAAAGTGAAAAGCTGGGAAGACACAAAATATTTCGAAGATGAAGAGCCGATCAGTGACGTAGAAGATGGCTCGAGCCATGGCGATTCTTGTCCTGAAACCGAAGCTCCCGATCCGGCTGCTAACAACCTGGATTCAAGCCGTACAGTTCATGTGATGGACATCGGAGCTCAAACTGACGGTCCTAAGGCGTCAAGCATGAAGGAGGTACTGAACAAGAACGGCAAGGCAGAACTTGAGGGTAACGGACAGGAAAAAACTCACAAGAAGAAGAAAGAGCGGAAGCGGCCAAGGGACAAAATTCTACGCGACGAAACGATCGGTCGGCAGGCGCTGAATCTTCGCAAAAGAGGGGCATTTTTGGGATATACGTATCGACGTCCCAAGGACTTTCTGCTTGGGTTTGAGAATGAGCGTGGGAGATCTTTGGTCGGACACGTCGAACGTTAAGCGCTAATAATTCAGTCTATGGGACCTACACATATGATTCCTTTTCTTTCTTGTCCACAGAGCAATGGACACCAATTCACACCGCTTGTTAAACATTCCCAATTGTTTCGTGGCAAGTAGTCTATGCCTTTCACTTTCTGAAATCAGCACCCCCTGTGTATGTTTTTTGGACATGAGTTATTTTGCTTTTGGCATTGGTCACTCGTTTAGCCTAGTTACTTGGGGTTGCTTCTTTATCTTTATCCGACTGCCACGCTATAGAGTGCGAGATCGGCGACGTTATTATTGTTAACCTCCAAGGAAAAAGGAGATAAGGGGTTCTCAGAGGGCACCGTCTATTTACGTCCACTTGTATTCGTGGACATTGCTAGAACAGCTTCTACAAGGATTGAACACGGAACTCCTATTCTGCTCAATGGCTCAATGTAATACCTTCCAACATTGATCTTCCTTAGCAAACTGGGCTCTCTTCCACGCGCCAGGGATATGTAGTTTGTATCGTAAACATGTATGTACAGCTACCCATGTAGGAAAAGATGAAAGAGCAAAAAAAAAATATACCGTGGTATCTTTCCGGCCGTTGCCCCCGATGTTGTCTGTCAGGTTTATTGTTCTTTGATCCATAACAACCGCAGAAGGAAAGGAAAACAGATAAACAAAACGGAGTGAGTTAGTATGCATGAACCGATACGTAGCTTGTGCATATGTGATGCGAGAAGTGTGGAAATTAAAGGACTTGTTTGGGGGAGGAAGGGGGGAAGAGTTGTTAAATACGATATATGAAACCACTGAAGACAACTTTGAGTTAGCGATAGGACAATGGGGAGCTATAAGTAAATACAAATAAACACTAGAAAGTGGGGAAAAGGAACCATCGACCAATTTCAAGGAGGAGCACAGTTAGTGAGGCGGAGGGAACGTCTCATGGGGGAGGTATGGGGATATTGAGCGCTGTCGGATGGTGTGCTGTGGTCAGTTACAACTGTGGGTAAGCTTAATCCCAGAGCTAGCCTGTGGATGTTTCGTGGAATTAGAGATAGGGAAAACGGTATTCGCAGATTCGACTATAGCGCTGGAGGTGCTCCCATGGCAAATGCGGAGCCGCTAGTACCGTCTTCGGCCTTCATCGTACCGTTCAAGAGGGGACAGAGCCTAAATGTGGTGAGTGGCCAAAATGATAGGGGTTTTAGGTCAGTTTATGATCAAAAGATGAGTTGGGGGTTGTTATTTCATTTCCGGGGATTGATAAGATGAATATTTAGCGCACTTTTTGTTGGTTTTGATGTGTCCGACTTGACCACAGTTTGCGCATTTTCTTTGCGTCCCTCCTCCCTTCGGGCCAGTCGCGGACGGGGAGGCCACAGCCCCAGGGGACCTTGCGGGGCTGTCAGTCGTGATGCCTTTTTGTCTCTCGCGGGCATGGCGACGCTCCTTGTTGCGTTGAAGGCGTTGAAGTTCGAGGTGAAGCCTGAGAAATGCAAGTGTTAGATTGTGATTAAAAGTCAAGAGTCAGGGGTGAACATTTAGGGGGCCATACTGTTTCACGCGGCGAGCATCTGTTTCAGGGTCGCCCGTTGGTTTGATATCACCAAGTCTGGATATGTTAGTCATTTTTCCGGTAGTGGATATGTTAATGAAGATACTCACATGAGGTTCCGCGACTCGGCTTCATGCCGCTGCTTTGCGTACTGTTTGATCACGCGGGGATCCTTAACAATCTCCTGAACTTCATCGTAGCCGCCCTTCGAGTTACGTATCTTGCGTGTAATTTTCATAATCTTGCCAGTCTGGCTGGAAGTGCTCATGCGGCTAAATTGACTGGTAGTCTCATCGTCACGGCGACCTAGCCCCGGAGTTGGGCGCTCCGATCTCGCTCTTGGGTGAGAAAATATCTCATCTGTCCCTTCTTGGTCAATATCACTTTCATCATCCGAGTGTTCAATAGTGGAGGATAAGCTTGATTTTTGTGCATCCCAAACACGACGGATCGACTCCTCATAGGATTTTTGCTGTCGAGCAACGTTGTAGCTATGGCCACCATTCTCTTTGAGTCTCTGAGCATCCAGTTTATCTTCAACACTCTCCCCAACAGCCCTAAAGCCTCCTTTCATAGAAGTTTTGATGAAGCTAAACCCTTCTCCGCGCCCAGTGGGATCTCCTTCTCCATGTATCTGTAACATTGCCTTCCCCTGAGTGGCAGATAAGAAATGTTTGGTGGTTTTCCACGGGGCCAGCTGTTGTTCCAAGCTTTCACCCTCCTTCTCATCGTCATCTGCATCATCTTCATCGTTGTCGTAACCTGCGTCGTGAAGGTGTTGCTGGCCAACCTGCATAGCTTCAAGAAGACAAATGTCTTCTGGCTTTACATAGCTGCGCAAAACATCCTCATCAGGAATAGGCTCTCCGGGTCTCATCTCCCATTCTTTATGGTCCTTGGAAAACTGTAGGAATTCTTTCATTTTTTGTCGATTCTGCATATCGCTTGATTCCGGGAAATGTTCAGTGATGTCAGCAACGCTGATCCTGTGGTTCTTATTTTTCCTGAGAAGCCGATAGCATATCATCTTCAGCCGATTCTTGGCGGCTGTTGTGACCTTCCGCGAATGCGGACCCGGTACATCAACCGATGGGAACGCTTGACCAGCGACGTATATGTATTCAATATTCCTGATGTAATAACTTGACCCATCAATACCAGTGCTGTTGCGTATCACAAGGAAGTCGGTTGGTTTTGCCTCTTGTTGAAATACAGGTGCTCGGAACATTCCAGTCGCTATCGTGGCGGTAGTTTCTCCAGGATCAATGTGCCCAAATATGGAGAACGGGCTTTTGTCCTGGGGTAGAAGTACAGCAGTCTCTCCAATCTCAGCCTTAGGGCGAGCAGGATCCTCCATGTTCTTCCGTCGATAGTAGTTGATGAATCGGCTTCCCATTCCGAAATTGGACATCATTGTTGGATGCTCTTCAGAGTACTCCAGCAAAAGAACGTGTGAATTATCAGCAAGAGACAAGGATTTTGTTGAACTGTATAAAGTCTTTACATCTTTGCCCCTCTGATGCTTTCGCTTAATATATAACGGCTTTTTGAAGTAAACGGGGAGATTCGGGAAAAAGCTTAAACTTGGGCGATGGAAAGATCGAGCCTCTTGTCTGGCGAGTTTTGTTTTGTAGTACGGCCATTGGAGACGGACAGCTGGCAAACTATGCTCAAGCGCCACACTCCCGAGAGTGCTTCTAACTTTGTTTTGATGGTTTTCTTTGAGCATATCGTAGGCATCGTCATTAGAGATATTGTATCGTTTAATCAGACGTTTTGTGAAACTTCCAGCCATTTCATCTCGATTCACAGCCCCCAGATGTTTGGGGCTTTGTAATGCTGCTTCCGTCGCGCGTTCGTCGAGCAATAAGTACGGGTCATTCATGTCAAGATGTATCTTCCTAGCAACCCCCGCGGTCGCACTGATTGGGTCGTCAAAATACGGAATGTCTATTTGAGAGTAAGCAATGTAGTCCTTAGGCGACTTTTCCAGTTTGCGCTTTTTAGCTGGAGGGTTAGTCTCAAATAACCATTCATCATCGTCTGTACCAGGCTCCTCATTTTCCAGAATGTCTGGGACGGCCTCCGTCTTCTCTTCCTCAGACACTGGAGTCTTTATATCCCAATCAGCGCAGAGAACTTGAAGGTCTTGCATAGTAACTCCACCAGGGAGCTCTTCGTCTGGGTCATCAGTGATATCCATTACATCACTTGAACTACACGACGCGTCGGTAAGAGGAGTAATAACGACAATGGAAGGATTATCCGCATCCAACGCCCGCTTCTGAGTTTGGCCAGTGGTGCGAAACGCTCGTTCCTGGTCCTGAGCCAGCTCGAGATTGAGTTTTGTAGGAACAATCCGTTTCGGTGGCTTTAGGGGTGATTTTCCCACAAAATGGGACTTCTTCGGAGGTAGAAGTTCAAGGAATCGTGGCATTGCATTCCGGTCAAATTTGGGCCAAAGAGAAGCAAGGAGCTCCTCATGGTTCTCTGGGGGAGCGGGAGGGTTATCAGGCCCGTACGTCGACATCGCAAAGAGCGCTTGCTGGAGCTGGTATTCCTTGAATGTAGCTGGATCCATATCTGTAGGAGTTACAGTAGAGTCTCTATTCTGTTCATGTGCGGTTTCTACCATCCCATTCTCCTTTACCGGTTGCGTGGCCTCGAGTGGATCAACAATGGAATCGGGAACCATCTCGTCAGACATAGCCTGTGGCAGAGCGCCATTTTGATCCTTCTGTTCACCTACGGGTGATGACGGGACATCCCCAAATAAATCATCGAGTTCATCCCCCACGGGTTGACCTTCCATATCCCCTGCTGTCAGAAAACCTTCCAGGCCTTCCATTGCTCCCCACTCGTCATTCACCTCTCTCGTCTTCCCATTTTCGTCCCCAACGTGAGGGAGACCAATTTCTTCATCCGGAAGGTCATCATCATCATCAATATCCTCGTAATCCACCGCGTCGTCTGCCTTCTCCCCGGGCTCCAGTTCTCGCTGTAAGAAATCAAATGAAGCGTCGTTAGTCGGCGCGTTGATCTGGCGCATCACATGGTTGAAGTCCTCATTATCGGACTCTACCCCATCGGAGCCCGTCGCATGTGGCATCTTGTCTCGCACTGATCCTTTTGTCTTTGACTTGTCAGAGGAAATCGCTTGCGGAGTGTAAACGGCCGTCGTCGACATGAAGTGAGATTAGGACAGGGCAAGATTGCCTTACTGGCAAGGTGAAAGCCGAGTTTTCATCGAGATCGGAACTTGGAGCCAAATAGAGATGTAATTCCCGGCTTCTCAGCAGGTAGCAGTGGAGGTGACCATCGATAGGGAGTTTGGCGAACGGAGGGAGAACAAGAAGCTTGTATGGTACGATTACGGATGACGGAGTCCAAAAGCGGCGGAGATGGAGGATGTCACGTGATACGAGGATGAATGCGGAAAGGAGAATGTTCTGAACTGGCAGCTCACAAGGTTAACTCACCACAATAAATATACATGGATGAGGCTGTGTTGATGGGAATAGTTCATATGCATTATTCACGTATTACCTAAGTTCTGGTGTAAATTGTGGATTCAAATTACTTGCTTCACTGACTGAAGAGGTATCTAGCAGAAGAGTATTAGATTTAGACGGGAAAGGGATTAGTGAAGAAACCACCGCAGTGAATTAATAAATGAAGGTTTCCCTTTAAAGAGAATTGATATTGAATCCTCCTGTATAAATACACAACGCCTTGCTCGCCCCATCCATACAATAGTGCATGGCTAAGGCTTTCTTCCCACCCTTGACAATTGTTGCAAGTTGCTTCAGATCGGATGTGCGCGGTAAATATAAAACTAGATGTTCAGTAAATGCTGAAAACTCGGAATAGAGTGTTGCTAGGGAGTACGGTTGCATAGTCGATAGGTCGAATACATCATCAGCGCGATATGCAGGCCCTGGTACAGCAACTCGTTAGAAAATATAACAGGTTGGACTTCAAGAGGGATGAACATGGATTTAGCTTTACCTCCCCAAGGCGGACTTGCAAAAATTACACTGTAGGGCGACAGCACGCTCAATTGATGTTTAAGAATTTGCATACAGTCCCCTTCAAACCAGGTTATCTTGTCATCCACGCCATAAACTTTGGCATTGTGCTTTGCACACTGGAGAACGGCAGGCTCTTTCTCAATGGCGTATACTCTCTTCCATCTTCCAGATTGCGCAAATGCGATGGTATTACCACCTGCGCCAGCAAACGCGTCTACAAGTATGTTTCTGTCCTTAGGAGCAGAGTCAGCCATATGCTGTGCGATTTTCCTTAGAAAATAGTTAGAATGGAGACTCCAGCCAATTTAGATGCTCCGATTTACGTACTGTGCGATTGGCTCTGGGGTGACGCCGAACCAGGCATTATCCGTCAACCAAATACCGTCGTCATACTTGGAGAAGATTGTGTAGCGCTGGACCCAGTAGCTATACTATCGGGGTTAGTATAACTGAAATAGCCTGGTATATACTCCATACAAACAGATATCGAACTCACTTTCGGATACCTGTAGGAACTTCTGCTCTGCTGGAATAGTGATGGGCTCCTGCAGGCGGTTCATCATCCGAACTCTCCATGCCAGCAAGAAAAATGATTAGATTCCTGCTACTACGCCAGAGCCTGATTCCATAACATAGCTCTAGTAGTGTAATTCACTGCGTACCTCTGTACAGGGCATATATATTATTGAGAAGTCTGAGGAATTAATCGAATTAATCTCGATGTCTTCGACGTTTTTGACAAACAAATTAGTTAGTTACTCTGACGTTGGAGTTTGCGCTGTTTGCATCCTCCGCCTTGAACCTTGAAATACGCTCGCTGCTTGCGGCGAACAGACGAAGGCAGCCTACGATTTACAACAGCCAATGCGACAATACACATTCTTGCTTATGACTGTTACAGGGACAACCAACACAATTAGGACATATTAATACGGTTTTGTATTCTGTTTAGTCGAGGCCTTTGAACTAAATACGTGCCATGTTCGGCGCCCTCAATCGTTTCATTGCCCGTCTCGACTCGGAGCCTGCACAGCAGCAACAGAGTTATTTCAGAGACAATCCCCATGGCTTCCAGGTCCTTCGAAATAAAGACCCAGAACTCCCTCTGGAACCTTGGTTCGACTTTGTAATTGGAATAAACGGACACATTATTGTACGGGGGTTTGTCCTTCTACGACAACGGCTGTTTGTTACATATTGACACTTCTCGTAGGACGAACCAGACCCGAAACTTTTCGCAACTGAGATTCGCAATTGCGCAGGATCTAGCGTCTCTTTCGAGATTTGGAGTGCAAAGGTGTGTTGCTCTGAAATTCTTGGCCAGCTGGTTGATTTGGTCGCGAACATTCTACAACTGACCAATGCCTCCAGGGCCAACGGACACATACCGTGTCAATACCCATTCCCTCCGAGAACCCAACCCTCGGTGTGACTTTCCAGTTCTCCCCTCTTTCATCGACACAACATATATGGCACATTACAGAGATCCCTTCTACGTTGAGTCCAGCCTATCAGGCTGGGCTTCTCCCGCATTCAGACTATATACTCGGAACACCCAGCGGGACCCTCCGTGGGGAATCTGCGCTTGGCGAACTTGTCGAGGATCACTTGAATCGAAGCCTTGTGCTATGGGTATATAACAGTGATTTTGACGTTGTCAGGGAGGTCGAGCTCGTTCCCATACGAGGATGGGGCGGAGAAGGTGCGCTGGGCGCAGTGCTGGGGTATGGTGCCCTTCACAGACTGCCTGTTGGCTTAGTAGAGGCGGTGGAGGGGCCAGGAGAAGTTGTTTTCGAAACACAAGACCACGAGGAACATCGTGGACGAAATGAATCTGCACCATCCGATGGCCCTGGGGGTAATTTCCTTGTACCCGCCAATATGGTTTCTCCGCCTCCCTTAGCTTCACCGTTGAGCAATCCAAACGCACCAAATTCAGCACCAGTGAGGCATGGCCGTAAGTCCCGCCATGCCCATCATGGCGGACATGTAGCATTTGATGACTACTTCCGTGAAAGCGAGCAGAGAAGTAAAGAGGAGGACTTTGTATCATCGAGGCATGCTTCGCCAATACCTCCACCACCAAAAACTAGCGGAGATCATATTTCTCCGGCCCAGGTAACCGCAACGGATAACACTGAGACGACGGGATAGATATTTTTTTTTTCTACCATAGAGGGGATTACGTTATGTAGGTGGCATGCACTCGGCGTATGGAGTTAGATATTCTTCTCCGTTTTGAAGATATGGTGGGGTTAATCTATTTCTCACGCTGGGATACCTAATTTTGTAGTATTACTATGAATAGCAATGTATAGCCAATGACAAATGAGTCTTCATCTGTAAATTGTAGTTTTTATATTATCAGCAAGTCAAAAGGAGTGCAATCTGGTGCTCAAATACACGTCTAAAAGAAGTCTCTACATATACAGAGAGCTGTAGTAACAGCAATGGAAGATGGTAAAGCCCGCCGTTCTGGCTTAACTTTTGCTTTTTCTCATTTTTAGAAACCAGGTCCTGAGAGAGGGTGCCTTAGTTCCCCTTCCTCACCCACTCCTCCAGCTTTCCTCTCCCTTGTCCTATCTTGCTCTCCATCCAAACCCGGCCATAGCCACTGTGCGCAACAGCCCTCCTCCACGAATCCTCCGCAGCATTGCGAAGCTGGACATGCTTCTCCGCAACCCCAGGAATCTTTTTCTCATACTCAAATACGAGATTCGACACATTCTGCATCGTGACGGGCAGAAGTGTCCAGGCCGCTACGATGCCCACAGCAAGCGGCGTCGTCGTCCGTAGGAAAATGCCGCGGTTTCGAGACGCAATTGATCCGGCCATGGAAGCTACAAGAACGTAGATGCTACCGGGCAGCAGGCGCTCCCCAGATTCACGCGAAGGGGCCAGTGATGCTATCGCGTTGGCGATGCGGGTTTCGGTATTGAGGGCGCGTGAGAGGGCGTTGTTGAATTTGTTTTCGGCGACGAGGATGTGTGCGTACAGGAAGAGGCGGGCCTGGCGGACTTGTGGGGCTAGTAGGTCTCCTGTTGAGGTAGTAGAGGGTGAGGGCTTTCGAAGTGTTTTTGTGGAGAGGAAGGGTTGCTGTGGTTCTTTTTCTTGGAACTGGGATTGAGGTTGGGATTGGGGACCGGATTGTGGCTTTTCCGCCAGAACCGCGGGGGATTCATCCTCGTAAATGGGTTTTCGATGTGACTAAGTAGATGGTTAATTCATGTTCCCAGCCAACTTAGATTCATTGTATTCCAAGAGGATCCCCGTACCATGTTGCCTAATGTCGTCTAGGATAAAAGAATTGGAGGGAGTGAGCTGCTGCTCCGGTGACAACCCTGTCCTTGAATTAGCTTTATCATGGAAATAGAGAAGTAGACCATACCTGCTAGAATATTAAACGCAAGGAGTTCCTGCGATTAATGGACGTTGCTGTCCAATTGGCGCTCAATGCGTAGGAACAAAAAAAGAAATGTCGAATATTCAAGATGTTGGACTGAACGTTGCAGGAAAATGCGCCAATCCCAAGCTTGGCAAATATCGCTTGGCCCCGGGGAATCAGAACGGGAATATCCATGGTTGTTAGGCAAGAAACAAGAAATCTTCAGCCACCAACCTCTTCATGTTAGCAAAAACTCCAAACGACCTGACTTTTTAACAAGCGTTCCGTTTCTTTCGCTTCGAAAAGCTGATGATACTCCCCGGAAGATGCTTAAGATCCTCCGACGGCAGCCATGGACTTGTCGACGGTGCATATTACAACATCATCGCGCCCAGATCAACCGTCGCATCCACAACCATGCCGCCGCCGGCATAGAAACCCCCAACAATAATGTGCTGGATTTTGCTGTTGCTGGGAACGAGGCGGCAAAACGTCATGATGATAGTACCCTACGGATGATATTTGATTCTCAGCCGTTCTGGCGAGAATTTTCTCAGCGGAAGAGCCGGTCTCCAACCGGGTTGCTGCAGAACAAATACCTCACATCCCCAGAAGGCTTCCTGAAGTTTGCCTCCGTTTCGCTGCAGAAATGCCAGGAGATCATGGCTAAGGTACTTCAGGCCTCAACCGTTGATGAACACAGGAGGATTGTGAAGGATCTTGACCGTCTCAGCGACCTGCTCTGCCGGGTGATAGATATGGCGGATTTCATGAGGTCGAATCATCCCAACCCCGCCATACAAGATGCTGCTACACGAGCATATTCCATCGTATTCGAATACATGAACGTCCTGAATACCGAGACTCGTCTTAATGACAAGCTTCAGTGGGCTCTGTCGGAACCTGAAATTTCCGCTCATTGGAGCCAAGAGGAAAAGGCTACGGCAGAGCTGCTGGTGAAGGATTTTATAAAGTCCGGCATCCATTTGCCTCCTGAGAAGAAAAAGCGCTTTGTAGACCTCTGTAATGATATCAGCGCCGCGGGGTTTAACTTTGTGAATGGTATGGAACCCAAAACCAACCACCTGTCTTTCGACAAACACAAGCTGCAGGGAATGGATCCTGCACTGGTGGAAAGGATGCGACGGTGGACGAGCGTTCGCCTTCCAATCGATGACACCATGCCAATTATAGCCTTGAAATCCGTCCACGATGAGGATACACGCAAGCAAATCTATCTTACATCTCGCAAGACATCAGATGCCCAGATTGACCGTCTGACACGTTTACTCGAATTGAGGGCCGAGTTAGCTCAGTTGACCGGCTACGAAAGCTACGCTCATATGGCAGTGAGTGACAAGATGGCGAAAAGCCCGGAGTCAGTGAGAAAATTTTTGTTGGCGTTGAATTCGAATAACCGCAATCTTGTCCAGAAAGAGATCGCGAACTTGGACGCTTTAAAAATGGAAGATTATGCCAAGCTGGGTCAGGGTAAACCACCATTTGCCCCTTGGGATCTCTCTTATTACGTTGAGAAATACGCTGCGCAGCATGACGTTTTCAGAAAATCTGGCGCGATCAGCCTCTACCGCTCATTCTTTTCGCTGGGAACAGTCATGCAGGGTCTCTCGCGACTTTTCACCAGACTCTATGGAGTCCGTCTCGTTCCAAAGGAAACATGTCCTGGAGAGACATGGAACCCAGATGTTCGACGCTTGGATGTTTTAGACGAATTTGATAACCACATTGCAGTCATTTATTGTGATCTTTTTTCACGGCCAGGGAAGAACCCTCATCCAACCCACTTTACTCTAAGATGCTCCCGTGTCATATCCCCTGAAGAGATTTCGGAGGCAGCTCTCTCATCTGATGTCCATCCGAATGACGGAATGGCAACGGCAATACGACCAGGAACGAATTCTCTCTATCAACTTGCAACAGTCGCCCTAATCTGCGACTTCACAAATCCTTCCCCAAACAGCACCCAGCCTCCGCTTCTCTCTAAACACAGTGTCCAAAACCTTTTCCACGAAATGGGCCACGCTATCCATTCCGTCATGGCTCGTACGGATTTCCAGGGAATTTCCGGCACTCGCTGTGCGACAGATTTTGTCGAACTACCCTCCATCATTATGGAAAGCTTTGCCATGGCTCCAGAGGTTTTATCTCTCTATGCTCGTCATTGGGAGACCAACCAACCCCTCCCAGAAAACATGATCCAAACGATGCGTGTCAATCACGAGAATTACGAAAATATTCAAGGCGCCATGGACAATGAGGCGCAGATCATGATGGCGCTCCTTGACCAGGCATATCACGACTCCAGCCCCCTTCACCGGGGTTTCGACACAACCCAAATCTTCCACTCCCTCTACTCGCAACACGCAACCATCTACGATCCGATAGAATCCCAGACTTCATGGCAGGGTTATTTTGCTCATCTATTCAACTACGGCGCCACCTACTACAGCTACCTCTTCGACCGCGCCATAGCAAGTAAGCTATGGGCTGAGACTTTCCAGGAAGGAAAGCTAGCCACGGACCGAGAGGCTGGGGAGAGATTCAAGAATGAGCTTTTGCGATGGGGTGCGGGTAGAGACGGGTGGAAATGCATTGCTGGCGTTCTGGGCGACCAGAACCCGGCTAATGCCAATGGGAGGCTGGCAGAGGGGGGGGAGGATGCAATGTCTGAAGTTGGTCGATGGGGTCTTGGGCAGGATCGCTCAGAAAGACATTAGTGACTGGATTCGCGTTTCGGGCCGTATATATGTCAACAATGTGGCCCTTGTGAATTTTCCGCCCATATCCATATACATTGGAAGCTGTCTCTGCTGCTGCTACTGTCAGTCTAGCTAAGCTCATAAAGTTGAGCTTTAAACTAATTCTCTAACAAGCTTAATAGAATTCAGTTAAGATTTAGTTGAGAGTTTAACTAAAATCTTTGACTGATTAAGCTCTAGTAGAAATGATGCTTTAGCAAGATATAGATTTCTCTTTAAATATTAGTTTTTTCTGGTTTGTTGAAGAGAAACCAGAAAAATCTTAAAATCTATCTTTTTCATTTATTTCAAGATATAGACTGATATTACATCTATTTGAGCTATACACTAATTATAAGAAGGATCATTTTAGTTAATTTTAACACAATTTATAAATCTGGATATTTTATATTTTATATTAAAAAATAAACAATGAATATAATAAAATATAACAACTACTGATTGACATATTTTGAAGAAGTAAAAACTGTGAAATCAAAATAATGTGTTGAAAATATAGATGAAATTGAGCTACAACGAACTAAAATAACAATAGTAAGGCCAAAAATTTGGATGAGATGTCACATGATGTGTAAAACATACACTCGAAATCTCTCTTTCAATTATATAGAGAGAGGTACAGAGAGATATTATCTTTATCAATTCCTTTTCATGGTAGTTGTGCACATTCAACGATTCCCTTCAGAAGAATAATCGTGAAGAACGGTTGTTGCAGGAATCGCCTTGCTACAATTTGAGTTTCTTTATTCATACCCAGATGAGGTTAGGCATAGCGGAGTTTTCTTGGCGAGATGTAAGCCCGGTTTCAACAAACGGGCGGGGAAAAGCAACCTGATAGGACAGAGAGCTCCCGTAGCGGAAAACAAACGGTTTCTTTCACACTTCTTTCACACTCTGAGGTGCTTATGCACCATCGGCCAGTGATAGCAATACTTGCTCATTGTCAATCAGCCTTTGGTGTTTATTGATACCCCAAACAGGTTTAGACGCTGAACGAGCCCAGGAAAGTCATGAGCTGGGGAGTTTGGCAAAGGCACTTGCAGAAGCTGACGCTTCCAGTCGAATAAGAATCTTTGGTGGGACCCACTGCTAAAATTTGGGGGTTAGTAGCTTGTCATCCGCGCATCAAGAACTAAAAAAACGCCCAGATTTGCTGTCAGAAACTCGAGATCATCATCCGGTAGATTTTGCATCACTCGATGTGATATTTATTGGATTCAAATCTGGTTTAGAGCCGTACTCTTGGAATTTCAGTTCTTTGACGGACGTTAACGGCGACCTTCTGGCACCGGGGTAGACCAGTCTTGGGTCAATGTCCAGATGTGAGGTAGATGTTACAGATAAAGGTTAGAAATCTGATAGTCGAGGAATTATGATGATTGCCACCCCCCCTCCTGGGAATTGGCTGATGCTGCGGGGATGCGGAAGTTCGGAAGATAGGTGACCGAACGCGCTCTGCTGTCTCCCGGCCTTGGGGATGCAAATATTCCTGCATCTGTGACCTAGGCTTTCTTCCAGACGCATATGGAGGTAACTTTCTCGCTGCGGGCCTTTTTTTCTGGACGGTAGGAAGGGTACAAGAATAAACTTCATGTTTCACTCCATTATGAAAGTGGCTCCTTCGCCTCCTTGGGAAAACGCAGGCAATATCCACGAATGAGCACTTTGACGAACGACTGGGTTCGTTTACTTCTTGATGTTGCTGGTGGTCACAGGAGCCCGCTCGCGCATACCCCAACGCTGACTATACGTCATGTCTAACTAACTCGAAGTGCTGTATTCCTATGCAGAAATGAGGTATGGTGAGGTCTTAGCAGTGTAGGTTTTCAAGGCGGAAGGACGTTTAAAAAGTTGTCCCCAGGCGCCACATGTGATTATATAAGCACCATCCTTGGTGGAATCGATCCTAAATCTTGTTCACTTGAGCCACAGTTGACCAAATGGCAATGATCGAAGGCTCAAACCACAGCAGGGAAAAAATGACATCAGTGAGTTCCTGAGAAGCCCAGGTTACTCCAGGCCTTTTTGTCCTCGCATAACCACAGAGTAAAGGCAGGTAATGCCCACAGGTACTGTAACACATCTGAACCATGAGAGTGAGTTCCACTTTACTCCCTGGTTTGGCGCTCTTAGATCATTGCGCATTATTGTCCAGAGATACATTCTGTCGCGCAGAAGAAGCATCTAATTGTTGTTGTAGGAAGCGAATCAAAATCCCAGTATGCTGTTGGTGACTTGCAGAGATGGACCGTGTCTGCCCACTATGGCCGTTTAATGATCTCATGCTCACCTGAACATGTGTTGTTCTGTGCCAGATGTGAATCAATAATACATTACCTTGCAGGAGGTACTCTGAACCTCTGGCCCTTAAAGCCAGGAAAACGTTCAAAACACAAACGGGGATGTTGCGGATATCCCTCGCAGAACGTGGTACATATTGGGATTTTTTCTCTCTCTAGCATTTCCGAGCACAAGCAGCTATTTAAAGATCCCAGTTAATGTGACTGTGGATGCAGGCATGCATTCATTATATTTTATTGAGGCAATCCGACTTAATAAGAGTCAGTTTCACACCTGGCCTGGACTATACCGCCGAGAAAACCAGATACCCGAATGTTTGCGGGATGGAGCTAAACCCAAAACGCGGTTCAATAACCAGCGCCGCTGTTCTGAATGCTTGAATCTAACTTGTCCCTCCCGGAATCGAGTAACGAGTTTGCTTTCCAGCACAGCAAGCAGTCTGGATCTTGCTTGGTGGTCTTCCAATCATGATTTGGCGTCATTGATCTGTTATCGGGATGGCCCTTACCTCCTGGACTCTCGCGATGCCCAAAGCAATACGAAGTACTTCCCTGCAGCGCATCCGGATTTTAACGATTTCGACTGACCCCCGTTTACATGTTGGCGGGTTTACATCTGATATGTCGGATTGATACTAATTTTCTCCCTTACGTGGTCACATTTCTCCTCATGTCTCTCGCTTTTCCAACTTTTTATTCTCCTGTTGTGTATGTTTACATTCCAACCCATCCACGTCGAGAGAGGAGAGACCTATCAGGCTTACTACATCATCAAAAAGCTACTGTGGCGCTCCTATAGGGAGCCAGCCGTGCAGGAAATTTCGGCCTCGCCTCCCCAATTCACTTTGCAGTGCTTCTAACGGGCATCAACGAAGCAAACAAACCGCAATAGCAGTGTTACCAAGCCTTCCTATAATAATCATGCCTCTTGATAACAAACTTTCCCATCCCTACATGTGCCGTTGCACAGTACGTCGCATTTGACACGGCCCAATACTAAGGACTTGAGACCCATAGATTTTCTTTTCTGGGTCTCGGTGCCTGGCAGCAGGAGAGCTTGACGGTAGCTAGTTGTTCAACGTTTGTCTGAGATCTGAAGATGAACCCATTTTTGAGTTAGTGAGAACAAGAGGTTCCAAATTTAGTTTCTAGAAAACGTACGGTTCCAGGGACGGTTGGGGTTGGCGCTGCAGCTCTTCTGGCAATATTTTTATTATAAACTAACCCACCCTCTCGGACCCGACACTCTGGATTCATCTACCTCTTTCTACGTAAAGGATATCTCTTCGTTGAAAAAACGGCATTTCTGCTGGTACTTTTTGTTTGATTTATTTTTCTCATCTCTGCAAAAGGTTAAACTCCAATGTCAGAAAGCCCTCTCATTAAAGAGAGGCCCCCCTCTCAGGAAGACGGACTAATAACTCCGGAAGTAGGGCCCTCCTTTTCTATTTTGCTGCCGAGTATCATTCCTTTCTTATTCCTTTCTCCTCTTGCAGACTTGGCTATGTTTTCTTTTAAATCCACCATATTTCTTGTTTGCCCCAGACTCTTGATATATCTCCTTGGAGCTTGAAACGCCTTCCATCCCGCAGTTGGCTCATTTTCCCATTTTTCATATGCTTCCGACAGCTCTATTAATGAAGTTCTTCCCAACATTTAGTCAAACCAGTCCTTTGGAACAAATGGATCTCTATAGTGGGTCTACCCGTTTTCAATGCTACAAGTTCTTAGCATTGACCGATCACAGTGAAACACACTCGTTGACATCGAGTGTTACGGATTATCCCGTAGTTCACGGAAGAAGATATCACCGATATCATGAGGGATGTGCGTTTACCAGCCTTCTGCCAACTGTTTAAGTTGCCTCTATTTCTGATCTACAAAACCTTCAGCGTACATCTACCCTAACGATGAGGATGAGCTTGACCGCCAAGATTTGCAATATCAAATGTTGAAATTAGTCAATCAAGGCAGGATATATTTTGCCCCTCTGGTAAATCCAAAGCACATCCTCGATATAGGAACTGGTTCTGGTATGAAATATCTTTTCTCTTTCTTGATTCACCGTCTCCATAACTGCCCCATTCCTGTAATGTTCCCACGCCAACTCGAAGTTGGAGATATAGGGCAGTTACACCAGCCTATGGTCTGTATTAACCAGGAGCTAATGCATTACAATACAGGCATTTGGGTAATCGAAATGGGTATGTAAATCCTGTTGCCGTTCTTCATCTTCCTTTCGCAACTCTCCGGTACCCGTCTCTCCTTAAGGCAATGCTATTTAATCATTATCGTCAAAAACTCACGTTCACCTTCGAAACCTGAACAGCCTTAAAGTTTCCTGGTGCCCAATTTGTTGGTACAGACCTTTCACCTGTTCAGCCCACGCAAGTACCCGAAAATGTTCATTTTCTTGTGGACGATGCAGAAGAACCCGACTGGCTTTGGCCCGAGAACCATTTCGACTATATACACACATCAATGTTGCTGGGTTCTCTCCATTCGTTTTCCCAGCTCCTCCATACAGCGTACAGATATCTGAAACCAGGGGGATACATAGAGTGCCACGATTATGACATCGCGATCCGGTGCGATGATGGCAGCCTGCCTCCCGAACATCCCGAGGGTAAAGGGCCATATGCGTTTCAAAACTGGATAACGCTTCATATGAAGTCCACGTCTAAGATGATGAACCCACCGCGCCCCGTCAGATCTGCACATCAAATATCCGCTTGGATGCGCGAGGCTGGCTACGTGGACGTTCATGAGCGCATAACGAAAGTCCCCGTCACAGACTGGGCCAGAGACCCCCGGTTAAAGAGAATCGGCACGTGGAATCAAATGAATTGGATGATGGGATTGTCAGGATTTTCATATAATCCCTTTGGAGCGCGTGGGCTGGGCTGGACAAAAGATCAGATTGAGGTTTTTCTTGTCGACGTGCGAAAGAGCCTCTATGATCGGAGCTACCACATATATAACAACTTCCATGTCATCACCGCAAGGAAGCCTTATTGGTCTAAGAAATCGAATAGATCGGCGGGGTGATTCATAATTCCCTTATGAGGCGCATTGGAGGCGGGAGTGAGGCGTGCATATTGTTAAAGGAAAAGGAAAATTTTGGTTAATTGGCTCTTCTTTCAACACAGCTATTCCAGATCGTTAACTAACTAGAGTTAGTTAATTGTTGCATATCAAGGAGTTTTTTGCTGCCTGGAAATTGATATCTTGGCATTTCAACCGCCCCCCTTTTTTTTTGGGATACCCATTTTATGTTTGTAACTCTCTATATCGGTGACTGTGATCTGGACTTATTACTTAATGACTTCCCTTATATTCTACCAATATTAGTTATAATCTGGTTATAAAAGCTCATTTCTTACACATCTTTGAACAGGTTTTCTGCACCACAAAAAAAAAAAAAACATTCAACCCGTCCCTCCAGGTCCCATGTTGATGCTTGAAGGAAAGTCGCACACACTATCTCCAAAATGGCAAATTCGATGAGACGACGCTCCAAGCTTCCCTTCCGCTATGCGGAGTCAGGATACAAACGGCTTTTCTTATCTTCACCTAGATATTATTATCCGAGGATTACCCATAATAAATATGTAGGGTATTAGGAACGTGCCGTAGCTTTCATTAAAAGATACCTTCGTGGAACTCGTAAAACATCATAACCTCCCCTAAAATAGTTCCTACGTAAAACCATCCAAATGATAGTTTAACAATCCAATCCCAATTTTTCAAAATACCGGCAGCAGTTCAGTAATGCCTCGAGCCACTCAAACTCCTTTTCATCATGTGGAGTGCCCTTTACAGCTTTTAGTTGCGAGATAGTCCTTTGGTTCATATCATTCTGGATGACATTTTGCTCCAGCCAACCTCCGGGAAATGAGAGTCGCGCTGTCAGCGACGCGAAATATGGTGTGTACTTTATGCGAGGCACATTTATTACCGGGTATATATCCCTGACCGCTGGGGGCATGTATACATTCGCGAACCTCTTGATTGTGGTACATATATCTTGTATGATCGGTGTTGGGTACTTATGATATGAATATGCTGTTGTGGAGGATGTAGACTTGGAATCTGGGGGTAATTTCTCAGAGGATGTTTCATTTTGCTTCCCGTAATTAATATGTAACAGCCCCATCGCTTCCACGATATCGTTATTGTCTCGCGTGAGTTTGTGAGACGACATCAGCTCATCTGGCGAGGGTGGAAATTCTTCCATCCCCTTGATGAATAAGTTCAGAGTTCTATTCAGCGGCACTATAGGTACCAATTTGGGCCAAAATAGCCAGGCCGAAGGTAAACCCTTAACTTGGTACTTGCGCATCCGCAACACGGTAGCACGGGAGGTTTTCTCCGCATCCGTGCGCAAACGGCGAACAATGTGGCCGACATTTTTTACCTGGGTCTGGCGGTTTTCTGTCGCTTTGCAGACTAGGTCCGGGTATGTTTCGAAGATATCCGCCATCCGTCTGAGCTGTGCTGCCTTGGTGCCATTGAGTCGCTCTTGAGCATATAGGACAGCCCTCCAGAATCCCTGAAGGCCGGATGCGGTTACGAAGTGGGTTGATATTTTCAGTTTATTCTGGGCAAAGGGTTCGAGTAGTGAGAAGAATTGGGTTGAAACACTAAGTCGGGCAAATACTTCTTGATGCAGATATTCCTTTAGGGGACCTAGAAACGGTTCATGCTGCGTTGATATGCTAGTCGCTAAAGGTGAGGTTACTGGAGATTTAGGTAGCTGCAGAAGGTTGTATATGTCGGTGTAGACCTTAAAGTATCGATTGAGGGTTAGAAAATCTTCTTGGGTTGCGAGCAGTTTTCTGTACACCAGGAATGAGAAGATACGCTGGTTCAGATATGGGTCATCATGCGCTGCCAGCGCGAGGATATGATAGATTGTCAGGTCATCGAGGATTTGATGGACCAGTTCAGTTGGGATTGTGCTGGACAATGGCTGAATCAGCCTTGCTGACGGGCGCGATGTCGAATTCTTTACCATTTTGTCTAATTTTTGGGCCATTGAATTGTTGACTCTGTTTTACAATCTGGATGAGTATACATCACAGAGGGTCTCCAGCTTGCATAAATATGGAATATGAAGCGCAGTGACTCATTCACAATAGTTAATATCACCGCCATGCTCTCATGAGGCTGTATCCCCAGCCGTGGCTTTTTTGCTAGAAAGTATCCAGTTAGCTGTTGCCTCTGTAGCCTCCTCTCGCTACGAATGAAAATGCCCTCAATGCGATGCGCGCCTGAAAAGTAAGCAGAGGGAACTGAGCCATCTGGATGCCTGTTTAAGTTCTACATCATTTTCTCCTTTGCGCAATTTTCAGTTGGAAGGGAAAGACAGCAGTAAAGAACCAGTTTTATAAAATGTTGAGATCTGGAGCAGAATGCCATCGTTTTCTTGAATTGCAGGATGCTGCCGCGATTGCAGAGCACATCCGGCGTGATAAGGAGTTGTGCAAAAACAATGCCATCCCCAGTATTCTGGCTTGGTATCTCCCTCCGGCAACCTCGCACCTTGGAAATTCAATATCGATCCATCTGCATCCCAACCATGGGCTAGGAGATGAAGGATTCAAGCAAGTTAGACATCTGCGATATGAATTCGTTAGACAATCCATAAAGGCGTATCTGAGCCAAATGGGCCAGGGTGGTTTTGGTTTGAATGGTGAAAGTCAACTGAAAACATCAGCTATCATTCCATCAACACACGAGTTTAACGCAACATTGAAGGTGCTGGACTACCTGCAGGACCACAGCTCAATGACCCACTTGACATCGTTGAGTTCACTGGCAGATGTAGTCTCTGCTGTGGAAGCACAGCTCTCACTCGACCCAGGCCTCAGGTCTAAATACAGATCTATGTCTCAGGCCAGCTCACCGGAATGGCTTAAATGGAGGAGACGAAAGTGCTACATCTGTCGCTTCAGGGTTTCAGAAAGGCATCGTCTATATCCATCGCTCTGCCGCCCATGCGGTAACTTTTAACCTCGCTGGCTCAGAAGCTTCCCTACCAGAACATCTCAACCTGGAAGGCATTACGGCGCTTGTAACTGGTGGACGCATAAATCTAGGCTATCATACTGTTTTACGGCTCCTGAGATGTGGTGCAAGAGTCATTGCATCAACTCGTTATCCCCGAGACGCCGAGATAAAGTACCAGGAGGAAGCTGACTTCGAAAGCTGGGCTCCCCGACTCAAGATTGTCGGAGCAGATTTTAGAAGTGCCAAGGATGCATTTCGGCTAGTCCGAGTCGTCCAAAAGGTGTTGTCGCAATGGAAAGATGAATCAAACAATGATCAAAAGGTTCAAGAGTTGAATATACTGATCAATAATGCCGCGCAAACGCTCACTGATCCTTTAAAATCAGAGTCCAGGGCAGTCAACAAGGAAGATATCCTGCAGACGCAGAGTGGAACTGGAAGACTTTTGGTGGATAATGATACAGGATATGAAGCAAGAGTAAGAGGAGGGATGGGACTTTCATGGTCCGCTAGACTTGAAGGACTTAGCCAATTCCTACTAGAAGGGGAGCCAGGGAACGGTAACAATGGTTTTGAACAAGTTAAACATCCTCCGCAGAAGGGCCTCTGTGATGACATCAGCGGGGAAGAAGATAATGGCAAATCATCTTGGACCCAAACGTTGCAAGAGATACCATACGAAGATATGATAAGTGCTCACTCGGTCAATGCTTTCGTCCCTCTCATTCTCTGCCGCGAGCTACTGCCCCTCATGATTGCAGGAGGCAAAGCCACATTAAAGTCACCCACGGAGCCTATCACTACCGCGTTATATGGCAGCACCTCTCATCGCTCTAATCCTGCAAAACCACGTGGATACATCATTAACGTCTCCTCGCGGGAGGGACTGTTTGAGCAAACGCCGAAGCATAGTCACAAGATGGGTCGACACGTCCATACCAACATGTCCAAAGCTGCCATTAATATGATAACCGAAACGGAGGCAGCGCCTATATGGACCACGCACCGAATTGCTATGAATACAGTTGATCCGGGCTATATGAGCGCTGCACCCGAACATCAGCGGGATGATGGATGCCCCATTGGCTTTGAGGACGGTGCCGCAAGGGTTCTGTGGCCTATCGCAGTTGGAATTAAGGACGGCTCGGCAGTTTGGGGGAGATTCCTCAAACACTTTGGAGAGGCAGATGTCCATACACGTGGAGGACGCGGAACCAGTTAGACACATACGACGGTCTGACTCATGGAGTGGGAGAAGGTCATGGGAATTCAGCATTGAATACCATTATATGGAGATCTCAGATACGGCATGGAGTTTTTGGTTCTATTTTCATAGATTATCGTAGATTTATTGAACATTCGCATTATGATCTGATTTCATTTCTTGCGTTCTCTCCCTCAATGTAAGATACTTTGGAACGAAGCTGAGTCATCATGCCAAGCCGATTTCACGAGCTCCAGAGTAGATTTGATGATCAACGTCGGGATTCGCACTTTACAGCATCCCAGAGAACTCAACTAGCTTTTGCCGCAGTTCAATTGCATATATGACGGTCCATACTGTGCGGTCTCATGTCTCGATGTCGACATAGGCTCTATCAAGCTCTTCAGCAGCACAGTACTGCCAGACCAGACCATATCTGGATCAGCGACGACTTGGTTTCTGAGGGATTTTCTCGATTCGTAAGACACCATAAACGATATGGGAGCTCTGTTCCGGGGCCTCTCGAGGCTCAAAAGAGGCTTTCGAAGCGGAGACATGCTGCATTGGCCTCCATGGGATTTCTCCCGTCCGCAACAGAAGCCGCAATTCTATTTGGGAAGCCCTCGCAACCAAATCAGGAGCCCCAGTTAATTGCGTCGCAACCATGGTCCCTGCAAGCCCAAGGTATGGCAGACACGCTGCGAATCCTGATTATATACACTGAAAACTAATGTAAAGCACAGATACTTTTCCATATCTACACAATGATCCGCCTCTGGTTTCGCCGCCATTCGCTGAAAGCGCCCCCCCTGATACTTTGAAACCCGCTTCTCTTCCTGACAATCCTGTTTCGACTTCTCATATGGATTACAATTCTATTAAGATGCACTTGTCTTCCTCAGTACGGAAGTCAGCTTCTCTAAGCGAGTTCAAGAAACGCATCTTTGCTTTGGGCATCGACCCGCGGGGACAACCTCTCGTCAGCAGAACTGTGCTTTCTGAGATCCTTCTCGCTCAAAACCGAAGCGGACGGTCTAGGAGATGGGATATGGACGATCTGTACGGCTTTTTCAGTGATGCTTCCTTGAACATTCCTTCAGCGGAGAACTATGTGACTTTGGTTGAACATTGCGTTCTGCATACCGAAAGGAAATCTCGTTTATATGCTCATTTCCGTTTTCTAAAACGTTCCATCATGCTAGGTGTTGTTCCTGTGGAAGAGATTAGCAAAATCATCAAGCTTATACCTTCAATTAAAACAAAAACACAGGGGCACAGAAAGAGCACGATTGGAAAAGACAATTGGGGGGACGTCGCAATGTGTTATCAAGCTGTTTGGGATGGACTTGATTCATCTTCTGTTTTAGCTCCCCGTGATCTTGACAGAGAAACAATGGCTTTATGGGTGGATGAACTTTTGAAAGCGTCGCCGCCTGGCAGTTTGTCCCAGCTGTGCATGGACGTTATTCACGCATGGGATGGCTCACCAACGTCTGTTTTTAATTTAATAACAGACGTTCTTCTGCGCCGCGTTGTACATACCGCCGCCGCAGTCCCGGAATCAGCGAAGATAGATATGGCCAATGACGAGTTGCACGGCATCCTAAGCTACACAAAGTCACTTCTAGAGGCATGTTCCCCGGAGGCTGCTATCGCGCATATCATAAGAATAACCGAACTACTAATATTTTCACCATTTTATAACAAATGGAGTGACCAATCCCTGGGCATATGGTACTGGGTATTATGTCGACTCGACAACGATTTGGTATTATTTAGTGCTACTTCAAGGCGTAATCTTGAATCCGCTTCGACATTGGCTTTACCACTTTTAGACAAGAATGGGTTAAACGTTCCCAATCGCCATAGGCATTTGCTTCATCTGTGGGTGGTAGCCGTTCTTGGACACACGACAAACAGTTATTCGATACTAGACTTCCGCCGAAAGAACGTGTTCCGGCGTCTCTTATCCTACCTTGATCGAACGTCGGGCCCATTCAGGGGAACAGATATTTTAACTCGACTACGAATATACCTTCAATGCTCCTGTCTTCGCATCCTGCCTGCCACAGACCTTGTGCTGTCAAACGTCGCAGACATCGAATTCGCTAAAGCACAAAAGCAACTCCGTTGGAACAAACAAAACGGTCACTCTGGTGGCCCACAATCCCTCGACCCCGCGATAAAAACTAAACTTCTCGATGCAACCCATAGCCCCAAATCCATAGAAGAAATCCTCCCGTACTTTCCCATGTACACCCGAAACCGCACGACGCTATACTCAACATTCGACCAACTCGCCAAAACCACGGACATCACCTCCCCTTCCTTCATCCGCCAAATCGTTTCCTACATAGAATCCGGCACGATTCCCCGCAGCGCCATTCTCCGCCTCCTCCGTCGCCACACTCCTTTGAAAGTTGCCCTATCTCGCTGTTGGCAGGAACCAGCTATGACACCGTACCCCCCGACAGAGCCTGGTTCTCCACCGCCGGATCCGTGTTTGTACCCCAACCCGACCGAATGCCTGCGCATGCTACATATTCTTGCCCTTGTGTTCTCATGCACAACAACAATGACACCGACGTCCTCCTGGCGGCTAACAAGATGGGTGTATTTATTCATTGTCCAGCACCATGGGCCCGTGGCTCCCATATTAGCAAGGGCGCTTTACCAGGCTGGGGTCACGCGGTATCGTGAGGTGGGAAAGCCGGTGTCTAAGCCTAAGTTTGCGTTTATTATGAAGAAGATTGCAGAGGCGGAGGGGGCAGCTGTTGCGAAAGCGCTTATGGATGCTGAGATAGCATGAGCTGAGTTGGTTTTGTTGTTTTGATGAGAGAAATTCCGGAAATGTTGAGTGTAGATAGAGAATTTGTGTTTTTAGATGACATTCCACACATTTGAAATAATACGCAAGGGTTTTTATCCTAGTATTTTCAGTGTTGGAAGTCCTTCTACCTTTTTTCCTATATGGAGTGGCTACTATTCTAAAACATGACTTTGCTACACTAAACCAAGAATATAGAAATATTTTACGGCAGGCTCGTGACACGTCCAAAAGCATACATTTTTAGCTGAAGTAGATCAATTTGCTTTTATTGTTTGAATTTTCTATCATATCACTGCGGGAAACATTCCATTTTATTGAATGATCGGGAGAACACAGGCAGGGCCTTCGAAAGTAAAAGAAGAAACACATTCGTTTAAAGAGACGTGTAAAGAGGTAAAAAAACACTAATCGCTCTACTGAAACAAAAGTATATCATAAAAAGGGATACTCAAATCAAGAATCGACATCCATCTTCTCTACAACAACAGGCTCCTCACCCTCCAACTCCTGCACAGTGATATACCTCCTGATCTCCGCCTTGGTAATGACTTTCTGATTTAGCCACGCCGTCGTCCCCTTGGCAAACCGATAAGTCCTCTCCTTCCTCACCCTCTCATTCGGCTTAATGAAATTCCTCAACAGCTGAGTCGGCTTCTCCTTGTGAATAATACAGACATCAACATTACTCCCTGATCCCAAATCGTTAAAGATACCCGCCAAAATCGCCTCAGAACACAACTTCACCGCCTCATCTTTATTCAATTCGGGTTTCCACATCGTCTCGAAAACGGACATGGCTGCCAGCGAGCCGGAGCCCATGGTCACGTAGGGGAGTTTATCTGTCGAGCCGTGGGCGTGGACGGTGTACAGGCCAACTCCTGTTGGGTCGACACCGGCGACGACGAGGTAAGCGCCAATGTGGCCCTGATAGCGGAACAGGTGCTGTTTCAGCATGGTCAAGCAGGTGACGACGCGCGGGGAGCGGCCTGTGGAGAGGGCGTGCAGTTCCAGATTGGAGCTCATGAGGGCTGTGGTGAATTCTGTGTCTGCTGCTGTGCCGGCACCAGCGCACCAGATTTTCGGAGTGATGTAGTGGAGTTTTTCGCAGTTCTGGAATATGGGGGTTAGTTTTTACGTAGTTATGGGGAGTGTGCGATTGGTCGGAGCATGGTGATAATGGTTCGACAGGGAAAACAGATATAACTCGCGCGTGGAGAGTTTAAAAATTACAGTTCATGGACTTCGCATGAAGGGGTAGGTACCTTGTCAGCGACGATGGGTCCACTGGTAGCTCTGGTATCGGCTGCAATCTGTAGATCGGAACCAGCCCAGTATTAGTTGGTGGTTCTCGCACGAGGATGCTCTGATGGTCAGCACCGGCTTACCACAACGCCCGCGTCAAAAATGCATCCAACGATAGTTGTACCTGTGCTGATAGCCTTTGGAAGAGGCACGCCCTTTGCATGCAGAGCAACATTGCGGTTGTAGTTGGAGAAATCGAAGCCTGGCATGGTGAGGGTTGGAGGCTCATGAGAAGTGGTGGTTTGCGGTGGGAAAGGGACGAAGGCAGTGTCTCCAGTAGTTGAAATAGAGTATAGTCAGAAAACAAGAACAGAAGCTTCCCCAAGCAATTAGTACGTCCCGTGTCGCAGTGTGTAGATATAGATGTCCTTTTTGTACGTGGTTCAAGGGTTGATGTTGGTCCTAAGTCCAGCAACTGACGAAGCTTCGACCTTCTGCCTGGGTCGCGCATGGGTCGACCAATCACGTTCAAACCTCTTCACTCATAAAGGAAAATCTATAACAGTTACAACAGGCACGGATCTATTTGTACTCCGCAACACTGCACATACACATACTTCTTTGCGCCCCACCTCTCTACTCACGCCTGTGAATAGGTATGGTCTAATCCCATAACGTATCTCCTCCAGCTCAGCCAGCGTTCATTTCTCCTCTCTCCATTTTTCATCTCTTTCCCCTCCGCCTTTGGGGAGCACGCGCCAGCAAGATTTTCGGACCAACTCTCCAGCTCTTTAATCGGAGTCCGGGCACACTTCGACATCGCTCCTTTATCAATCTGCGTGCCGCCCATCCAGTCCTCAATGCCCCAAAGCCGAGGTATTCTCTAGATTCCAAACCCCGTGCCGTCTCTGACTTCCAGCTGCTCAAAATGGCCTTTGCCTCCCAGCAAGGCCCTGGCTTTGGCGGAGGTCAAGCGGCTAAAGTGCAGCTCGGTCCTGAGCTCCAGGAAATCCAGACCCAGGTATGTAGAACTTCAGATACCATGTATGGCGCATCTGTCTATATATAAATATTCTTCTGCCTTCTTCGACCGTGTGTTTGAATGGTATGGCTAACATTTACATGTTTGAACAGGAGGTTGGCTTCCTCTCTATTGCCGGAGACTCGAAAATTCGCATATTCCCCACTCCTTGGCCAAGCGATTCCCTCCCCCCACCCACTTGCTCTTTGTTGAGCGTCGCATCTACAAAAGGCCTGCTTGCAGCCGCAGGGCCTGATGGTCTTGTGATTGCAAGCACAGATGCCGTACGAAAAGCATATTCCGCAGACCGCACCGGAGACAGTAATATCAGGCTATTTCAACCCCAGCTACAAATTCCGCTCCCACAGAAGGCTTCGCATTTAGCTTTTTCCGCCGATGAGAATGTACTTGTCGTAGCCGCTGCAGATGGTAGCGGTTTGATTGCGTACCAGGTTGCTGCGTTGATGCAAGGCAACTCACAGCCAGCGCTCACTCTTGCTTTGAACGGCGCGAGGTTGCGCTCGCTGGTTCCCAACCCTACGGCTGCGGAGTTATTTTCTGCGGTAACTACGGATGGCGAACTGTTGATGGCTAATTTGCAAAGTAATCAACTTCTCCAGGGCCCATCGGGTCTCGTTCTGAAAACAGGTGTAAGCTGCATCTCGTGGAGCAATAAAGGAAAGCAATTAGTAGCTGGCCTGGGAGACGGCACTGCGTTCCAAATGACACCCGCGGGAGAAATGAAGGCGGAGGTGCCAAGACCCCCAAATCTCGATGGAGATAAGCATGGTTAGTACATGCTCGCCGCTGCGTTTATGTAGCTATTATCGTCACTGACTAATATGGGTGGAAATAGTTTCTTCTATCTCGTGGCTCGAGAATAATGTATTTTTCATTGTTTATACCCCAACATCTGCACTGGATAGCCAACCGGAATCGTCCTACTACATCGTAACTCGCCAACCGCCAGATAGTTACACTTTCCAAAAGCTACCTGAGGCCTGTCCACCATGGGGCTTGGAGCGCAACCCTGCGTATCAATTCATTGGCCGTCTCAGAGACTTCAAGCCTGACTTGAAAGATGTTTTAATCGTGTCTTCGACTGCGTCAACAGATATAGCCATTTTCACCAAATCTAGCAAGCCGCTGTGTGAGGAAGGGGGCACACCCGTCACTGATGCATTCACACTTACCACGATGTCTGAAGATTCTAGAAGAGCCGAACTACCCCTGACAGATGATTCAGAGAATACCTCTCCAATTGGACTTGCAATTGATTTATCAAGTAAAGATATAGTTGTAGCTCCTATCCCGGGGGAAGAGATACAGGATTCTGGGTCTCCTCTACCGGAAATTCTCGTCCTCAACAATGATGGCGTGTTGTCTTCCTGGCGATTCGTGTACTCCGAGTCGATTCGGCAGAGAGTACCTTTTCATGGCCTTGTCCATGCTGGGGGAGCCCAACAAACCCCAAACCAACCATCACAACAACAGCAAACCCCACTGCCCTCATCCATTATGGCTCCTCAAACTCCCAATCCAACTTTCGGGCAACCATCGTTTGGGCAGCCTTCTTTTGGGCAGCCTTCATTTGGACAGTCGTCATTTGGAACTCCAGCTCCACATTTTGGCACCCCTTCAACCTTAGGAATGAATCGCCAGCCTCCTTTTGGGACCCCATCTGCTCTTGGCTCGCAACCTTCTTGGGCCAGTCCTCAATCGTCTAGCCAGACACCTGCTGTCAGTGGTTTTGGCACCGCTTCTGCGCTGGGCGGTTCGACTACTCCGTCGTTTGGTACCCCAAGTCTGTTAGGTCAACGGACGTATGGGTTCGGACAGCCTTCTCCCCTGGGTAAATCTATTGCTACACCTTCATTTGGGCAATCTGGTTTTGGGGGATTAGGTGCTTCAGCTACCTCCTCTGCTACGACAAGTGGTTTCCCCACTCAACCATCGAGCGGTTCTGGTGGAGGTTTTAGCTCATTTGCATCCGGTGGAGGCTTCGCTGCTGCTGCTAGCTCTACGCAGCCTTCTGGAGAAAGCCCCTTTTCAAAGACTTTTGCTGGTGACAATCCGTTTGCGAAAGCTGGGCAGCCCGTTTTCGGTAGTGCAGGAAGTCAAGCACCGTCGTCCGCAGCGTCTCAAGCATCTCCATTTGGAGGATTCACTTTAAGCTCAGGATTTAAACCAGATACAGCATCAACTACGATGGATGAAGACAAACCAGAAGAAACGAAGGGGGCGTTTTCCTTGGCTAATCTGATGAACTTTGATAAGACGACTGAAACACAACCTGTTGGGCCTGCCAAAATTTCTCCACCTACCTTCTCTCAAGCGGCTCCAGAGCCGCAAAAAGCTCCAGATGTGGTTACCCCAACCACAGGCTTATTTGGTGCACCATATCAACCTAAATCTACACCAGACACTCAGACAAAAGAATCCTCGTCGGTGTTCGGAAAACCTTCTCTGCCTATTCCATCTAAGGAAACTGAGCCTCAGAAAGTTTCCACAGTGAAGATAACGGACATAAAGACAGTAGACGAGGTCGACTCAGATCGCAAACCATCGACATCGCTTCCTTCTCTCCCAGAAGAAAGTAGTCTATCAGAGTCTACGGTCAAAGTCGAGCTACCCAGTGGTAAGGAGGAATTACCCGTTAAAGTGTCAGAACCCCCACTTCCACCGGAACCAACAAGTAGAACTTCTTATGCGCCTGGAGATACATCAGCTTCTTCGTCAGCCATATCTAAAGGTTCATATGATGAAGCGCCATTACCCCCGGATTTTATTCCCTCAAAAAAGTCAGAGCTTCCTAAAGAAGTCCCCACCTCCCTACCCTTGGAATCTGAGGGAGAATCAGCGGGCTTTGAAGATAGTGGCGAAGATGTCACCGATGATATCAGCCCTGTTGAAGAAACCGTAGATAATTGTGTTGAAAGCCTTAAAACGTCACCCGAAAGCTCATTTGGGGGACCTGGTGACAAAAGTCCGGGTAGTTCGGTTTTCACCAAACCTTCCTCATCGGTTCGCCCATTAAGGGACCAAAAACAGCTTTTCGGAGAAATAACACAGCCGATTTTTCCAGCTCCCAAATTGTCAGATGGCCGCATACGCCTAACTCCAAGGTCCCCGAGTCCAGTACGAAGGTCTCTTCTTGGGCCCAGCTCAAGGGATGGGTTGCGATCTGCCAGCGCGCCTAGCTCACCCGGTCGTGTTTTGGCTCAACGAAAAGTTACTCTGGAGAGTTCAAGGCTCTCAAACCAGATTGAACTGCCATCTGACGACGACGACCATAGTGAAGATGAAGAAGTTAGTCGCCAAGCTCAACGGTTAGCATCTGAGACCCAAGAACTGAGCGAGGATGAAGAAGATGGGCAACTTCGGGCAGATCTGGCACGGCCTCTTTCCCCCGCACCAACCTTGGACCCTTTCCTTCCACACGAGGGTTACACTGGGGAGAGTCTGAAGCCGGGAATACCAGGACAAATTGAACGACTATTCCGTGATATCAACTCTATGATTGACACGTTAGGGATTAATTCAAGATCTCTATCGTCATTCTTATTATATCAGCAAACGTCCAAAGAACTCAGCTACCAACGCTGGCTGGATATCCTCCTAAGCGAGCACCCCAGTGACATCTTGGAGGAAAACCTTCTTTTATCCGAGGTCGATAAGCTGCGGGAAGGGTTAGAAGCACTTGATGCCTCTCTCCAGCAACAACAGCTGCAAACAGTTGAGGAAACTCTCGAAAAGTGTCAACGACTCTTCAGCAAAGGTCTCGTCACTCTACGCGGCCAATGCGCCAGCTTACGACGAAGCATCGACTCGTATGTCGATGTCGTAGCCATCTCCACAGCCCCCTTATCTGCTGAACAGGCCACCATGCAGCACGACTTACGAAAAGCGTCTACAACAGTACAATCCAAAATGGCCAACCTGGAGAAAGAGATTTCCCTCCTCCGCGCCAAGATCGCCGACTCCTCCAAACCAGACTCGGAATCTGGCGCCGGCATCAACGGTTCAGCGAGCCGAAGATCCATGGCCCGCCCCACTGTCGAAGCCGTAACATCAACCATCGCCACCATGACCAACATGGCCGAGAAGAAGAGTGGCGACATCGACGTCCTCGAAGCGCAGCTGCGCAGACTCGGAATCGATGTCTCGAGCGCAGGTTCCGTGCATTCTCGCAGCCGAGAAGCTTCGCCCTTCCTCACTCCACCGCCGAAACAGCGAGGGGGAATTTCGCGCGCTGTGCCTGTCCCACCCGGGTCGCGTGGTTCCGTGGATGGTACCGCCACTGGTTTGAGAAGTGCGTATCACACGCCCGACTCTGCTAGCAGGTCCCATGTGCGCTTCCAATCAAGCTTAATGGGTAGTGCTGGGAATAGCAAGAGTTTGCTACAGAGTGTCAGTGGGCCTACGGAGTTGGTGCTCCCGGTGGGGGATGCGCAGCGGTGGCAGGCTAAGAGGAGACGGAGACTGCAGGTTATAGGACATGTACGGGTGGCGTTGATGGAGAGGAGTAGGAGGGTGAGAGGGATGGATGAGATATAATAATAACAATTACGTTTTTGTATTTGGGCGATGTTTTCATACCTGGTTGCACATGTTACTTTTTTGAAGATGCAGCTATGCTGGCAACGGTGTTTTTGTGAATGTAAAGGTTGTATATTTTTCTACATTTCTTTCGAAAGGTGTTATTTTGGCAGCCAGCTTCGTTTCATTCGTTTGATTCTTCATTCCGCAACTCCTGTAAGTAACTCAAGAACCGATATAACCCCAAACAATGATTCATACAGAACATACCAACATTCTGGCTCTTCTCTCGCGACGGTTTACTTTTTTTACCTTTATATATATATATATATATATATTCACGGGATCCATGGATATAGGTGGAAATAGAGCTAGAAATTGACTATGGGCAATCGGATTTTACGGTATCTGTGGATGTTACTCTGCGCAACTTACCTTTTTGAAAGGGGATGCTGATGTCACAATATTGAACATGGCGGTTGAATAGTTCTGTATTCTAACAGACGCCGAGCGGGGCAGTCAGCATGGTGGAGACCTTGTGTATATTCGTAGAGTGGAAGAAATATCAAACGGGAAATATAAGAAGATGACAGCGTGCAAAATAAAATATGTGAATTGACGAACTGCAACCGGCAAAAGAGTTAAAACACGCTTTGAAAGTTCTCAATTTACGGATTCACTTCACCTGGAGAAACCTAAAAACCGACTGCAAAGTCAACATGAAAGAGCGGATTTCTAACAACCCTGGAAGAGTCCCGATGTGCGAGCACTTTGAAAACCGCGCCCAAAGCTAATCTTCTATGCTCACATCATATCTCACTCTGGCGAATTCAAGAAACACAGATACACTTATCGAGCCAGATCGATTCCGCATGTAGTGGTGGTTGTGAGGATGCTTCCTTTTCCAGATGAGATACCTGCTGAACAACTCTTAGGCATTGTTCGTGATAAAGCAGAAGAGACCCGGTATTTGCCGCATACCACACTCTCTCCGTGGTGTCCCCAACCAGCATCCGTATAGACGGCGACGGACGCAGGGAGACATACCGCTCGTCATTACCATCCCAGAGCTCGAAGCAACATACATACAGGTAAAACCGAGCGGAACGTATAAGCGATTGGTGACAGCCATACTCCCAAATAGATCGCTTCGCATTCCAGATCCTGAAGAGAGCGAAAGGGATTTATTTGGTAATGACAAGTGAGCACCTAGCAAATGTTAAGGCCCATATCTGATAACTACTGTATAGACAATGGGCGAATATCGGGGTGTTTCGGAGGGCAATATGTCCAATTAACCAACAAGCCGTTGTCTTTTGAGTTCAGCTGAAACTACGGAGTTTCCTCATCAACTCGGTTGGATGATTTGCGAGGTGCCCAGGGTGCTTCTCCGCTGGCAAAGATGATTCCCAGACTGCGCCGTCATCCTATGTGGCCGAAGAACCAGGGACTCTGGGAAATACTCAGTTTCGTCAGCCATCACCTTTCAATGGTAATTACTTAGTTTTGTCGATTCCGACTGTTCCACATGCACCCGACGAGACGAACTGTTGCTGGAGAATGACGACTCTGAATGATTGATTGAGGGAAAAAAAGGGCTTTTGGTTACTATGGAATCCCATCTTCACCCAGTAAGTAACTAACTTAACAAGTTATCAGCCAATTGCCAACAAAAATGTGAAAAAACGGTCGAAGAGCAATCCATTCGCCAAAACCACCGAGCGAGGCCAAATACGGGCAAACTTGGAAATGATCCGCCAAGATTCACGATGGAGATGGGATGGTGTGTTTCTTATTGGCGCCTTTATTAGATATCTACTGGGTGTCTCTATATTTGACAGGGATAACATGTCACCCTACAATATATGAAGCTCATCAACTTATAAACTCGCCCAGGGAAGACTTTGCTGACACACAGTTACGGCTGGCGGACAGCTGGAGAATTTGGCAATGTAACCAACTCCCTTCAGTCCCAGGAGTCTATCTGCCTGGAGGATTGAGATCATGCTTGAACGTTCATACTTCCCGCAAGGATAGAAGTAGTCAGATGGCCCCGGTTCAAAGATATTATAGCGGAAGCGAATAACCCCTAATGGCCAGTTTACTACGGAGTACAAAAGACGAATAATCATTGGCTTGATTTTTCCTTTTTCTACGGTTGGATAATGATCCTACTTATTAGCTAGGGATCAAATCCTCCCACTACGACATATTACTCTGACCGAATCCACATTGATCTAAATCAGACCTCTGGAGACTGCCTGTGACTAATGGATAATGCTGGCTCTTACACGGATACTGCAATTTAATACACTCTCACCCCATTCTTACAGGCAGTCTCCAGGGGTCTGATTAGATCAATGCGGATTTGTTTGAATGGATGGTTAGCCAGCAGCATTGAGCATCTGGAGGTAATCTGCTTTGCCTTCTGCAGGTCTTCCATTTCCCCCTTTTCTCCTTAGGTTTGAAAGGAGGAAAAATCTCAATTCCCGAGCAAGATTCGGGCAGCTGTTTAGCTATTCCGGGGGCCTAATCTTCAATGCCAAAGATCTGCGCTCACTTTTGAATTCTTTGAGGTCCTGGAAGTTCAGTTAACTAGTTCACTGAACCCCCTAGGGGATTAGTTCCCTAACAGCGCGGATGTATTCAAATTCCAATACGCGTTGGCGAGGCCTTCATTCCATCCTCGCAATTCCCACCCCTCTACTCACTAACCTCATATTCCCGTGGTTGAATATGACATCCTTTCAAGTGTTCTCTTGCTCTGGGGAAATCACATTGGTGTGAAAATCCAGGATATATGCAGCCTCATCGGCGAGAAGTTGGTTTTTCCTTTCCAGACCCAGGATCCCGGACTGTTTGATAGGCCGTTCCATATGCTTTGATTTTCATGTAACTACCCACGGTGAAGATAAATACATCAGGTGAAGCAGATTCGGAAGTCTGAAATCTTTCATGATTGTTGCAAATATGAAGGGATGACAGACTGTGACCTGGAATCCCACATATACATTACTTCCCGGGTTGGTTTTGAAGATTTGGAACCTGGGGCTGTTTTGCGGAATCTTCGACTGACTTTCTGCGTAAGGTTGGGTTTGGAATATTCGCAAATACCGCCCCGTTCGTGTTAGCTGAGCTGGGAAGCCTGATGTTCTCCCACTCCCGTTTGAAGGCGTCAACTGCCTCTCGGAGGGGTTGATTTGGACGTGGATCTCCTAGCTGCTGCCCATATTGAGTGAAAGGTCGCTGTCGCATTGTAGAACGCACGTATAAAGATCACACTCACGCGATGCCTTTCTCATCCGCTGGGCATCCAGTCACAGCTTAATCTCACCGATCTACCTCAGCAAATCGATCTTCTGACCTGCCTGGCCGCATAAGCGTATCAAATCTCTTCTCTCATTCTGCCGAACGGTCTTCTTCTGAATGGGAGATAGGTTGGATTATAAGGCACAGAGCAATTGATGAGCGCTCTCCATATCTTTCACTAGCTGGAACCAAACCAACTCTCTGTGTGATTTTGGATGAGATTTCTGACTGAAGTCACATATTGACGCACCTTCTGATATTTCCTGTTCTCACGTTCATAGATCTCTATTAGAGCCCTATGTACATCTCAATCTTGGGCGTCAAAACTGGCAAGGTTATCTTTCTCATCCTTCATACAAATTTTTCCACGTTGGAAATCAAGGGTCAATGAGCTCTGGGACGTTATCCCGGGCTGGGTCAGAATATTCCAACACTCCGCGATTGCCAGCAACCGACATCACCTGGGTTAGCCAGCCGTCCCAATCCTTTGATTGGCAAGGAATAATCCTAGATTTGGCTAAGGTCCCAGTCTCCGCCGGTTCTTTGGGTAGCGACAGCTTCGCTCGGAATCACTGGTCAGATCTTCGAATTTTCGGCAGCTTCTGTCAGCTTCACGGCGGGTGAAGCTCCTAGGGAGTAATAATAGGATTGGGATTCACCAGGGTCATCGGCTGTTAACTACGGGCTATTCGGGCTCATCACTGTCGGAAGGTTCGGCTTCAAAGATCTTATAACAGAGGCGAATTTCCACTAATTGCTAGTAGGGTAATCCAGAAAAAGCGAATATCAATTTTGGCTTGATTTTTCTCTAGGATCTACGGTCGGATTTGATCCTACTTAGTTCTAGTTAGGGGTCAGATCCTACTTCTACTCTGAACCGAAACCGACAAATTCAAACAAGAAATTCAACCGTATCAGCGAATTAAAAAGCCTCTCATCCACACAAGCAGGAAAATCGCTCATATGGCGCTATTCCGGGTACGGAGTGGCTGAACACCCCCTGGAGAGTTCCGTCCAACGTCTGCCCCAAATTTGATATTTAGTTGCTCCGTCTGACGCTGCGTAAATATTCGGACACAGATGAATCTGTAAAATTGGCCTCTTCTGCTTCTTAGTAACCAGAGTCCGTATGCCAGTTTTACCCACAGTAGCTAACACTGGAAGCAAAAATTGCGCTGCCTTTACTTGGACTAACTAACTACCAAATCCCGTATTCTGTTCTAAAATGTATCAGTCGTCTTCGAACCCCGCCTCCTGCCATCCCACTCACTCTCCCCAGTCTACCGCGGGTTCAATACAGCGGTCAGCTAAACAGCCGGAGAACAATAGGAACAATGACTATTTTTATGGACACGTTGGTGCTAATAGATCTAGTGGAGAAAGCGGGCCAGTTGCCGGAGCGAATGAGTCTTCTTCACCGAGCCCTGCCGCACCCGCACCCACACCCACACTTCGAATCCGTCGTCGCAATCGAATGATTACTTCGTGCCTGGAGTGCCGACGGAGGAAGCTGAAATGCGACAGACTCCACCCTTGTACCAAGTGTTCCAAATCCAACCGGGACTGTTTGTTCCTGGCCCCGGCCTGGGATGAAAATTCCCGGAAGAAACTCGCAGATCTCAAAGATAGGATGGGGTCACTGGAACGAGCATTGGAACATGATGCTGCACAAATACAGGCTTCGCGAAAAGAGGGCGGTCAACCTGATGGCGATGGCCAGGCTGGCTCAAATACATTGGCAGGCATGCTTGAGAACTCAGCTGAGGCGCAAGCTCCTGTGCCGGAAGATGAAGTGAACCTGGTGCCAACTCCGCTTGCGGTTCAGGATGCTGGGTATGAAGATGGATCAGACGATGATAACGTTGATCTTGGATTCAAGCTGGGGAAGCTAAGGCTAACAGACCGTATTGGCGGCTTGTATCGTCCCAAGGTCGCCGAAGAGGTCTGTTCATAGTTTATTTTATTTTTATTCATTTATTTATTCATCCATCCATCCATTCATTTCCTTATTTATTTCCTTATTTTTTTATTTTATTTTATATATATATATATATTTCAAATTAATGTATCTCTGCGGTGGAGTCGTTGTTTCTGTTAGGGAATCACTGGAGTATTTATTGGGCTGACGTCCCTGTTGTTTAGCTTGCCGTGACTCTCAACGAGTTATCAATGTCAGACAAGCTTGCAGATAGATCCAACCCCAAGTCCTCACGCATCTGGAAGCTAATGCCTAAGGACACAGAGTCCTATTTTGCCCCAGGACCCTCTTACATCGCTCCTTGCTCGGATTTCATTTTCGGGTGTGGTTCACAGAGGTACACTCTCATCGATTTTCTTCCATCACGGCCTGCTGCCGACAGGTTACTACAACAATACTGGGAAGCAGTAGATCCCATAGCCAAAGTTTCTCATCGACCTACCGTTGAAAAGCAGTATAATGATTTCTGGCTCCAGGTTTCCCGGGGGGTTGAGCCCCCCTACTCTGTGCAGGCAGTTATATTTGCCGCAATGTTTTCTGCTGCTATAAGTATGACAGAAGACTCGATATTAAGCACGTTCGGGGTTGCACAAAATAAGCTCACAGAGAACTTCCAGTTAGCAACAGAAACGGCTTTGGGAAAAGCAAACTTTTTGAGAACTACCAAAACCCAAACTATCCAGGCTTCGGTCATGTACATGGTATGCTGTCCTTGCTCTATCATTTCCCCTCTATATTCTGCCTCACATTCTGTCTGAGTGGGCGCTGATGTTTGAGATACAGATTCCAATGTGCCGGGGAGAAGTATCTCGTGCCCATTCCGTTCTTGTTGGAACCATCATTCGTTTGGCTGAGTGCATGGGATTCCACCGTGACCCTGGAGAACTTTCTCTTGACCCCATTGAGACACACGTCCGGCGGATGATCTGGTACCAGTTGTGTTTTCTAGACATCCGGACGGTTGAAGCACAAGGCCCTCGCCTCTCGATTCGCCGCGAGGACTTCTCTACCAAGTTTCCTCTCAATGTAGACGATAATGACCTGCGTGCGGGCGCTCCTACATCTCTCAATGATAAGCCTTACTGGACGGACATGACCTTTACGCGACTTCGTTTCGAATGCCATGAATTGCAACGGCTTGTTAATATTGATAGGCTCAGAGTAGAGCAAAATCTGATAAGTTTAACGCACGTATTAGGAAAAATTGAAGCTTTCCGAAGGGCTACCCTTAAAAAATATAGCCCTCTGATTGACGTTCCAAATCCTAAACCGATACAGCGGGCTGCACAACTTTTCCTTTCCTTATATATTAACCGTGCCTATATAGCGCTGTTGCACCGGTATCATCACAACACTACTGTGAGAATTCCTGACAGGCTCATGCAAATTATCCTAACAACTGGTGTGCAAATGACGGAAGATGCGATTGCGCTCGAAACACAACCGGAGCTCAGGCCATGGTACTGGTATTCGACAGCATTTAGCCAGTGGCACACAGCCCTCCTCCTCCTTATCGACATTTTTAATTATCCGTTGCGCAAGGAGGCTGACCGCATCTGGCGATGTCTTTATTATGTTTTTGAAATTTCGCCTTCTCCCTTTGAGCTTGGTGGTGAGAGATACAGCGAGAGCAACAGGAGGGAGCTTTTGGAGGATCGGCATCAGAAAGGTCGCATGATCCTGGGCCAGCTTAAAGATAGAATGATATGCTATCGAGCGAGAAGGAAGCTGAAAATTCCCGCCAACATGCAAGGGTCGCAGATAGCGGAAGACCTTGACGCATCAACATCAGGCCGCAAGAGGGAAATACTCAACAATACGGTTGATTTTGGTTATCCAGCCACGCAGGAGGGGTACACTGCTCCTGTATCTTTAGTCTCTGGCGCTGCTCAAACACCACCTGGAGCCTGCCAGACATCCAGACCACCGTCTCAGTCACAGCCACCTTCGACTGTGGTTTGTTCACAAACGGCTGAATCATATCAGGACGTAAACGTACAAAATCAACACGCAGCGACATCACATTGGCAGCAGCAACCGCTGCAATCAAACCCACCGCTACTAACTCATTCACATCAAATTCCACCAATTCCCCAACAGCAACACGCCCAACCCCTCCAACTCTTCAGCTATGGTCCGTTACAGCATCTGCAGACGCCCAAATCCATGACTGATTATGCGGACCGCGTTGCCAGAGGCCAAAGCCTTGATTCAGAAACTAATAACTCTGAGGATTCCGGATCGACAGGATTGTGGTTCTATCCTGGTGTTGGGTCTGGAACTGCTGGAGCAGCCCCTCCTCCCCTTCCTCCCAATGGTAAACTAACCTTTCCTGACGTTGAGGACTTCCCCAAGGGTGACTCTGCGGAGGATCTGCCCCTGCTGGACATTGACTGGGTAAGTTTGGTCTGCAAAAAGGCAACATCAATCGTACTTCAATTCGTCATTTTCTTTTTTAATTACCCTCCCCCAGCATTTCCTGTTTATGCTCCTGATAGAATATTACCAAATTCTCCAAAAAAGCTCTATAAGACATTGAAACGTTAACACTTGTGTTTCCATACAGAATGAGTGGGATAAACTTTTCCCTCCGGACATCAATACCGGCGACCTTAACCTCCCTCACCCACCAACATACCTGCCAGGTTCCTCCGGCCTTAGCGACTTTGCTCCACCGGATGCTGGACCTGAAGGTCAAAACTATGTATCCTATTCGCACAATCCTCAGGGCTACGGTGCCATTTAGCAACGATAATCCCTGCCCTGAGCACGTCTCCGCCTGCTAGCCAACGAAACAACCACCCAGAAATCCTCCACTTTGTAAACCCTTGCAGGCCCAAGGCACTCAACTCTCGTGTTCTTTGCTCAAAAAATGCCGCGAGACCTGGAAATACGTCATCCGTAATATCTTCAAACCGGATATCTTCAGGCGCATAGCCAGCTTTTGCCAGTAGCCGTTTATATTCGGCTGGAGTGACAAAGTTCGAAAACGGGGCGCAAAGGGCAGGTGTGAGACAACGTAGGGCCAATGTATTTATCATTCTTTTTACCGTCATAAGGAATGAGGAAGATTGCGGTTTCGGGGGTAGGAAGAGGTCAAAAGCTAGCAAGGATGCGCGAAGAGTGGAATGCGAGTACTTGAAGAGCTCGTTTCGTGAGGGGCTGAAGTGATATAACGTGTCCAGACCAAGGACGTAGCGCTCCTCATCCGTTTCTCTCCAAAATATTTCTTCCTTCTCCATGCCCTCACGATGCTTTGTATGACGAAAAGCATTGGAAATCGACCGCTGTATATCTTCCGGCCAATCGGATGGTTTAGCCGCATCTCCGCAGAAAAGCTCCACGGTTCCTCCTGCCAATCCCTTACCCCTATTTACACCATTTTCAACAAGTTCATTATCTTCTGTTGCAGCGTTGCATTTCCTTCCTGCTTCAGCAACTCTAGACTTAGCAAATTCGTACTGCATCTTCTCGATCGTGATGCCGATGTAGTGATGGAACAGTGGTGAACTCGCTTGACCATCGGGATCCTCTAACCTGCCTTGGGCTGTGCTCGAAATTCCTTTCGGAACATCATCATCATCATCATCATCACCACGATCACTTACACCAGCCTCTCTTTTTTTCATCAAATATAATGTCTGTTCACCACAGCCAAATCCAGCATCCAAAATTACTCTTCTTCTCTTTCTTGTTGGTGCCCCATCCCCATCTTTCCGGCTCCTTTGCCGTTCCTGAGGCTTCTCGGTTATGATCAAGGAGTCAATATCAATGTCGTCGGTAGTATTGGCTTCAACGTCCAAACCTGCGGTTCGCAGGATTTTATCCAACAATGCCTCACAGGCGCGGGGAAAATCTGTTGTGTTCTTTGTGTTAAGCAAGTGGTTAGCAACTTCATATAGTAAGGGGAGGCTATGAGTGCCACAACTTTTTTTTTTGGTTCCTTTTTGGCACGTCCTCAACCAAATTGCAAGATGAGGTATTAAACCAGGCATGGGGGAATTCGAAATGTATAAATAAATGTACATGAGATAGGATACACCAATCAAATGCTGTTTAACTAACAACCTCCGTATCGTAAAAATAACTACCCTCTTATACCCGCTAATCAACCCTCCTTTTCCCTCCTAAACTCAAATTCCGTAATAAGAGACAACTCAATGGAGAAATGAAACGAGATGAACCAACCTTCCAATATCCCATATTCATCCACATTTCCTCTGGTACAAGGCTAGGTAAATTCAGCATCCCATGGTCCAAGCTGTACAGACCGTGCTCCTTTTCCGCTATCTCATGTGCGCCTCCACCACTCTCGCCGCTAAGACAGAGCGAAAGCAGCCGTTTTATTATTGCCTGCAGCAGACGAGAGAGAAAGGGTGTTGTGAGGAGACCGAGGATTAAAGTGAGAAAGGGAGAGAAATGAGAGACATCTCGAAAGTCCATTCCTCTTCTCCTTTTTGGCTGTTCCAAGCTGCTAACTCTAGTTACCGTTAGGTGGTGGAGAAGGGAGTCGAGGAAGATGGATGTACGTATATATACCCTGATGTCTACCCTTTACTCCGTACAGTCCATACAAGCCATGGATGCATTCCTAAGAACCCTTGAGGGTAGGTCTGCTGACCTGCGAAAAATGTCAGTCAATTTCGACTGTGTGGGTTACATGGCGTTTAACCGAACAATTGGCAAAGCTAGCTATAGTTACGGCTTGTCTTGTGTGGAGCACCATCCGCTTGATATTCTTAAGCAACTAAATATCTCCATGGAGGAGGCTGTTGTTAAGCATTGCTATACCTAGAGGCTAGTGGGTATATATCTTGCTCTGGAATTCAGTCCTTCAATCAATTCCAGGCTGGCTGTCGTTTCTTGAGACATCGGATCTTCCGCAAATACTTTCCCCCCCACCCGTTGAACCAAGGGTCCCTTAAGAGTCAAGTTAATCTATGACCCGAACCAAAGTCAGGTTGGCCTTATTCGCCGAAATGACATCATTCTCTCCGTGTCTCCGATAACTACTGATTGATCGAATAGAATCATATATCATAAAACACCCCGCTCTCCGCAGAAATGTTCATTTACTCAAAGATCTGTGTAGAAATATATGTAGAAATATACCTCGTCCAATTGCTTTATTTTATTCTGAATCCGTACCATTTCAGACTAAACAGAATCAGGAGAGAAAGGAACCAATGCATCAGGCTCAAAGCGTGACCGAGATCGTCTGTCTAACTTTCAAAGAAGGGATGAAGCCTGAAGATCCGGAGAATTGTGATGGGCGAAATCTTTACTGATGTCCTGGAGGCTGCAGAGTGACTATCAGCATCCGATCTGGGGACGGACTGTCGAGGATCAGAACGATATTGTTTGGACTGTTGGTTAGTCTTTCGTACATTTTATTCGCGCTAGTTTTCCTCATTCTCCTGCCCGCATATAACTGAAGCCGGCCCCGAAATTGTTCTATCCATTAAGTTGTCGCACATGCATTCACATAGGAAGTAATGTATCTGGATAAGATCTTCAAATATTCCTGGAGTCAGCCGATTGAATCAACCGGCTAGTCAACCACCAAACAAATGGCGGGACACCATCTCCTCCGTCCCCTCAGCCAAAATAACCCCTATCATCTCCCCTTCCTCCACCCCAATACCACTGCACACAACCCTCACTCCATCCCTCCCAATCTCCCAACTCCCAACAACACCAACCGTCGAACTCGCCATCCTCCCCTTCCCCAGCGCCCTCCCTTTAGATAAAAAAAAGAAGCCATAAACCACTCGTTAGCAAACATACACTCGAATATGCTACATATGGGGCCCACAGCAACCGCAGACGGCAACAGGCAATGACAACAAGAAAAAAAAAAGGGACACGTCGCTAAACAGCAGCAAGAGGGACAGCGACAGAAGATACCTCCCTGTCGAGCGCCAGCAGCAACCGTAAATCCTCCACAACCGCCCCATTTGGTTTTCACTGGGATGGGTTGAACGGCCGGGTACGGTGGAGCATGTCGACAGTCCGTCTGGGGAGGCGGAGTTGGCTGTGCTGATGGTTGGGTGGGGAGTGTGGAGGCACATGAAAGCTGTGATGAGGATGGATGAATTTGAAAGAAAGCTGTTGCACCCGTCAGGGACAAAATGTGGCCTGAGATTATAAACTGTTGGAGATGGGGTATGTCAGATTTAACTATTTGAAGCTTTGAATCCTGTAATAGTTAACTAACTAGTTAACTATATGGTGATTATTAATAAGCATGAACGTAGTTGAGATGGTTAGTGACATTGACATTAATATCTGGTAGGTAAAAGTACACCACGTTAACGAAGAAAGAAGAATAGCTCGTGGGCTACAAGTTGAACAACGGATCAGAAAAGGTTCCTAGGAGAGGAAGGAAGAAAAAATAAGGGACCAAGCAAGTAATGTTAATGAACAACCACAGGTAGCAAAAATTGTAATTAAAAACAAAGTTAACAAATTCGTAGAAAATACTTTTTCAATTAAACTCCTCCCCAAACTCAAGCAAAGGGATCATAAGAAACATGAATCTGAGAAATAATAGAAAGAACAGAAACATGGAAAAGGAAATCTTGAGATCCTAAATACGATGTTTCTCACTCTCTGCCAAAAAGAAAAGTGGTTAGCAAAAGAACCAACATATCGAGAGCAAAGGCTTAAAACTCCAGTTAAGCTGCAAAATATCATACCTAGCCTTGAATAAAGCATATAGAGAGCCATCTGGTTACATTCGGGTGTTCCTGTAATGGTGACGAGACGTTCATTGCTGTTATCCTGAGGCTCATTGATCTTGATCACACTCCCGCTAAGATGGCGTATCTCATTGATCTTAGCCCCTCCCTTACCAATGATCGCACCCACCATATCGTTGGGGATGAAAATCTGCTGTGTCACCGGTGCTCCTGGAACCACACCTCCAACTGGCTGAGAGCTAGGTGCACCATGGACTTGACTCTGTTGAGGTGCGCCGTATGGCGATGGCTGGTGGGGGCCAGCTCCTGTGTAGCCGGGACGGGAGGATGCGCCGTAGTGGAGTGCTTGCTGGGGCATTTGGGGTTGGCCGGGTTGGCCGTGGACGTACGGCACGCCATATCCACCGGTAGATACAGCGCGGGTTCCCTGGGGTTGATGTCTCTTGAAGGTATCTGGGTGGCCATACTGTCCACCAGCGGGTTGGGGGATGTACGGAACTACCTGCATACCTCCTGGGACGACACCGGCAGGCCCACCGCTACGAGTTGCGTAAGCGGAAGCTGCAGGACCGCCAAATCTTTCAGTCAGTTGTTCTACCAAAGTAACAGCAACATAATAGGTTGCGATGTGAACTGCGTCAGCAACACCAAGGATAATAAGGGTCCGTTCAGTGGAGAGGGGAAGACATGAATCGGAAGCATTAAGACGGGCACCAGAAGCCTCTTGGATCTCGCGAATGCGAACTCCAGACTTGCCGATGATGGATCCAATGAGGAGGTGGGGGATGAGGAGACGGAGGGGGTAGGTTTTTGATTGAGCTGTGGATGGTGCCTCTAGGGGTTCATTGTTCAGGGTGCGGATGATCAAACCAAAAGCCTTTTTGGGTGAAATGCATCGTCAGTGACATGTGAGAGTAAGAAAGAAAAAGGAATCATCAAAACCTGATCATTACAACATACCTTGGCAACTGCATCTTGCATGCCACTGACCGTCAAAATCCTTTCGACGGCACCACGGGAATAGTCACTAACGGTGCACTTGGCACCAGATAGGCGACGAATCTGAGAAACATTTTCACCTCCTTTACCAATACAAGTCGCTGCTTCAGCACTAGAGATTACAGCACGAATATGGATCCATCCACTCTCATCTTGGGTAGTATGCTGGGACGGGGGTTGCGATGAAGCTCTATCATTCTGAGAAGCTGTGGATTGAATCGGCTGAGTCTCCAGTATTTGAGCAGCAGTGCCCTTGCCATTGGCGTTAGGGGCATCAGGAACAACTAAGTCACCTTGCTCATCCTTCACACCATTTTCTCCGGCGGTGGCAGCGGCAGCGGGCAGCGGTGCAGCCTCAGCCTTGGTTGCTTCTGTTGCAGTGCTTTCAGCTTCTTGTGGAAGCTTAGATTCTTCGTCATCCCCCTTTACTACTTTGTCCAGAGCTGGGCGTTTGGCATCTGGTTGATCGGTAGGTCCCGATGGTGAAGAGGGGTCCTCGAGGGGGCGTTTTGTCGACGCGACGGCGGAGGTTGGAGAGGCAGACATTTTTCTTTCGACTGGAGAAAAAATACGGTTCTCGGATGGGATATCTGGTTCTGAACCTGGACGTTTCTTTTCTTTTCTGTTGCTTTACTTACGTGAAAAAAGAGGGTCGAAATAGGATCTGAATATCTTTTTTATAAATTGTTTCTTTTTCAATCGGCTATGTACACCAGGGATTTCCCAAGGAAAACTTGCTGGTGCAGGTGGTCGACTGGAGAGGAGAGTTGGTGCTTGGAGATATGTAGGCTGAGGTGTTGGAGTCAAGGAGCAAGTGTGGTAGTGGTAGCAGTAGTAGCAGTGGGTGCTGGAAACGATGCGGAGTAATCAGAGTGAAGTTCGACGTGGAAAGGGAGGCAGGTGTTGGTTTAGAGGTGAGAATGTTGAATTTTCAGCAGGATGGAGCAGCAGGCTCCTGGAGAAACTTGGGAGATGTTGGGACAGCAACTTTATCGACAACACAGGAGACGGAGGGGTTGTGATATGGTGAATAGTGGTGGTGAAAAATGACGGAGGACCTCTAGCCAAAGAAGGATTTTGGAAGCTTTGATTGATAAAGTTATAGGATCAAAAAGAAGGATAAACGCAGATTCGCTGGACTTGTCCCTCTTTTGCTTCTTCTCCTCTTCTTGAAAAGATCTGTTTCCTCGTTTACTTTTCCCAGACCTGATCCTGCGAGAAACCTATAGTCTTTATTAGCACTTGAGACTGGGGGAACGAGGGTATACTAAAGTGGGAGGGGGGATTCTTGGAATGACCGACAATAAAGAAGCTTGGTAAAACAAGGGGGTGGAGTGGGATGGGATAAGGAGAGAACAGAAAAAAAGAGACACAGAGAGGGACGGATGGGGAATAGAAGAACGGGGAGAATAAGACGATGATTGCGATGACCGATTTTGGTGCAAGATGCGATGCTGTCTGCAGTGGTGTTGATGGATGAAGATGAGATGAGGTTGACGAATTTGCTGAACTCCGCAGAGAAAAAGGCGTTGAATGGGAGGTTGAGATGAGGTTGGAAGGTGCAAGAGCCGCAAACGGCTAAACTGTGGGGGGAGGCCGGATGCGGACTAACGTGCTGAGCTAAGCCGATTGACGTGGATCACGTGCAATATTTGTTCTGCTTAGCTAATGGTTAGTCCGCTGGTTATGTTTTCAATAACTAGTGAATGATCCTATCTCATATGCCTGTTAACCCTCTCTCTTTCATGGAATATTATTCATTGAACTGGAGATTCCCCTTCAATTGAGGTTAGCTCTTGATTGCCTTGTTGAGAATTCAGTTGTAGTTAGTAGGATAGGCTTGAAAGAGCAACATCATACACCTTGGCAGCTGTTCATATGCTTGAAAATTACTAAGTTTCATAAGCTCCAATGGCTAAAGAAGTCTTCCCTCCTGATTGAAAGCTTGATCTTCTTTAAGATGGTGGGCATATTGAATGATTTGGTGGATTCAGACAGTTGGAATGGAACAGTGATTGCTTACATTAGTTAACTAATCGTGCCGCTGCGCAACCTACACCTCATGTGGGTGTGTTACACCAAAAATGATAAAAACACTGAAATGATAAAAATCTTGCAATTTTATCATCTTCATCATCTTCATCAATTAATAACTCACCACAATGTCAAATAAGGATAAAAATATCAAAGACTATATTTAAAAAGCTGTCATTTATCATCAAAAAAAATCAAATTTTAAAATATTGTCTTCGTCATAAGAATTTAAGGTTTCTTATTAACATCTTTGAGTGTGTATCAATAGAAGGAATCTGAATACTGCAAAGATTCCAGTTAACAAGAGATTAAATAAGAGTCAGAAGAATGTAATTAAATGATGAGTCAAGATGCTTGATGAAAAGAATTGTCTTCTCACAGCTGAACATATTGAAGATTTCACAAATTCAATGCTCAGATGTCAGTACATAGATTCTACTATCTCTTCTTCAAAAGTTAGCAAGATGTAAATTTATAGATTCATTGAATGCCTATCTGAGTATAAATAAATGAAATAGAAGTCAATGAATTCAATAAGAGTGGCAGTTGAATATATTAAATATACTAATATATGATTTGAACATCTCTGAATTCTATTTGAGCAGTATCAATTTCATATCTGTGACATATATAACTTTGATGAAATTGAATTTCAAGAAGGACAAGAATGTGGAGAATGAGTTATAACTGCTTTTAAAGAAGCTAATTCTATTATTTTTTTATTTATTTCAAGAGATTTAATTACAGTCATTGAATGTGTATTCATGAATAATTATATCATTCTGCCATTGATAATTTTGACCTTCAAAATACATTTGAAAAATTAATATACACAGACAAATTTACTCTGCAATTATAAAATTACTATATCAGATACTGAATTTATAAATAATAAAATTGAATTTGAATAGCTTAAATATTTCAATATTATTGCAGAAAAATGATAGAAGAGAAGTTATCAATTGCTTTTAATGAATAATTATAAATTTCATATCACTGAGAAGTTCATACAATATACAGATCTTTATAAGATAATTTTATATAAATTTTCATTGCATATTACTCTTTTGCTATAATTTCTGAATAGTATATCATTTCAGAAATATAAGCATTATCATTCAAAAGCAGTCAACTATTCTGCACATCATGATCTTGTTAAATATGAAAAACAACAGTTCCTACAAGACCTCTCAGCTATGCAAAAACAGATTTTTAAATCTGATATAATAGCTATAAAATGAGCTTATCATGATATATATTCATGGAATTCTAACTGAGTTCTTGACACTCTTAAGCAGTGAATCTCATCACCTCCTTTACTGCAGATTTATAAAGATAAGAATGATTTAGATCACATATCTATCTCTTTCTTTCAGCTATTCTCATCAAAGAAAATTTAAAAGCTGAAACATTATATTAATATTGCGGAAAACACCATACAAAGTATTAGAGATACTCTTGATTTAAAATCATTCATCTTGACATGTCATTTGAACAAGATATTCAAAGCAAGTCTAATTAATATGAAAATTAATGAGTAATAAATCACTGAATTAGAGAACTTTCTCAATGTCAGTAAATACTGCAGAGCTAAAACAACTTATAATCAGATTCAAGTAGGGGAAGTTCTCATTATTAAAGATGTCAATAGAAAAATCAAGCAGTGTAAGAATAATGAAGCTGAAAAAGAGCAGAATAAGAAGTAATGAAAACTTGAAGTTAATCTTATGAAAATTGACAATAACCTACTCACACTACTGACAAAAAAGGAATTAAATCAATTTAGAGATGACACACATACTGAGAATGATGTAGATAATCTTTTTATTATAGATTAGCTACTGGTTGTTTATATAGAGTGCAATAATAAGGATGTGATTCAAGATTTTTATCATTTTGGTGTTTTTATCATTTTGATGTGGTGCACCCACATGAGGTGTGGGTTGCACAGCAGCACAATTAGTTAACAAACTATAGTTAGTTACCTGCCATGAAATAATTAATTACATATCAACAAACACCATTTGGGAAACAGATGTGTAAAACATGGCGTCTCAGCAGGATACCCTTAACAAGATACGCCAATTCGCTGAAAGCAATCGCAAACTCGAAGAAGAACGCGCCAATCATCCAATTGACCATCATGCGTATAATCGCCAACTCGACCAAACCCTAAAGCAGCTTCAAGATCAAGTAAAACGCCAGGAATATGCCCTGCAAGAGGTTGGTTACAGTCAATGTCAATTGCCCTACACCTCTCCCATATCTGCAATCCATCCCTGTCCCAAAAATAAATAAATAAAATAAAATAAAATCATAAAGACTAACTAGAAACACAAAACTCGTCCAGCTCCGTCTCTCCACTGCAACCACACTCCCCAGCCCAGGCCTTAGCCCACATGCACGTCTCGCCCAAACCCGCCGCGCAACAAAAGCCTACAACTCTCTCTCCCAAACAGACCCAGTTCTACCACCCCCAGATTCCCTCCTAAGCCCCCTGCTCGCCCTACGTGAAACATTCCGCCAGATCCTAGACCTCAAATCCAGCATATCCACTGTAGCTCACCACCTCAGAACAGACCGTGAGCGACTAAAAGCTGAAGAAGCAGCCCTACGCGACGCAACGCTAATTAGCACCGGTCTAGATGAGCGCATAAGGGACCTGCAAACCATGCGGGCAGGGGATCGGGAGAAGGAGGCGAAGGCGCCCACGCAGCTAGCGAAGGAGGTCATGCAGCAACAGCGCAGGCGCAAGGCGGAGTTGGAGAAGAAGACGACTGCGCTGAGGGAGGCGTTGACGGGGTTTGTGGATGAGCATTTGGCTTCGATGTTGGCGGCAGAGGATTTGGGGGGGCTGGTTGTTGGGGATCAGATTGATGTGCCTGATTGGACGTTGGAGGCGGGTTATACGGCGCATGGGAAAGAGAGAAAGGCTGCAGGTTTCGCCGCAAGTGGTGGTGGGACTACAGGTGCGGGTGCGGGGAGGCAATCGAGACAACAGCGCATTGATGAATTCGTTCGTCGCCGGTCGCGTGGAGATGGGGATGGAATTGGAGATGGAAATGGCGATGGCGATGACGATGACGACGACCAAGGGGGAAGAGAAAGTAATAAACGTGAGGCTGCCGGAGCGGAAATGCATGCACTTCTTGATTCGTTGCTAGCGGTGGCGGAGACTTCTTCTTATATTGAGCTGGAGCAGGAAACTGCCGCGTCTAGGTTCCTTGTCAAGGCCAAAATTGCCCAGTTTCACCCGCGTGATGCGCGCCGTTTGCGCTTGATTGATTTTGCGAGGGAATTGGTTGACTGATTCATAGAAGTGTTCTGTGTTTCTGCCTAATTTCTATAATGAGTTCACAAAGGGATATCCACCCGTGCTACATAAAATTTTATCTGGCGAATTGTTCTTTTCTGTCCTGGCAATTAAAGAGTTCCAAACAGCACACCACCCTAAACCTAGTTGATGGTATCATCCCTCAGCGCAAAAAGCTGCTTTATCAACTCGTCCGCATTCGCACGAATGGCGTTGTGATACATGACATTCGTGACGAATTGCTTGCAGTTCCTGATCTTCGTTGCGGTTTCTGTTGCCAATTCGAAATGTACATACATATCATCTACGAACGTTGCTGAATATACTGGAACCTCATTCTTTGCCAGTTGCTCTTCATCATACAAATCTGGCCATCCATCATAGGCTGCGATTATGTCTGAAGCTGGTTTGATCTTGCTAAGCTCGCTAGATGATTCAAATATGTGTGGGTATATCTGCGCGTACATTACGTACAGGGCAAATGTGTGTCAATTTTGGGTGTTTTTTGTCCGAAAACGGAGAATATGTTCCACTCACCATTTCTCCCGTAAAATATACTGGGTCTCCATCAAATTTGATTTGGAATTGAGGATATTTTGATATCAATTTGTCCGCGCACCAATTGGATGCCTCCCTATTGAAAACGTTAAATATACCGACAGAGACAACTTATCAGGTTAACAAGGAGCCACACACCCTTGGCAATATATAACTTCATGAAGGACTGAGTAGAGGATAGCATTGTCGAAGTTTGAAGCATTGTCGAGTATTGAAATTGTTGGGGTCGTAAGAAAGTGGAAAGTTTCCAACTCACTGTGAGTCCGCAAGATGATGTCTGTGCCAATTAATGATCTGAATACAAGGGCACAATTGTAATACGTGGAATCATACCGTGGATGGAATCCAGGCCCCCTATTTTTCAAAGTTAGCCAAACAGATTTACCCTAGAACTAAGATAAGGAGATTGCTGTCTGCCACGTACCTCGCATACCAAACGATATCCCCAGCGAGAGAAATCGTGAGGCAGTTAGTATGCCATTCGAGAGCTGTATTGGGTTTTCATTCAGATACCGCAAAATATCATGAACCCTGCTGACATCCTCGGGAAACTTAGAGTAATATGCCACATTCCGTTCCAGAACCTTTTCTGTTGTGCTTCAGCTAAAGCAGCCATTTCAGCCAATATCTTTGGAAACATACCGTATGTTCGTTTGAGTACAGACTCAGGACCTCTTCTGAGGGGAGGAAGCCCCCCAGTGGTGAAAACCTCTCGCAAGGCTTCAGGGCTACACAGCTAAAGTCAGCCTCCATACAATCATCCAGGAGCGCGACAAAGGAGGAAGTCTGGTAATCGTAAACTTGAAGCTCACAATTTCGAAAGATACGTGATTGCGCAGAAACCACCAAAACTCTGCCCGAGGAGGGTCCATTTCTTCTTCTCCGGTGGGTAATCCGCAGTCAAATAACCACGGATAGCCTCGCAATCCCGTACGATGTTATCAGCACGGAATAGTTTAAGGTACTCGGCTTGCTGGATGGCATCTCCCACGAGATCAAGGGTGGCAGCAGTAATTGGAGTACTCAAACCCGTCCCTCGCTGGTCGAGCAATAGGATCTATATCCGAAGTAAGTGAAAAATTGACCAATGAGAGTGATGAGAGGGGAGAGAGGTTTTCGGTTAAATATAGTTATCAACTTCGGACATTGAACCAGACCAAATAAGAATAATAAGAATAATAATAATAATAATAAGAAGAAGAAGAAAACAAGAATAAGAATAATAACCGGAGCCCACTATTCAAATCACATACCTGATATCCCTTATCCAGCACAATCTGCACCCAGCCAAGATCCTGGGGCGGAGAGCAACCCATTCCCGGCCCACCTTGAAGATAAACAAACCAAGGCAAGACCTTTGGCGCTCGGGCTAGATCAGCCCCTGGTTCTCTACGAGCTACGGTCCGCCCAAAGAGCCGAATGGTGGCTTCATCTGGCCGATTGTAATCCAATGGGACATCCCAGAACCATTCTGTCACTCTCAATCTGCCTGTTGATTGTATAAGCAGGAGATTTAAATGGTTATCAGGTAATTTTGGTTGCAAGAATCTACAAAATTGGTATTGTATTTGACATAGCAACTGAAAGGAGGAGAGCAACACACCTGGGACAAAATGCGGTCTCGACCGGGCTAGTTTTGCGAGCCACATGATTGGGAATTTCGGGATATTTGATGCACAACAGGAGGAATCAACCGGCAATGCAAGAATGTCTTTCATGTAATGAGTAGTTACCTCGAGGAGGTTGTGGTAGAGATAGTCTGAGGGTGAATGTTAATTTCAATTTGTTAGATTGCAGGGTCTGGACCATGAAATAAAGGTAACCGAAAGTAGAGTTCAACATAAGCGATCACTATAAACTATCTATACAAATATCATAAACTAGGTTAAATGCAACAGTTACATTTGACAGAATGGCAAGCTTGATTCATTGCGGAGTTTGCTGCTACGAGAACGACTATGGTGGAGAACAGGTCACGTGACGGAAGTGTCCGACTTAACTACATAGTTATAAGACTCTAGTCGATGTTTTCATACAAGGTTGTAACAACGATTGAGGAACTACAAGGTGATAACCTGCATTATGATCTGTGCTGCTCAGACAACCAACCTCAAGGATGCATCTAAATTAAATAGTTTGGCCCACTTAAAGCAAGACCCCATATGGTTAGAGTTGGATGTTAGTTCTTTGCTTCACAGGAGCTATTTTTTCCATCGATAACTATCCCACCATGAACACCACCCCTTCTACAGACTTAGCGAAACATCGCAATCATGAGCATTCAACCTCTACAAAATCCCCAAGAAGATGACTCTACTCTCCAAATGTGGCAAACGGCCCTTTCTCCATGGACCTCATCCATTCTCCCCCATGCTACCAATCTCTCCAGGGCCCGCGCATCACTTATAACCCCGCTCCCCGCCAACGGTCTGGGATTTTCAGAGACAAAAAGACATATCTTGGACGATATAATCCCTGGCTTCAACGGCAGCAGTCTATGCCCTAACTACTACGGCTTCGTTACGGGAGGAGTAACCCCCGCCGCCCTGCTAGCGGACAATATAGTATCGGCCTATGACCAGAACGTCCAGGTGCATCTGCCAGACCACTCTATTGCAACAGAAGTGGAGCATCAAGCATTGAACCTTCTGCTTGATTTATTTGACCTGGATCATAAGAATTGGCCGCATAAGATTCTGACGACCGGTGCGACCCCAAGTAATATTCTTGGTCTGGCGCTTGGGAGGGAATTTGTTCTTCGGGCCGCTGTGGAGAGGAAGGCTGGTGTAGGTCAAGAGGTGAAGAGTGTGGGGGAGCATGGTGTGGCAGCAGTATTGCTTGCTGCGGGCTTGAAGGGAGTGCAGGTTCTAACTACATATCCACATTCGTCGCTGGGGAAAGCGGCGGGAATTTTGGGTATTGGTCGGGTGAATGTCAAGAGTGTCTGTGTTGCTGATCTCAGTGAGGGTGTGAGCCAGCGTCCGCTCATGTTTGATATCGAGGCTTTGGAAAGGGAGCTGGCCAGAGGCGATATGGCAAGCATCGTTGCAGTGTCCTGTGGGGAAGTGAATACAGGACAGTTTGCTACGAAGGGTCTTGAAGAGTTCAAGAAGATACGACAGCTTTGTGACAAGTACGGTGCTTGGCTACATGTGGACGGAGCGTTTGGGATATTTGGTCGTATTCTGAAGGGTGAAAGCGAGTTTGATCATATTTTGGAAGGGTGTCAGGGACTTGAGCTGGCACATTCCATTACGGGAGATGCTCATAAGTTGCTTAATGTCCCTTACGACTGCGGATTTTTCTTCTCTCATCATGGGGGTCTGGCGGGGGATGTCTGTCGTAACCCCAACGCTGCATATCTAAGTAGTGGGAATGGTGACGGCAACACTTCAATCTTAAACCCCATTAATAACGGCATCGAAAACTCCAGGCGTCTCAGAGCACTGCCCGTTTATGCCACATTAGTTGCTTATGGAAGAGATGGATATAGAGATATGTTGAAAAGGCAGATAAGACTGGCCAGGTTGGTTGTTGACTGGTTATTTGAGCACCCTGCGTACACTGTTCTTCCCATTACTCCGGCAAAGGAAGAGCTTTTGCACAATACGTTTATGATTGTTCTATTCAGGGCAAGAGATGAGGGCTTAAACCGGGTACTGGTGAATAAAATCAATGAAACTTCAGAAATGTATGTTTCTGGGACGATTTGGGAGGGAATACCTGCATGTCGAATTGCAATATCAAACTGGAGGGTGAATGAGAAGCGAGACTTTGAGGTAATAACTTCCGTGCTGAATGGAATTATTCGATAGTTCAGAAGAAGCAGAAAGAAGATGCTTGTATGTTTCCTTGGATATATAGAGGATATCACAGCCTCAGATTCACAGCTATCTCCGACGACCTGCTGATGGGGCATCGTTTCTGTCGGCAATACTAACAACCTCACCAATACCAGCCTCTTCTTGCTCATCCTCCAGTGCCGTAATTTCCTCTCTGCAATCCCACCACTTCTCTTCAGCTAGGGTGAACGCTTCTTTTCTCAGCTCTTTAACAGACATCTCTGACCCAGCCTGTTCCACTTTCATCTTTGACATCAACATATCCTGCCAATCTGTCGATGTCCTGGCGAAGAAATCCCTCAGAGACTCGAAAGGTCGGGGATGCGGCCTAGAATCCTGGACAGGAGTTTCTATTTCCTGCTCGATTTCTGTTTCCATCTGCACGAGCTCCGTTACACTTGTTGTCGCAGTCGCAGTCGATGCAATCTCGACGAACTCCATCTCTTCATCTTCATTGTCGCATTCACCCTCCTCTGCTTCCTCATCCTCCTCATCCTCTTCATCACTCTCAACTTCCATCGCGTCATTCCAATGTTCGGGCTCGTTGTAGAACAATTCCTTCACTCCGTCAAGCTTTACTAAATCAATGGAGTACATATCATTAAAAGTAAATTCGTGATCTCCCCGCTCAAAAGTCCCGCTAAAGATAAACAGTGTATCATCTAGAACCGCAAGCTGGGAGTTGAACCGCCGATGCGGCATCTCGAAGCGAACTGGCAAGTCACGCTTCTCATCAATCTCTTCTTCCTCTTTTTGTAGTAAATCGATATCCATCGCCTCGGATTTTATCTTATTTGTGTTAACCTTGGCTTCAAGAAGGGCTAGGTTACGCATTAACTCCTCTTCATCGGCTTTTCCCCGATTCCGTTTCACGGTCTGCATAGCAGACTGCTGCTTCTTTCCAGGCCCTCGAGGGCGGCGAAGAGACATCTGGAAAAACCGGTTTCGATCTATGTTCCATGCGTAGAGATCATCGAAGAATTCACTCTCAATGCCCTCTTCGCTCGTTTCGACATCGTGGACACCACCAAACATAATCCCCCGTCCCTTGTGGAACGCCATGGTTGTACCCGCCCGCGGTGGGTTTGCTGGATTAGCAGGTTTCTTCCGTCGCTCCCACCGGATTGTAGGAAGTGAAGTTGCGGGAGCGTCGGGGGGAGGTGGGGTGATTCGCAAGAACCAGGTATCTTGGTGAACGACTGGCTTGAGAATCGTTCGCTGTGCTCCACCTTTCTGTTGCTTGTTGACTGCAGTGTTCGTCTTTACTCGAGAATATCCTCCGTATAAAACAGCGCCGGATTCGTGTGGAAGAAATGAAAACGACGATCTAGCGTCTGGCTTTTGCGATGCTGGGGGAAGAACCACATTGTGCCATAGATAATTTTGGCAGTCATATATCCACAAGTCCTGAAGGTACTTTGTCTGCTGGGAGGTGTCCTGGAATCCTCCAAAAAGTATTATGTAGTTCTGGGGAAACAGTTAGGATGTAAGAGGTATTGTAGATTCCACAGATACCCAAACAAGGCCGGATCATAGCTTCACAGTAGAAACTGCCACGCTTAAAAGGCACATAATGGATGCATGGGTGGGAGAAATACCTTAAAGTATGTCATTCTATGTCCACTCCTCGCGGGTGGGCCTTTGCCTTTTGTCTCAATTCTACTCCATTCTCTGGTTGACGGATCAAGGCACCAGAAATCATTATAATGATAAAAAGTCCCTTGTTTCGGCGAAGAAAATTCTCCTATATATCTATAATCAGTAACTAACTGTAAAATAGTAATACTTAGAAGCACGCTTTCGAGTTTGCGCATTACCTCCAAACAAATAAATTCCTCCTGAATTTCCTCCCCGGCACCAGGCATGTCCACTCCTAGGAAGAGGGCTATTCGGGCTCGTGACCTCTCGCCACTCATGCTTATCAACTTGATACACGTAAAGATTGTTGTAGAAAGTAGCCAGAGTGCCATCAAAATGTTCACCCCCGAAGAGGAAGAGCTCATTTCGACCTGCCGGAGATGCAATTAGGGAGGAAGAAGACCGCGGGGTTGGTGGCCCACTGGGGACCTCAGTGACCTTCAAGAACTTAGCTTGCTCTTTTGCATATGCCGCCAACACTGCATCCAGATCGACGTCTTCAGCATCACTGTCATCAGCCTGTCCCTTTGCTCTGATTTTCTTCTCTTTCTGAGCCGCTTTCTTAGACTGTTTTGCGGCGACGCGAGCTTTCTGCTCTGCGGTCTTGGATTTTTTATCTTTCTTTGCCATTTTACAGGATGTGGGAGAAGATACTCAAGTTAGAACTCTCTCCCCTCCCATGCGTAATTTGGCTGATACAAGGCCCACACCAAGGATTGTCTGTAGTTACGGAGATATCAGAGGGAAGAGGCTGAAGTTTTCGTCATTGGCTAATCATTCCACAGACCAAAATGCCAACAACTGGGTGACAAATAACTTACTAGAAACTAAATATTAATTAGTTACCTTAGTACTAGGTAAATGAGAGCACCAACAAGCTTCCAATATTAAATTGTGATTCCGTGAAATCACTTTGAAATTGTTAATGGTGATTGTTTCAACTCCCAAGTAGTTAACTATATTTTCTTTGAGGTCCTTCTAAAGCTTTAGCCACCACCAACTGTTAACTAGGTTTTTTTTGGATGTTGATTGACATCACGTGTTTAGACGCGGGTCGTAACTATGTCTTCCACACGAACCCAAGCCTTCTCCGTTCATAAGAACTTCAATATACAAACATGCTCAATGATGACAACAAATTGCACCAACTGCAAGTTTCTGTGATGCCCCTAGCTGCCCTTTGATAAGTGCCAGCCATGAGATGACTCTATGACAAAGCATAATTTAGAAGATCACCTGTCCTGGCTGTTGAATCGTGGGCCTTTCATACCGCCTCTGCTGCCAGCGCAAGCACATACCACCACAGCTGAAGAGAGCACAACGCAGCCAAGGGCTCCTGGCCTTCCAACCCCTTCCGATGAGGCGTATAGCACCAACAACGAGACTATTGTCACTTTAAAGCCTAGCGAACACAAGTTCGGCTCACAGGATGCTAAGGTTCGGGAAGCCGATAACGGGTACGAGTTAATATCGGCTGTGGATATGGCCCGGCTTCAATTTGCTCCCCCGTCGTCTACGAAGCCTCGAATGTTGAGTACCATTAAGCAAAATCCCCCTACTTCACCAGACACATCCTGTGTTATGAAGGGACACTGCGGCTTTCCTGGTCCTGATGAGGCGCATTCTCGACCGAAGAACAACAGTTGGTTATCCCATTGAATTCGCCTTGCCCTCCATATATATTAACCGTATAATTAGCTAGTGTATGGAGCCCCTCAGGAACCACTCCACCACTAATGAGTCCGAAATCATTATCTCGTCAAGAGTCTTATCCTCGGGATTCTAAGGTTTCCGCAAACATTGTCGATGCTATCGATTTAACCGGTGATCAAGGCCACCATACTTCATCGTCGGGAACCGTTGAAGCTTTTGGGGAACCACTACGAATATGGAGGGAAGACTACGCATCCCGTTCCGAGCCATTGGGAAGTCGTGGCGTAAAACGAAAAAGCGACGAATACGAAGCAGACACAAAATTCTCAAGGAAACTATTGTCGCGAAGTTGCTCTCCAATTTCTCCAGTGCAATCAGACAAAAAGAAACGCACCGATTTCACTCTTAATTCAACGCATAGCAAGAACGTTAAAAGGCCTTCGTTACACACGGTTATTGGTGACTCAGAGGGTGAAGACGATGGGATTGATATTTTTCCCACTGATAACGAAGAGGGCTTCCGGTCTCCTAGACGTCTATTGAATGGACTTGACTTATATCCAAAGCTATCTAAGCCGCGAAACGGCCGGCCGGAAAAAGCCAAGCCCAAGAAATTGCCGTCCTTTGATCGAGCAACTTCGATGGAGGCTAGTTGCCGGCCCTCTGTTGCTTCTCCTGTCCAGCAACACACCACTATATCGAATATACAGAAACACAAAGATCGTAGCAATGTCTCCGATAGTTCTAGGTCCTGTGGCTCTCCCAGCCATCAAGGAAGACAAAATCCTACTTTGGCCCATTTCCTCTCTCTTCCCACTCGTTCCGTTGGCAATTTCCTGGAAAGGCTTAAAAGTGACCGTTCAAGAAATGCAGAGTTGGCGTATCAGCGGGCTATGGACGCTATTGATGCTTCTGATTTAATTCGTGAAAATAAGATCTTGAACTCAAAGATTGGAGCCCTTGAGAATCTCCAAATGGAGCACAACACATATTCTTCGTTACTGACTAAACAGGATGAACTTAAAAGGCGAATAATACAGTCTGTGGAACGAGCAGCGATTCTCCCTGGATCGTCTACTGATGTTGACGAAGCTCGAAAACTTATATGGCAGAGGCAGGAACAAGAAGCTAAAATGGTTGACTTGATTGAGCAATCGGGGATCCTTAGCGAAAATTCTACCGCCGTCAACGGTGCTGAGCCACCAGAACATAAAATTTTAATTACGGGAACACAGTTTCCAAAGCAGCGAACCTACGATATTCCAAAGTCTTTTGATTCCTTTTCTTCTTCATCCTGCCTCCCAAATATCTCCCGCCTTCTTCCACCGTCTCTGCCGTCGACGCTCACAGGACCCAAAACTCCCCGAAGGTTTAGTTCTGGAAATATGTCTTTCCGCGATAATAATAATGACGACGAGTTCATGCTGGATAGTGATGATATATTCTCGAGGAATATGGGAACTCCTGTTGCCCTTGATATGCTGGATTTCGACAACGATGCGGATGATTTTGATATGCTTGAGGCAGCGGAACATTTTGAAAATCAATGGTCTGGATCTGCACGCGACCATGCTTTTGGAAGCCAGAACTTTGGTCGTGGGCCAACCTCCTCTGCCAAGAAACCCGCGCCTGAATCATTGCAGTATCCTTGGTCCAAGGATGTCAAGTCCGCATTGTTACATCGTTTCGGACTCTCTGGGTTTCGTCTCAATCAATTGGAAGCCATTAACGCCACGCTAGGCGGGAAAGATGCTTTTGTTTTGATGCCAACAGGGGGAGGGAAGTCTCTCTGTTACCAATTACCTGCTGTAGTCAATAGTGGTACTACAAAAGGGGTTACGGTTGTCATATCACCTCTTTTGAGTTTGATGGAAGACCAGGTTGCACATTTGAAAGAGTTACACATCCAGGCGTTCCTCCTGAACGGAGACGTGAACAAGGAACACAAATCTTTGATATACAGTGCTCTAGCCAACCCTAATGTTGAGAAGCTTATACAATTACTTTATGTCACCCCTGAAATGGTGAATAAAAATGGAGCATTGCTAGGTGCATTGAGTCGCCTTCACAGCAGAAAGAAGTTGGCACGCATTGTCATCGACGAAGCTCATTGTGTAAGTCAATGGGGCCATGATTTCCGACCCGATTACAAAGAATTGGGCAACACCAGAGCAAAGTTCCCAGGAATACCGCTCATGGCACTTACTGCCACTGCCACAGAAAATGTCAAAATTGACGTTATCCACAACCTCGGTATGCGTAACGCGGAAGTATTTGTCCAGTCTTTCAACCGACCCAATCTGACCTACGAAGTCCGACCGAAGCCCAAAAACACAAATGTTATTGAAAGCATTGCTGAAACAATCAACGAATCATACAGTGGTCAAGCCGGAATAATTTACTGCCTATCAAGACGAAGTTGCGAAAAAGTGGCAGCACAGTTGCGTGATAAGTACAAGATAAAGGCTGCCCACTATCATGCTGGTTTGCCCTCGGAAGAACGAATATCGATTCAAAGAGATTGGCAATCTGGAAAATACAATGTTATCGTGGCAACAATTGCCTTTGGAATGGGAATCGACAAGGCAGACGTTCGTTTTGTGATACATCATACCATGCCGAAGAGCCTCGAGGGGTATTATCAGGAAACTGGGCGAGCTGGTCGAGATGGCAAACGGTCAGGTTGCTATCTTTATTACGGATTTCAAGATACGGGACCCCTACGGCATATGATTGACAAGGGCGAGGGGAGTTTCGAGCAGAAAAAGCGCCAACGCCAAATGCTTCGCCACGTTGTCCAGTTCTGTGAAAATGAAAGTGATTGCCGGAGGGTACAGATCCTTGCCTACTTCAATGAAAAGTTTGAGCCAGAGAACTGCAATCGCTCTTGTGATAACTGTAAGTCGGGCTTGACTTTTGAACCAATGGATTTCACGGATCTTGCTGTTTCTGCTGTGAGCCTTGTTGGGCGTCTTGAGAAGCAGAAGGTGACAACACTCTACTGTGTGGATATCTTTAGGGGAGCTACGAAGAAATTCGCAGACTCTGAGCACAAACACTTTCCCGAATTTGGTGTTGGGTCTGAGTTGGATCGCCCTGATGTTCAACGATTATTTTCCTACCTACTTTGCGAAGAGGCCTTGAAGGAAGAGAATGTTATCAACAACGCACATTTTGCTACTCAATACGTGCAGCTTGGCGTTAGAGCATCCGAATTCCTCAATCGTCGTCGTAAGATCATGCTCCCAATTCGCGTTTCTGCACATCGGAAAGCTACCTCCCTAGCTAAACCTGCCGCCACGCGAAATCGTGGAACTCGAGTTCGTGCACTGGGGAACGAGCATCCACAGTCTACTAATGTTTCATCTCCTGTTCAAGCATCATTGCGGCGACGGAATTATGGACGGGGTTTTGTAGGCCAGAACATACCTGAAGATGACGACGAGGATGATAGCGATGGCTTCGAACCAATACGTAAGGCTGGTCAACATAGCCGGTCGGATGCCAATGATTTGGGACCTCCAATCACCGATGACGGAAAATTTTCTCGGCTGGATCACCTCCAGAGCATTATGGTGGAGGAGTTTATGTTTTATGCCAAAAATACATGCCATGATGTATGTTACACTTTATACTTGGGGGGCTTTAACTTCCTGCTAACCTTATAACAGATCATGTTGAAAAGATCCCTTCGAAGTCAACCATTTCCTGATGCTATTCTGCGAGAAATGGCAATCAACTTGCCGAAAGGTAAAATACCAATGAAAGTGTGACAGGCCTTACTTGCTAATATATAGCCAGATAAAAAACAACTTTTGAAAATACCCAATATTGATCCAGACAGGGTCGAGCGTTATGGGACTCAGTTTCTTCACCTTATTCGACGAGCAGAGGATCGCTATCAGGAACTCGTGGCAGAGAGAGATAGGGATGGATCTCCGATTCCAGACCCGAATCATGAAAACGTCATCAACATCAGCAGTGATTCCGAACTGGGCTTTGGTGACGACTTTGACGATTTTATTGACGACACGCAAGCTACAGGTGTCCCCCTAGACGAGCAAAGCTCTTTCTTTGAACAAGATGACGAGATCGCTGCATTTAATGCTCGCAGTGAGTCAACGCCTGCTGATACCAGTTCCCTACTTACGTTGTCACTAATCGATACATTCGACAGTGTATGAACTCCAAACAACGCGAGCTTCTGGCCCTGTCACCGGCACACCCAAGACGCAGCCTCCAGGTCCATCAAATCACGGTGCTGGTTCGTATAGATACGGTAAGAATTCATATGCCAAGAAGAATTCAAGAACTCGACCAAATGGAGGTGGTAGTGGTGGAGCTGTATCAAGCAGAAAACCAGGAAACCCTCGAACAAAAAAGAGGACCCAAGGGTCAACTTCACGCCAGTCTAAACGCGGCGTATCTGGCTCAGGATCTCGCGGTGTTGGCATTAGTATGATGCCGACGTAGCATGGATTAATCTTGTTATTTTAAATATTAAACACACTCCTTTCTGAGCTGTGCGGCTCATACATCAATGATCCGTTTTTCTTACTTTCCTTTGGTCCTTTACCACCGATATTGTTTAGAACTCCACTACATTTCAGTTAACAGTGAAGAAAGAATACCAATGACTACTCCCCAGCTTTTGGCATGTTTCAGCTCCACATTACCTATCAAATTATTCACCTTCTCCTTCCACCCAATATATATCTTATATTCCTGAACCAAAACAGCGCATCATCCTGGAGCATGGTATATGACTTTTCAATGGTTATGGCAAGTTCGTTATTTCGTTTGAAAGGCAGAGTTTATCCCCTATAATACCCCAACACGTTCATGTATTGTACATATTTACTACAATGGGAATCTCAACAACAATGTTTAATAAAGGCATGCTGTAAATTAGTTCTACTGTATGGTATTCGTCAATTTGCAAGCTGTCCCAGCTTCAGAACTTTGGATGTTCGGCAGCTGCGGTATCAACCATAGTTATTTAGTTTTCTTTGATGTAGAGAGAAGAGTGAAAAAAACAAGAATAAAGGAGAACACGCATTCTTTGCACATACGGAATAGCAATTCATTGAGCAATTCATCGAGAACAAACCGGTGCCTACAATAAATCACTTCCCCAAATATTATCTCTCATCGAAAGAATAGAAATACAGCTTGAAATTGATTCCCGCAAACCACAAGGTCATCTTAACGAGAGATAAAAGATGGTAAAGTGGTAAGTAGACCTCCAAGAAAATTGCTTTAAAATACCTAGAGATATAAAGCTCCACATCAGTCTTCCATCTCCTAAAGTTTTAAGCAGGATAAATAGTATGGGGAAAAAATTATTACAAAATTGAAAAGAGACTAAGAAAATACTCACAGCTCCACCTATGATAAACAACCTCTCCCTTTCCTGTTGCGCCCACTGGGCGATTTTGCCCGCGCTCTGAGAAAGAGCTTTGCGATTGCTATTTGGCCCAGCAACACAGTACAATTCAAAAACAGGCGTGATCCATGCAAGTGCGTTCATGGAGTTTGATACTCTATGCTCGACTCTGATGTGTGCGTGTTTTGCATGCACACTGGCGTGGAGGGAGTGGTAAGTTGAGAGGAGTCTAGAAAGAAAAAAAATATGGTTTCTCGTTTGTGGTTAGTTATTCTAATCATTTTCGTTAAATTGATTCCAAATTTTATCTGGGGAAATGACATGTATGGGTCAAAAAGAAAGAAGAAGAAGAAGAGGGAGAGAGAGCCTGTTGGCATGATCTCACCTGCGTCTCCCCAGAGTTGTCGAGAAATCGGGACAATATGAAGCCATGGCAAATTGGACGTTAGCTTTGGACTTGTAGAGGAAATGCCGTAGGACTGTGCCAGGGATGATATCTGTAGTGGTAGGTCGTCCTTTTTGTATTGCTGCCTTTATTATAGCTATGCTGCCATTCTTCCCCAATTGCTATTTACAACGTTAGTTCTAAGGCAAAAATTGAACTTGCAGGTTGGTTTGATTCGGCAGGGAGTTGTAAGAGAATGAACGGTACCTCAACTGCTAAATCCCGCATCTCTCTAAGAGCATAAAAGCTTTCTTTGTCGGCGCTGATTAAGATAATAGCGACAGAGTCGTCCTTGATGGTGTCTTGGTTCGCGGTATGGATTTCCTCATCGCGAAGATCCAGGAAACTGACGAACATATGCAAATATCCGCTGCTGTTGAAACCAGGCAGACAAACAGGAATCCAACTGTCACCGCCTCCAGCCTTAACACCATCTGCCTCGAAAATCATGTTGAAGATCAACTGTAGATCACCTGGATGCAACGAGTGTCTCTTCGGCCTAATTACACTCACAAGCTGGCCACCAGCGACAACAAGCCCGTATAAAAGGCTATCAACCCTGGCTTTCAGAAGAGTGTTGTTTATGGTTTGTCGATGAGACTTTCGAATTTTGAGGCATTCCAAAGCATTGAGCAGGGTTGATGGAGAGCCCTTTGTGAAGCTATCAGCCAGAGAAGAGAGAAGAGATTCAGTTCCTTCCAATGGGCGCCGTAAATCCGTTGATGGTCGAATTGAAAACAAATGATTTAGACTTGGGAGGGTCAATGTTGACAGGATTTGCATGTACAATGCTTCCAACTGCATCCGTAGCTGAGAATCGTTTTCGAAGAGGCGACTGATGGCAACAAGATACAATGGACCCTGAGATAAAATAACAATTTTCGCTTTTCCAGCCGAAAAACTCTTCAGGAAATCTCCAGATTCTTCAAAAAAGGATATGATAGTTTGGATAATGCCGAAATAATCAGAGATCAGACCGCTGTCTCCATGTCTTGTGTATATTGGTTTCCCTGCTTGTGACAATATGAAGAAGTGCTTCTTTTTCCTCTTCCATGCTTCAACAACCTGAGCTATAATAAATATCAGCGGGTGTTTTCAGCTTGAAAGGAAAAGTTGTATTCTTATATATTACCTGAATTACCACCGTCAGGCTCGACTTGATCAATGGCATCAAACTCATGTTCGAACTCGGAATCCACTTCATCATCGTCAGAGTCTAATAAAGCTCGTTTTACCGCACGCTCGCCACTATGAACCCAAGATATCTCATCCCCTCCCACTATGGGAAAGTCGCCAAAAAGACTAATATCGTCAGGTGTCTCCCCACCCGGGACAAAGCTACGTACGCTTATGGAATCACCGGCATCACTTCCCCTGCGGCTTCTCAGTTGACTAACACTTGTCCTATGCCCTATAGCCTTTCCAGGAATAGTTTTCACAGCAGTAGACGAGTATAAATCCTTAGATCCATCGGGCAAAGTGTGAGTGTTTACATCTGTTAACGACAAGGCAGTCGTAGGCTTTGACTGTAAACTATGCCTCGATGTTGGCTTAATTTTGGAGGTAGCGTCTGTTGCACCCTCTTGTTCATCAAGACCTGGTCGAGGGGGAAGAACTGGAGGGACCCCTGGGCTTTCCCCTTCACTTCTAAATGAAGCAGTTTCGGAGGCTTTCCCTGTCGGATCCGGGATGCTTTTAGATGGACCTTCTGCGTCGCTACTTGGCGACTGGCCATATTTCCTGTTTGCATCCATTTGCGACCGTTCATTTCATAATTATAGATCTTGGGCTAGTTATCTGTTGACCATTTCGAGGGCTAGACAACGACCGAAATGAGAGCGTCTAATAATAACCTAGTAGCGTATGGTCGCAAAGTCAAGGTCATTACAATAAATATGCGCATTCATGAATTAAATATTTTAAGCCTTTGGGTTTAGCACGGAGTATAAAAGCCGTGTATTGTTGTAACTGGAGGTGATATCTGGAAGTTGAGGCGCAAAAATATCAGGTGGTTGAAACTTTTAGTGATGTCAATGAATGCGGCTCCGCCAACCTTAATTTAACCTCCAAGGGGTAACTAGTTAACGACCCCGGGCTGGTTAAGGTGGAAACTTAAGCCGCAGCCAAAACCTACACCATCTCCCGTAGGCTGTTCTTCACGCTGGATCATAATATCGGATACTTGGGTTCCACCTCAAGCTTCCTCCCCATTCCTTCCACATTCCAGCTTGCGATCGCTTCTCCTTGAAAAGGATGTCGATCAAACTGCTCTCTAATACATTGTTTCGACTTTGGCACAATGAGCCTTGATCCGGGCGATATATCACGAGCTTCATCTCCCGCGAGCTCCGAAGCTTCTCAACCGAAACCTCGAGATCAAGCAGGCGACGGTAGGTCGTTCCACCTCAAATATGGAAGATATTTACTGATATTTTGCCGGTTATAGATGTGTTCAGAAAAGATAAGAACTACCGCCGTTATGCTGCCAGCGTTGAGCGAGCATTATCGTTGTTCGATACAGCCCTGCAGGAGTGGGCAGACTACATCTCGTTCCTGAGTAGACTGCTGAAGGTATATGCGCCCATTTTTTGTAATAATGGTTTAGATTGCTGAAAAAAAATTATCTGGCATAGGCTCTGCAATCCCATCCGCCATCTCTACCCATCGTCCCAAGTAAAACCATCGTGGCGCGGAGATTGGCGCAATGCCTGAACCCGTCACTTCCGTCTGGAGTTCACCAGAAGGCCCTTGAGATCTACGGCTACATATTTTCCATTCTCAAGGTAGGCCTGCTTGTACTCTGATGCTTGCACTTGAAGTTCTTTAGCGTGTATATTTAATGAACCATTTTAGCAAGATCGCCTATCTCGAGATTTAGCGCTGTATCTACCCGGAATCGCCCCCACCCTATCTTTTGCTTCATTGACCGTTCGCCCGCTTTTCCTCTCCTTGGTTGAGACATATATCGTCGACTTGGACCCTGCAGCTCTTCGGCCAGCGTTAAAATCTATAATATTGGCTTTACTTCCGGGGCTTGAGGAGGAAACCGGCGAGGATTTCGAAACCGCTCTACGGATCGTGAACAAGTTTCGAATTATCAACCTGAAAGAGAAGGAGGTATTGCCAAACTCGGACATTGATGATGGCAGTCAATACTTCTGGCAATGCCTCTTTCTCGCCTCAATAACAAATCCAAGTAGGAGGCCTGGCGTGCTCGCGTATTTAAATCGATATCTTCCCAAACTCGGTGGATCAAGTCCGTCGCTGATAGACTCCCAAGATGGTGGGAATGACGAGACATCGAATCTGCCGTCTGTCACAGATTCAATTATTATGCCAGAACCCGGACTTTTAATTCGATGTTTTGCTACGGGTCTTACTGACGAGCAACACCTGGTGCAGAGAAACTTCTTGGATCTGCTCGTTACACATTTGCCTCTTCATTCCCCCGTTCTGCAAAAGAGGATTACCCCAGACGACCTGGGGATCTTACTTACGGCAGCTGCCGGTGTCGTCACTAGAAGAGACATGAGTTTGAACCGCCGTCTCTGGTCATGGTTTTTGGGGCCGGAAACCTCTAATGCTACTCATGAACATGGTAAAGCTGACCAATCATTTACTTCCCAGCATGCCGCAAACTTGGCTTTTAATAATGAAAACGCAAAATCCCAATATTTCAGTCGTTTCGGATTAAAACCTCTAGTTCAGAGCATCAAAGCCATGATCAGTCGCAACTCTGTGTACCCTCCTGAACGAGTGAAGCCGTTGAGGATATCTCTGTCTCTGATGGATCGATGGGAAGTAGGGGGGCTTGTCATCCCAGCAATATTCCTCCCGGTCATGCATAGTGTTCAACAATACAAACAACTGGCTATCTCGAATGCAAATTTTGAGGAGGTGTTCCGAAGTGCCAGCGCTTTTTTTGACGGAGTTGAAAGTACCTTGATATTCTCTGAGCTCCTTTCTCTTGTTCACGTTGATCCATCGACCATCAAAACTCGTTCCAACCGTGCCATAGAAGATCTTAAACTTGCGAACTTTATTGTCTCTCACTTCAATATGGGAGAGGAAGAGATGCGTGTTGTCCACGTGCCTCTGTTGTTCATGACACTCCTTATCAAGATAGGAGCTATTTCGTCAAGTACCGATGACATTGGGCTCGACCATCAAAATATTCAATCCGCCGCGCTTAGCGAAACGTCCATGATTATCAAGCATCTTCTCGACCTAATTCCGGACAGCGTCTTTCTCCATGGAAATACATCTGAACAAATTCGGGTTGACCACTCTTCAAAGACTTTCCATGATATTTCCTGCGAAGCAATCGTCCGCAAAATAAGTGAATTTTACAAGAGATGTAAGGAAAGTCTCGAGCTACCTCCTCCACCATTTACTCCCAGTGAGCTAGGTGAGCTGCTCCTCCGGGAAGCCCAATATCTGGTACTATCCGCACTAGAATCCGAAGACCAGTCCTACCTGAAAGAACGAACGAACTTATTTATCTCCCTGCTTAACAAAACTCCTAAATCTCAAGTCGTCGAAGCCGGTGATATATTCAAGGCCATATATCACAAGCTGACTGCAAAGTCATTAGTGGATTTACCGTTCGTAACGATTTCGTCGATATGTTCTGTTGTGACAACCTTGTACTCCATCCACACCCCTGGGCTCTATGTTTCTTACCATCAGATTTCAGATATTATCCCGTCCTTAGTGCAGAAGCTTTGGGGCTTCCTCTCACCATTAAGCCCAAAGTTCCACGTAGAAACAGTCCGATGCTTGTGGCTTTTACATCTAGTGACTTGGCAAGATCATTTGGTGGAAGCTTCGATTACATCGCTCATGATCAGTCCTAACAAGCCTAATTCCTCCCACATCACAACTGTAGAAGAGGTTGAAAAGTTTTTCGTCTTGTGGAACCATAGCCAGCAGATCAACGTCGATCCTTCAACTGCTCGCATCATTAATTATGACCCACTGAATAAAAGGGGTTTAAGAGACCCCAGATCTCTATATCAATCCTCAATGCTCGATCGCCCGTTATTTATAGTCTTAGATTTGTTATCTGGAATTGCGACCGAAGCCTCATTAGTGGTCAAGGAATGGATTTCCGAGCTATCATCTGTTCCCAGGTATGTACATGTGCATGATCGAAGAACTAATTTTATTTCTGCCTTTTCGCTAACGTTTGTCATCTTTAGGATATTTCGCATAACAATTTCTAAACTCACTGAACTTCCATATCTCGTGGGATCAGGTCATGAACTTTCCTCCGAAGATGATCAGCTAACGGACTCTCTGGAGGCCAATCAGTGTCGCTATCTCTTCGAGACTCTCTCCAGTGTGATCTCCTCATTGAGTCCGTCGGGTTGGTCAACATTAATAACAAACACTGTGTCGGAATCGAGTAAACGTCGTGAGAGCGATGGAGCTGATGGTGAGTCTGGTCAGATAAAATACGAGAACCAGATAGGAACAGTGTTCAATCTAGGTGCTATGGAGAATTTGAGTATCCAAGCCGCTTTAATACACCTGTCAATTCGAGCTCTCTCTCCACAAATAACCGCCTCCAGGGAGCTACACTCTGAAGAGGAACGAATGCAGCTGGCAATTTTTAGTGTTATTCGCCAGCTTCTAATGGGACCTGGTGCTGAGAAACTTGTTAAAATTGACCTGGATGGTTTCCTAATCGATCAGTTATTCTCTGCCCTGGATAAAAATAGAGGTACCCTCCAGCCTGTCATGATTGACACCTTGCTGGCTGCTTTGAAAAATCGTTATGTTCATGAAGCTATGGAACTTTCAGCTGTGCCATCCAAGAACGCAAGGAAGTCCTCTCTCGATGCTCTTTCAAATATCTCTGGCATCTCTCTTACCGGCGAAAAATCTGAAAAAGAAACTCCAAGAACTGTCGCTCCAGTGCCTCCGCCACAGTTACTCCAATGTTTGCTCAAAGGCCTCAGTTCTACCTCCTCCCACAACGTCGTTCAAAAATGGGTTAAATTACTTGTGGAGTGTCTGGCGCTGTACTCCGGGACCATCTTCCAAGTTCTGCTCACTCTAGTGGAGTGTTTATGCAAACAGATTACTGCTTCCTATAATGAGCTCCAGCTTGTGTTTAAGAGAACAAATAGCTCTGTTCGGGAGCGTTCGGAACACATCGCTATTGTATTGTTTAATGGTTTGGAAAGTTGTATCGCTGCTGCACATGAACGTCTCATACTCGAGGAGGAGAATGTTTCTGCTGCAAAAAGTCCAGATCAACCCCAAGGGTTTTTCGGAAACATGGTATCTGGAGTGTTCACTTCGGAGGGGAATCAAGTACGGAGTGCTGCTGCTAATGACAGACTCACCGTTCTCCTTTGCTTTCAAGACACAGTGCGCCTCTGTTTCTCGATTTGGTCCTGGGGCAATATTCGACGACATAGTAGCTCTCAGGACCCGGAATCCCTCTCATCATTTCAGTACACCTCCTTGAGAATGAGAAATCGGTCACGACGTATATTAGAGCACTTATTCAATGCCGAGGCACTGGATTGCCTGGAGACCTTAGTCCAGCTATGGCACAATGCCATTTCGGCAGATGACACAGCAGAAGCCCAATCAGTTTTTAACCTCCTTCATACACTAGACGGATCACGGCCGAAAATAACGATTCCCGCTATATTCAATTCCATATACAGTCGAACCAATCCCACCGCACTAGACCCCAGTCGGATATCGGTTATGACGTCCAGACTCTCCGAAGCAGACCTGGTTGCATTTCTTGTCACATACGCCCGGTCGTTAGATGACGATGCGTTGGCCGAGATATGGAGTGACTGCATCGCTTTTCTTCGGGATGTATTGACAAACCCTTTCCCGCACAGACGCATCCTACCACGACTGTTGGAATTTACTGCAATCTTGGGCGAAAAGATGGAACGGACTAATTTTGGCGACGACCGGCGATCGAGGAAGGAACTCGGGGTAAGATTTTATGCAACCATAGGTTTTGAAAACAAATTTGAAACTAATAACAACCTTGTAGGATTTGTTGTTACGCCTTCTTACTGCGATCTTCACTAGTAAACCGTTAGGTTCATCACAAGAACCCGCCTCGTCGACACGGCAGTTGGCAGATACCGAACGTTCATCAGGATCTTCTTCAAAATCCCAACAAGTCGTTGGGCCTGATAATATCATTAGCATTCTCGCATCTGTCATGCCTGCGTTGGTTACTACTCTTGGAGAAACGGATAGGATCTTCACTGCAATGTCAAATATATCGACGAATATAATAGCCCCGTTATTCCACTCAAGGCTCTTCCCGCAAAATGTGAACAAGAGTGTGCTTGAGCTCCTCCAGCAGATGTCGAAGGTTTCAGCATCCTCAAAATCCTGGAGAAAAGATGTGGGTGATGCTTTCAATGACGCCAAATTCTTCACCACAAAGCTCAACCTTGTACAAACGAGCTGGCTTGATATACTTCGCCATTGGGCCCTGACGGATAAAGATCGATTGCCAGATCTGCTCTCACGTCTCACACCCCCCACATCTGCGGGAATAATGTTTGGTGTCGGCGCCACTGCTGCCAGGCTTGAAGCTGATCGCAAAACCCAGCTGAATTTACGAAGGATTACTCTCTTGGTATTGGCTGCCAACGAAGACCATTTCAGTGCAGAGCTTGCAAACGTCCACCAGAAGCTCGAAGATCTCTTAACTGCCACTCACATCTCGTCCCCTTCGTCTGTGACGCGGGCGGAAATATACATGGTGCTCCGGGCCGTGGTGCTCAAAACATCTTCCATCCACCTTGCGCCATTCTGGCCTATGATTAACAGCGAACTCTATGATGCTCTGTCAGCTATTGTGCCAGGTCAACAGTCGGAGACGTATAACCCTTACTCACTTTTGCAGGCATGCAAACTCCTAGAATCTCTTCTCCTCATTGCCCCGGATGACTTCCAACTGCATGAATGGTTGTTTGTCACCGACACGATCGATGCAATCCACCCACCAAACCATCGGGAATCTGTCGCACTCGCGGATAATGTTGCGCAGAGCATGGGTGCTTCCACAAATACAGACGATGTTGAACTCACTATGAAAAATGGAAACTGGAATAGGAATGGTGATGATGACAATGAAGGCCGTGACAGATATAAAAAGGCATGGCTTAATTCAGAGCTCAGCCGGGAGACTGCGAAGGATGAGATCATTGATAAGGTGCTGAGGCCGTTCTTTGACAGGTTGAGTATACATGCTTTTGAGAGCACGTATAGGATGGGAATCCCTGATTTGGCGGGTTGCAAAGACGATCTGCTGGCGGATCTGTTCAATGAGTTTACAGTGGCTAGTTAGCGGCGTGTGCTGCGATTACATGCGTATTGTTTTGTGTCCATATGGTTTTGCTTGCTGCTTTAATCTAGCCATGGTATTGCGATTGATATTAATATCGTTAGTATCGTTACATGTATTACATATATTAAGATCTTATGGTTTCTTTCTATTATTCAGAATCTCCGACACCCTGGGTCCTATATGTGTGTAATGTCTGGATCGAGGATATGGCTCCATGGGATTACTCCTCAAGTGGCGCGTGAAGCTTTGAACATTCCATGTATCGGTACCTCCCCGCGCCCCACTCATATCATATTATTAACCTCTCTTGCGTCCGCAGCAATACCATATTCCTGTTCAGGGTCAATTGACCAGTAAGCATGCAGGAAACAGGGATTAGATTTAACAAACAATTTTATGAAACAAGAAAAAATAGAAATAGTTATTCTAAGGCGCTCCAAATACTCTTCAATCGCCTTCTTCCCTTCACTTTCACCTGACATTTGATTTTAATATTCAGAGATATTCGATAACTAATTTTTGGCCAAAATATCGGCTTCAATTCCTTCATTATATAACTAGTTATCTGCGTCCTTCATAGTCGTCTGAGAGTTTCTCCCTCATCAGCCTGTGCCAAGCTTCCAGGTGCATCTCAAACGAACCGTGGTTAAAAAAGTCGACAACTTCATTCCAACCTCAATCTCACACATATCGACGACACACCGCACCTTTCAACAGCAACAAATCTCATCGGATTCGTATACCGTGCTTAGCCTTATCCCGCCTAGATTGTGTATGTTTCAAAAATCCGGATACATTCATTAATTCCTCACTCACGCCGAGGGCATATCTCCAACACCCACAATGTCTCCTATGCTGCGGCGATCGCTCTTCGCACCCGCCATGCGCCTGTCGACACGCAGGCACCTTTCAACAACTAGCCGGCTACTTAACAGCAGCAGTGGCAGTGTAGATGCGGGAGCATTGCCTGTGCAGAAGCCCGTGGGAGCTTTCAGAGGAGGGTGAGTTTCCTACACCCCTCCACACCAAGCTTACGAGAAACAAACCCAACTGCATTAGAGTGAATCAAGCTAACTTGCGATATTGGACGGAATTAACAGGCTATTTGGCTTCCTCCTTGGCACTACGGTGGCGGGCGCATCGGTATACTACTATATCTTGGATGAGTATAGAGTGTCCAACGAGATGTTGACAGAAGACATCTACGTACGTCACTGTATTTGAAAAAAAAAATCCACACATTTCGGCAAGATACCAGAAGCAAGAAAGAAAAAGGAAAAAAAAATAGACAGTCTTAGATCTTGGATTTTCCTTCTTCCCCTCTCTTTAATTCCATCACATTCCCCTTTGTCGACTACCCATTTTTTTTCGGATAGACCAAAATACAAGAAAAGATTAGGCGGAAGAAAGAAAATATCTCTATTCATGATTTCGGTTCGGGAGTGTTTTTACATGTTGTTTTAGATTAGGCAATGTTGCTCCATCTTTACTATTCTTTATTACCTTAACCCCCTTGGAACTAATATGGCACTTAATACCTCGCAATTTTGTTTTCCTGCGCAACTTCCACTCATGATCATCAAGGCGAGTCTTTGAAGGCTGACGATTTTCCCTCATGACCCTGCGTGTTTTCCCAAGGGGATTGTGCTCTAGGCCTTGCAAGCAGCGACGCAACGCCTCAATGCCTACGTGACCGACCTAGAAGGAAAGCTGGACCTATTGCAGAAGAAGAAATGATTTGAGTGATGAGAATTATTCAGGCGATTTCTTTTGTCTTAACCTCCCTGATTTTTGTAGTTTTCATGGCATGAAAGTATGATGTGTTCCGGAACCCCGTCGCCTTCAACTTATCTCGTTGTCCATTTTATGGTTCTCGTCCTCGATCCTCGGATCAATTTCCGATGCTATAAATCTGCACATCCTCATTTCGATGGAATTCAAAAACAGTATGATTGTTTGTATTCAAATCTTTGTTCTGCGGACTGGTTGAATTCATATGGCTTCATCATTTGCAATTGGCATCTCGCGGCAACATGCGGTTTCGGCTGTGTTTCCCAACCAATTCAACTCAATACCCTTTCCGTCCCTTAAAGAGAATTCAGGACGCAGTAAAATTCCTTCAGTCCGCCAGAGTTAGCACACATTGCAAGCCCTTCCATTGCTGAACTTTTGCCTCTGATGGCGGGTTGCAGAGTAGAAACATAGTTTTCTAACTTAATTCCCTAAATAAGAGAAAAGACACAGGTTTCAATTTAATATTACCATTTTCTATAGTTAATTGTTCTGTGATTGGAAAAAGTCGTTGATGAATTTGCTTCGTTGAGATTGGTGCAAACAAAACAAACATGATCATCACACACTTGATATCGAGTTAACTTGATCAAATAACTAAATCAATATCAACCTCAACGATACAGCTTCGGGTGCACGCTCATCTCACAGCAATCAATATAATCACTCTCGGACGGCAAATGCGCAATCTATCAGAAGATACCAGAGCCCAAGAGATATTCTTCTTCAACCTTCAATGTCGCTAAATAAAATAGAAGTCCTACCAACATCCTCGTCTCACATCACCCCAGGATGGGCATACGTTCCCGATACTCGATATGGCGCCTCCACCAGCACTGGAAGGGCTGCTGGCGGTCGCACGCGAGCTGTGCGCGAGCTAGGGGGCGCTGGACGTGCGGATGTGTCGTCGAGGCAAAATACTGCTACACTACGACATCTCACGGAGCTAGATCGAGAGAATCATAAAGATACGCATATTCCTATTCCAACGAAGCAAAAGGCTGCGACGGCGAAAGGTTAGATCATACCTATTGACTTGCCATGTTTAGTAAAGCTCTATTTGTATTTTATATGTTACTGCGCACAAATGAAAAGAAGGTGGGAAGATAGTAGCTAACTGTGTAAATATCAATCACAGACAAACCCAGGGGCAAAACAACCTCCAACGTCCGTCGCATCCTAATGTCCCAAAAAACTTTTAAAAACTACCTAGATGACGAGGAGGCAGCTCTTGCCCAAGGCCATTCTCAAGCCTTAGCAACAATCACATCATCCATCGCTGCTACATCCACCACAGCTACTCCTGGACGTTCTGCCCTTAAATCAAGCAAATCTAACACTCCACACACTTCATCTCGTCCCGCCACACCCAAAAAGTCAACTCCAGCTACTGCAAACCAATCTCCGGAACCACTCAATGCAGCCTCTTCTCAAGTTTCCACGTCCACTTCACACCAACAGCAACGGAACCAACAACTAATCGTCTCCAACTACGACAACGACCCCCTTCTCCGCTCCTACATTCCCTCCGCACCGTCAGAGAAACTTATGCAACAGCTTCTCGCCGAGCCACCTCTGTCATACAATGCATCTCGCGCAACCCATGCTACAACAACGCTGCCTGGACGAACAGCGGGTCCCACGAAACCTCCACGTCACTTTTGTAGCATATGTGGATACTGGGGAAGAGTGAAGTGCATCAAGTGTCGAACGAGGGTATGTGGGTTGGAATGCTATCGGATTCATGAGGAGACTAGGTGTGATCGGTTTTATGCGTGAGGATATTGGCATTATCGTGATGAGAGATCTTAATTGAGAGATTACCCCTGTCGTGCGTAGCCTACGCATGCCACTTCGTGATATCCCCAGACTGGATCCTAGAAGTTATCGTCATGTGAGTTTACGAGATACTAATTGGAGCCATCCTTCGAGGAAACGGAACTAATATGTTCTTGGTAATAAGGGTCAATATGGGAATGAAGAATGCGGAAATCACCTGCATTTCCCATCATAAACACTTCTCCATCTACATCTACTCTACTCAAATCGTGACATTTCGGATTCATCCTGCGGTTAGCCTTTCCACGTCAGTAGAAAAAAAATATAATTCTACACCGAGAAAGCCCCGATTGAGTGGAACATATTCGGCGGGCAGAGATAGTCACCACGCATCATCGGTATGCGGAAACGGAGAAGTTGGGGTTTGATTGAAATAAAAAAATAAAATAAAAATGGAGAAGAATTCATCAGCCGGAATCCACGGATTTTTATAGCAGGAGAGGGGCATTTTCTCAGTGTCTACGCAGGACACACGGGCGCCATGGAATAAAGGGAGCTAATATGAAGCCAAATAGAGCCTATGGTTGCTGGATAGAGGACGGGGAGTGTAGAAGTGAGATAATAGGGAAAAGCTGTACGTCAAAAGCGTATTAACCAAATTAAAAATTAAAAAATAAAAAATAAAATAAAAAAAGGCATTAAATGTTCATCCATGGCTGATAATGGATAGTATTCGTCCTGTGCAACCGGCTGTGACAAAGAATACGTGAGCTTGGAATCTTCCACCTGGGCAAAATTCCAAGTTACTGGCTTGTCAGGGAAAAAGCGCTGGCATATTGCGTTATATGTACATCTAATAAAACACTAACAAAGGTATGGATATTAATCTATTGGGCCCATATTTAAGAGCATAACCTGATGCACCCAGTCTTCACCACAGATATCGCGGGCCTTTTCCCATTAAACTTAACACTTCATATTAATCCCAGCCCTCAATTCCCCTTCCCTTATCTCAAACATAACCTGAACGCCCACAAACAGCGTCGCACATGCCGTGACAAGATACACCAGCCCCGCCGCGCTGCTCACAATCCCACTAACTAGTCCCTTTAACCCGTCAAGCCCAACCGCAAACCCAACAAGATTCGCCGCCATCATCATCAATATATTGAACACTGTGCCTATGCCACACAGCACACGGTAAGCTGTTGGACTATCACGCCACCTATGCGCGGGGAATAGTGCGGTGGCAATGATTTCTGGCAGGACGAAAAGCGTTATGAGCCACCCCCACATGAGCAGGCGGAGATTAATGTCATGCCACAGCGCAACAAAGGTGAAGACGGTGAGAAAGTTGAGGAGGCCACGGGTCTTGGCGAGGATGGGGGAGGATCCGTCGCTGCTATTGTTGTTGGACTGATTGTGGCTGCGGTTACTACCGCCGCCACCCAAGGGGACGTAGAGATATCTGACGATCCACCTGTTGAAGGAGCGGTGCCAGCCGCGCCAGAAGGCAAGGGCGGAGTAATTGTTGGACATACAGCGGACCATGTTTTCGGGCGGATCTATGCCGTCGATCAAGGCCCAGAGGCGCGCGAAACGCCAGGGTAGAAGTAATTTAAGCCAGATGTGGTGTAGGTTGAAATAGCCCAGCATGCTAAGTTGAAATGGGGTGTAGACGGACCAGTTGGGGGAGGATTGTGAGATGGCGACGACATATATGTAATGTAGGAATAGTTCCATGCTGAAAAGGGCGAAGAGGAAGCGGATTCCGTAGAGGATAGTGCGGGTTGTAGATATGGAAGGAGAAGGGTGGCGTTGTTGGGAGATATAGTCGTTGAAGGTAATGATGGGGCCCGTGAGATAGAGCGGGGAATAGAGAACGTAGCCAACGTAGTTTGTCGGGTTGAAGGCAGATTGATGGGCTGGGATAGTGACGCGATCTCGCTCGGACAGGGCGGAGGGGTCGAGTTGCTTCTTCTTTGGTGTGTTAGCGATAATAAAATGCTAATATGATTGATAATCTAGCATACCTCAATAGGGCTATCTGACCGATAGTTGAGGCTCCAATAGTAATCGAGATTAAAACTTATTAATCGCAGAACCGTGAGATTAAAAAGAATATCCCATCTAGGGATTAATCCGCCCCAACTGTCAAGCCATTTTCCAACAGCCACAAGTGGATGGCCTTCACCTACCTGTGATACAGAAGATGACCACGTAAGTATTCTCGCGATGTCTGCATATTGGTACCCATTTGACAATTCATTTGCAAATAATATGCCAATGTTAAAAACCCATGTTGCCACTGGTATTTTATTCCGTGGAAGTTTTGTTGCAATATGATAATTGATGACAAGAATTGCAAGAATCTTGGGAGCTGAGAAGCCATGCAGGGCAACGATAGCTACCAGCGCAAAATAATAATCGTAAGTGACTCTGCGTTTTAGCCTCAAATCAGCGGATACAGCGTCAAATCTGGAGATCTCATCATCTTTTAATTTGCCAGATGGAGGCGAATTGGAATTTAAAGGAAAGAAGATGTCAATAGCTCGTCGAAGCAAAGGATGGATGACCAAGAGTAAGGCAAGATAAGGAATGTTATCTCGAAAAGTGGAATATTGTGAATCAGAATTATCCTGTGCTAAATCATCAGCAAGCTTCAGGACCGATACAACCCTCCAACCGCCATCAATGGAGGGTAGAAAAAACAAACTCACCACTTTCCTTCCCATTATCCACCCATCCTCCAAAAGGTGTGAATATTTCGAATACATTGGATGAGACTCTAACAGAACGAAAAGAATAATAAGTCAGCCCATAATCCAATAAGTCCATCTAAGATATTCCACTCAAAAACAGCTCTTCCCGAGGAACGGAAATCCAAAACTAACCCTTCGAAACATCGTAGACAGTCTTAAACATCATTGGTACCGCAAGCAGAAACGCGATATAGTAAACGTAAAATTCGACTGTGTTCCATCGTGGCGGGGACGCAGTCAATGAGGGACCAGAGCTAGGACTCCCGCAGTCCTCCCCTGACTGCGCTTGTGTTCGTGTCTGCATCCCATTCTCACTCCCACTCGCAAGCCATCTCGAGACCGTCGGTTCTAACCCCCCATTGCTTGTAGATGATATTCGAGATTCAGTGCTGTAGGCAGACTTAAGCGGCGTATTGGCTGAGACCGTGAAGCGCGAGTCAAGAGTGTCGAGGGAGTAGAGTTTGCGGAGCCAGTAGAGAAGGCCCATATTTCCAAAGGCAATTAGATATTTAGCTCGACAACAATGCCAGCATCAGTTAAAGTCGATGGGTGGTGGAAGCGACAGCAAGCTGGAAATAGAGCGGGGGGCTTAGAAAAGGGGTTTCTGGCAATGTGAGATTTTTGTATGAGGATTTTCCATGAAGTTCTCAGAAATGGAGTGAAGGGGTTCTCTAACTAAAGCATGGTTTCTGTAAATGAGTGAGAGGCTCTGCAGGATTCCCTTCCGAGCAGGATCAGGCTATTTGGGTTCAGGAGTTGGGATAGGCGTTGTTTGCGGAAGACATGGCGGAGATGCAAGGGGTGATGTTGAGCAGTAGGACACGTGATTGGGTTGATGGCCTAAAGTGCCGCTTTGAAAGTAACCATCAACGTAGATATTTTCAATATTCAGATTGTAACCGGAATCAACAAACTCCCAGGAATAATAAATGTTGGCCAGACTAGAAAGGCAAATTTACAGAATGTTTTATCTACGTGCAATTACTCTCAGGACAAAAAATGATATGATCAATACGAGCGTTGATGGATTACAAATTGAAGACATCCATAAGCATGTTTATATTGCTTTCAAAATATTCGCCCTTCTCCATGCAAACTAAGCCACAGATAGAGATGTCCAGCTTGACAATCAGTGAAAGAAAGCTTGGAAGCCATAATTCTCATACATTCCGAGCCATTTCCAACAGCTGTTTAGCACTGCCCGTCGTTTGGATCCCCGCTACTTCCCGTTAGCATCAAAACTCTCATACAATTTGAAACCAAAAAAAAAAAGAAAGGAAAGGAAAGGGGAAGGGGAAAAAAAGGGAGGGGAAGGGAAGGTTGAGGGGGGAGGTAGTAGGTTAACTAACGTATATTCCCAGTTTCCATATCTAGTACGCCCTCCACGGTCACATCCCTCAATCTCCTTTCTCAATCCGTCATAGCACTCCGCAGCGCCGATATTGCGGTTTCCATTATTGCTGATCAGCCGCAGTGAAAAATCAACCTTCTTGGTGCTATCGAGATTGTAGCACTTAGCCCTGATGTCGTTGGGTCTATAAGTACCGACTAAGGCTTCGTTGCATGCCCGCGTAGCAAAGTTGATGGCATAAGGCCTACCTGCACCCCAGCGAGCGCCACCGTCGAAGCAATTGCGCTTCGCGATAACGGTTGTGTCCGGGTATGCGGCAATACTGTTGGTTTTCATCGGGAAGGCGGATGCTAGGACCGCGGGGATGAGGGTCAGAATGAAAGATAAGTGCATTTTTGCGGAAAAAGATGGAGTTGAAGTTGAAATTCTGAGTTATTTTATGTTAGTAGGCTCCTTGAATGCTTCAAGATTATTATGCATTTGCAATTTCTCCTTTTTCCTATGGACGGGCAAAACAGAGTTCCCTTTATATAACCCGACGTCGGCCATGCTGCTGGACTGTGTCTTTTCTATTAAAAAATAAAAATTGTTTATCCAATTCACTCTGTGGCCTGGACATCTCGATGAACATCGAACTGTTCTTAAAATAGAAATAGTAGTGACAATGGTGACATTTGTGATACCTGTCAACTTCATGGACAAGAAAGGCTTCCTGAAAGGGTTGAATAGGGATAAATTTAGAGATATGGATATCCTCCTGGGAGGATTCCCGTCCCTGCTGGGTTTGGGGGCTGCATCGAATCCGGCTGGGAGTGTTTGTCGATATGCAACAGGTTCTAGGGGGCTCGGGAATTAAAACTCCCAAAAGTCCATCCTCCTCTTTACTACCGCAAGATGAGATGATCAAACATCAGCCTGGCTATCACCATGATCATTGCCATTCTCCTGCTCGCCATATTTCTGCTTCAATTCCTCCCTCCTGCTGTGAAACAATTCATGATTCTCATCGACAACCTTTCTCGAGAGCTGCTTAGCCTCGTCACTTAACGGGGGCGGCAGGATGTTCTTGTCCGGCGCAAACCACAGTTCTCTTGGGACCTTAGTTCCATCCACGCCGGCAAACTCAGCTTCATTTACAAACCCAGTCGGATAGCGACGTATGCAGGCTGCGATTTGATTGGGGGTTAAACCAGCCGCGTCCACGACGTCGCGATCGGCAGTCAGCGATCGTAGAACCCCGTCCTTACCCAGCGAGATGCATCCCATGAATGAGAGGTCTTGTTTCAAGCCGTTGAAAATCGCGCTTAGTTCCCGCTGGATGGGGTCTGTGTAGTACCAGGAGGGCTTTTCACATCGAGGTCCGTTCTGATGCGCCATATCTACGCTGTTAATATCTTTCCTTCGCCAATCTGTTTATTGATATCCGTTGTATTGATGGTTGAGTCACAATTGATTCCTTGGGCTCCAGAATTGGACGTCAGAGTGCGGAGGGTTAGATTTATTGGAACCGGAGATGTAAAGTTTTAGCGTGCTTTTCCTACGGGTAGTTAGTTAGCAACTCGAGCCCCACCTCTCCGTACAGGCTACCGATATTTCGAGGCGGCAGGGCTGAAAACCGTGAGAAGTTTAATATCTTTGTTCCACGAGGTTTTAAATCCCGGCTGCAGCTGTGGTATGTCCCCAAGTCTATAATTAGTTAACTATGCATTGGGTAGCCAGTTTCTACGAATAACACTCGCTGTAACACCTGCAGAATAGAATCTTCCATCATGCATCTTGAGAAACCCGTCAACCCATGTTAATCACAGCCCCCGAAGTTATCCACTTCCAAACCCAATAGATTTAGAGCAATATATATCAGTCTACTATTAAAAATTGTTGACAGCTCTTGAGCAGTGGAACAATAGTGCATCGCGACAGAAACTTCAGTGGGCGGGGAGATGTAAAAGCTTATCCATAACAGCATAGCAACCATTATCAGTTTATACTCTTTACATCTCAAACTTCCGATGACATTCATTTTTCAATTTGTGGAAAAACCAACACCTAGTCAACTGAAAACCTAATCTCATTAAAATAATGAGTTAATCTCCAAAATAACTACCAAGTTTTCAGCAGTCACATGTAGTTCTATCATTACATGTGCAGCATAATTATTGTGAATTGCCAGCTTTTATGCAGCAGCAAAGGATCACCATGAGCCTGCAGAAATCCTTTCCAGAAAGAATAGAAGAAAAAAAAAAAAGGGGGGGGGGGGGGGGCTGGGGTTAACAAATAGCCCCCAATAGGGCGATTGTAGGCTGAGGTTTCCAGCACCCGCTCCCAACAC
>NW_011371361.1:754798-776479 GCF_000150735.1 Paracoccidioides brasiliensis
GGGGGGGGCTGGGGTTAACAAATAGCCCCCAATAGGGCGATTGTAGGCTGAGGTTTCCAGCACCCGCTCCCAACACTTTCAAGGTAGCGTGGGACAGAATACCTTACCTCAGGAGGAACCAAAGGTCGCCATGGTTCGTGCCATGAAATTGCATAAGAGGCAGACAACCTGTGATCATACACCTCTTTTCAAACCCACAGCTGGGGGGTTGACTCTGCATTCGTAGATTTGGAATATAATCTGATTGGTGTCGATCCTCAGACTGTTCGCTGTGATTATTTTGGAGAAGAATCTGAGAAATGGTGTTGAAGATAATGGCTTGGCTGAGTTCCCATTGCTATTCCTGCCCTCCTCAAATTTGATGGCTGGGTGTCAAATCTGATACTTGACTATCCTCCATCCTGCACGTATTGACAATGGATTCCAGGATATATAAAGACCCTCCATTTGGCAGGTCTCTTAGATTTTACTTTCTTAAGTCAACAGCAACGGAAACAGAGAATAAGACGTATTCCATTAAACCATTCGGATCGCAAGCCATCACCATGTGCAATTCGATCCTATTATCAATTCTCCTCACCCTCTCCACTTTCCTTTTGGTAAGTCATCAATAAATAAGAATTCCTAAAAGCAAGAAACTCACGTTCCCTCTCCCTCTCCCCCTCCCTCTCTCAGCAGACCGCAACTGCCCTCCCAAACCACCCAACACCACCCACGGGCACAGGCACAACCCGCTACACCCCCGGCTCCCTCGCCCGGATAATCGAAACAATGAAATTGCACTCTCAAGGCGCCCTCAGCGTCGGCAACGACGGTGTGCTCCGCAGCTTCACGCCCAACGGCACCGTGCTCGACTACTACCAACTCGACCCAGACCAACTGTCGAGATTCGCCGCGAATCAGCTCGCAGCCTGGGAGGCGAGTGGCATGAACGTGCCGGAGTCAGTTATGACACTGGCAGCGGCCAAAAAGGGCACTGTGGATGGGCGATTAGTTACGGATGTGAAGATGTTGTTCGAGCCGGAGGAGAGGCCAGATATTGCGGGTGCGAAAGCTGGTGATGGAGATGGGCATTTAATCCCCGATTCAGCTGCGAAGGAACAGAGAGAGATGTTTGAGCAATTGAAAAATCACCCCGCAAAGCGGAATTGCGTTGGAAGACCATGTCCCAATCTCTCTGCCTGCTTGCCAGACTGCATGGCATGCTTCTTCCCTGGTGGGCCGCCGTTTGGTGTATGTTTTCTCACCTAGTCAGCGGGATGGGGGGTTCTTCAGATTTCATCTATTCTTTCTTCCAGTAGAGAGAATGTACGGTTGACTAGTAGTCATTGTCTGAGGAATGTGAAACATGTTCCCGGCAGACGGAATGACAGTATTAAAACTTCAGTGGCGAAGATGGAAGTTGAAGGTTGGGAAAGCAATGGGGTCAGAGGTTCAATAACTATCACGTGTGGAGAAACCTCAAAACCGAAGTGTCCTCGTCCTCGTTGATTCATCTATTTCATTACTTTGAAAATTTTCTTCATTAGATATATTTCTCCTTTGGAATGCATTTGAAACAAAACTTCATTTCTCTTCTAAAACAAAAGTCACTTGAACAGCAAACATGTCCGCATAATGGTTTCCCATCCCACGAATGTCAATTAAACAGACAAACGGATTTACAAGCAGAACAAACTTAAAAACAAATGACGGACGGAAAAAGTGAAATTAAAGAATGCGGATGGTAAATCAATTAGAACTCCGTTTAACTGACTATGCAAGACACAACAGGAGAGGACAACAAGGCAAAAGCAAAAGAAAAACAACGCCATCCGCTATGCCCAAACCACCCCGCCAATTATGCATTTTTATGATTTAGTCTGTTTTTTTGTATGTAATTTTGAGTGGAAAGGATATGGAGACGGGGTATCAGAGTGGTGTCTTCTTCAAGGCTCGACAAACGAAATCACAAAGCAAGAAAGGGTCAGTGCTTGGTAACCCCACCCTGGCGAAAATATGTCGAAGGATTGATAAGAGGTTGACGTTAATTCAGCATTTGAAAGGGTTCCTTGTCCATTTTAGATGACATCCTTTCTTTCCCAGCCAGTGGGTTTGATTATCTCGGCTGTCTTCGTTGGATGAGGCACATCGGGGTTATCGTACTTCGAGGTATAAGGATTTGGATCGACGTTGGGCTTCAAGTTGGCCAGGGTGTGGTTGACCTCACAATGCTTAGCTTCATCGGCACGGATATAGTACAGCAAGTCCAGAATGGTTCTCTTGTTTTCTGGCATGTGCCAGTAAGCCACGGCAATATCTGGAGCCTCTTTGTTGGCCCACTCAGGCAACTTCCCAGCTTCGAGGTCGTTAATTGCGTGTGTGTACGTCATAACAGCCTCCTCTTCGAGGTACCCGACGAAGCGGTGGCAGGTCCGTGGGGAGATGAGGTATGCCATGAAGAAAGAGTTGAAGAAGACACCCTGGGCTCCTAAAACCATGAGCCGCATAAACCACCCTGGTTTAGCGAGTTTCAGGAATGACAGCAGGTGCATTCTCTCGTTGTATGCTTCTTCTAAAAGAGTTTCGATCCTAGAATTGGAAAGAATGTCAGGGGTTATTTTTCCTTTCTTTTGGCAGCAATTCTGGCATCAGGACAATGTATTCACAGGAGTAGATATATTAGAGAGACATACCATCCATTATCCCGCTTCATTCGTCTTAGGCTTCGGAGATGGCGGAGCATACCTCCAACCATTCCAGGGACACCAGCAACGGTTTCTAGAAAAATGAACCGGATGATCCATTTCTTCTCAGTCATAACAAATTGCTCATTCTGGTCCGACTTCCCGGGATGATTGTAACCTGTTGCCAGATCTGTAGCCCAGCGCAACATACGAACGGTTCCCAAGGCAACCCAATCGGACCAGGTCTCAGCATTTCGATGTGCGATGACAATACTCTTCATCTGCTCTTCGGTGAACCTAATTGGGTTTATGGTTAGATATATATCTCAGACAAAACGGGGGCAGAGCACGGTTGTGTGTGACCACAACAGCATACATTGGATGTGCCCATGTTGTTTCAGACTCGACAATATGTTTTGTTCCACTGAGGGCTGGGAAATATTCTTTGGCTCGTTGGCGGGGACCTGCTGAGAAGCACCTCTTGCTCCCAAGGGCAATGTTATAGTAGAGCAGAGGACTCCTACACTGGAGACCTCTGGAAAGAGCAGTTGATTGACCGAATGAGCCACGCAGTATGGACGAGGCAGAGCGGGAGAGAACAAAGGTTCTCATTGGTCCTGCGGAGATCGGATACATGGCGAGCAGAGGGATGAAACTACGTTTCTCAAAAGGCTTTTGATTCAGGCCAAATTCCTGATGAAGACAGGTGATATTGTGATATGGTAGGTAACAGCTTATTATTATCTTTTTCAACTTCCAAAGAAGGGATAGAGTGAAAAAGGGGAGGGAGGGGGGGGGTGAATTTAACTTATCAACAATCAGCAAAACAAGGACAACAAATAAAACCAGCTGAGAGCAGCCTGAGGATTGTATAATAAATAGGACAGGGCAGTGGGGCTGCCAGGTTTTAACCAACTGCTAGCAAACAAGCATCAAAATCTGATTGCTTCATCAAGTGGTGACTTCTCGGGAAACGGAGTTCTAGGTATTGATTCGGCTTATGGGCTGCTGTCTGTCTATCTCCAACCGCGCTAGTGGCATAATTTCCAGCATCTAATTGCTACAATGCAGCTAGTTAGTGAGTCAACGTTAGCTAGATACATTGGTCACATTCTTAGTGTCTATCTGTTTTAAAGGGTGCCGGTTGATGTCGGCGTCCCCCCGGATTTTGACTCCTTCTAGACTCCTCCTCGGGGTTCCGCTGTAGACACCGCCTTTCTCGGGATAGCTTGCCGATCCAAGGCCCCCCCCAGTCAGCCTTATTAGATATCAGCTGCATCTAAGCTCCACTGCACAACTTGCACAAGACACAAACGCTCTCGCATCGAAATTTCACAATCACAGTTTTCCAAATCAAAGTCTCGATCACAAAATCCAAGTAAGTAAATAATTACGATGGTTTTGTTCCGTACTAACTAGTGGGGTCCATTGTTTTGTGTTGCTTTGGTCATCCTAGGGACGACGACAGTGCATTCATTCATGGACAGGGGGGGGTTTTACAGTTTGCTACACGATCTGACTGGGAGCGCTCGGAAACTTCCGGGAGAGCCGGCTGAAACAAATGGCATACAATAAGGGATCACAGGAATATAATGGATTTTTCTCCGCAATTTAACCTGGTTACATTATTATTAATGGGATCAAACATGCTCACTCGGACATTACGAAAGCAGATGAAAGCACATGAAAGCACAAGAGTCAACTACTAACATGACTCATCCTTGCTATATTTACATCGATTTTCGGTGCTTCCTAATTTAATCGTTTACGAGTTCCAGTTTCTCCCGATGGCGGTTGGCCCAGCGTGATCATAGAGTTTTTTCCATACCAAACATTGGAACCTTGGATGTTCGACCAACCCTTCTAACCTTGGAAAGCTACGCCGGTCGCATTATATATTCACCAACAACCGTTCGGTAATCGTCTCAAAGCTACTGGGCGTATGCCCAAGTTTTTTTTTTGTTTAACTAGTTGGGAGACGGTTGACAAATACCTCCAATTCAGCCCGCAATCACTTGACCTTCCTTCAATACACCAGCCACCAGCCATCAGCCACTAGCCAGCAGAAGACTCAAGGGCAGTCGCTGATTTGATATTCTTGCTACGGATTTATCCAACTAACCCTGTCTAATGATGTTCCATGCGAGGAATTGGTTTGGATTCTCCAGACAGCATACATTGTGCATGCGCTGTACACAATAGAGCTATTTCGTACAGTCAATGTTGAGTAAACCGGCGGCAGGCATTTTTTTTTTCTTTTTTTTCTTTTTCTTTTTTTTTTTTTTGCTACGTTACAATCCGGATGATTGGGGAAGTGTTGTCTTCTCTTGGACGAGGTCTTCAACCGAACGCTCATCCGCTTCTGATTCGGTCAAGCCAAAGAGAGAGATTTCCCCAGTTTGCCATCGATAGGAGATGTTCGGGTTGCATTTCGAGACAGAAACCGTGGAATTTCTCTTCCCGTGCAAATATTTTCCGGTCTATGGTTGATGTCGTTGCGGACTGCTGTCGCCGTTGGTTTAATGTGAGCTCACAAACAAACTCTCTCTGGGAACCACTAAATTTGCGAAGGTAATGATAGACATGTGCATACTGTAGAAATATAGGGCGATGTTTAGCAACAAGACTCTTCAAGAGCGTATGTCAACGAGCTTACCTCGAGCTAACTAGTTATGTAATAATGTCAATTGGTTAACTAGTTAGTTATCTACGGTTACGGTTGCAATACGGAGAGCTTTTTTAAGGTTTAGTGCCCCGAAGGCCGGTAAACAATCGGAAATATTCCTCAGATGCCCTAAGGACTTTTCTCAAGTCGACATAATGTCACGATATTGGTAAAGGCGATATTTGACAGATATCCTTGGGAGGTTGTAGTGAGCCTATAAATTAATATTTGGCGCAGTTGAGTTACTTCATATATGATTTATCGCAGAACGGCAAAAGCGGTTGTTGAGAGATGTGAAGGGGTTGTAAAATTGGAGAGTTTGTTGCTGGCCTTGAATATGACCTCACCACGCCAAATGAACCGTGGCCACATTTAAGAGTAGATCTCAGAGTGGAGGGGAGACATACGCAGATGGCCGACATATTATCAAAAGGGACTAAACGGTAGAATGCCACTTCCGATTCCCAGGCTTCCGAGCAAGAGGCCTCATCTCATATATACCAATCAATTCTGTGCGATGCAGTTAATTTAACTGTGGAATACTGATACCTGGTCCATTAGAACCGGACTGGGAACCAATGTTGAACGGAATGCACAGACATAGACATCACAATTGTAGCTAGCTCCTATTCACGACAAAGGAAGTTTCGCCATCCTTTGGCTCGATGTCTGATTTCTCAAGCTTCACGACCTGTGCATGTCGGGGTCCCCGATTCAGGTCTTTGAACAGCTTCGCGAGAGAGGCTTCATCGCCTTGCGCTTCTCCTTCCACCTGTCATGTATGTGTGAGCCCTGGATGATTCATGCGTAGGCACATGTACGTAAAGGAAGACGAAAACATCTTTTTCTTTGGTTAATAGAATGGAGTTGAAGCATAAGGGGTCTGGTATCATGTAGGACGTAATATGAAGAGAAACGAAACCGTATAAGTAAGGAACTAAAATAAAAAGGGGGGGCTGAAGGCGGGGCCAGCTAACCTTGCCATCTTTGGTATTCCTCACCCATCCAGTTAAGCCATAGCTATTTGCATTTCGCTGGGTGAAATCACTAGTTTAAGAATTCAGCACAGTTCCACGATTGATATAAATAGGCAGATTCCAGTATGCAGAGGAATTGTACCGGAAGCAGACTCCTGACAAGCAGATACGGATATATTAACAACGAATAACTCATTGCGCCTGATGAAGGTGCGTAATTGAATATTTTAGCGTACGGAGCACATGCCTTGAACTTTGCCATGGACACGGAATGAGATCTAGATCTTATCAGTGACATTCACGATACTGAGATGGAGGTGCATACTCGTTTCGACATGGAGTTTGGCAGAAGAACAGCAGAAGAACAGCAGAAGAACAGCAGACACGCAATCTTGACGCAAACACGTATCCCTAAAAAAGGACTAATACAAATAGTAATTGACACCTTTTATAAGCTCAATCGACTGAACCGTGATTGATTAATTCCCAGCAGCCCTGGAGTTGAAGATAGATATTGGAAGCGTAAAAGCCAAGAAATGTCTTTCTGGCTACCAAACACAATATCGGAGCACGGTCCAAACCCTAATTGGGCACAGCTAAATGTCACATGATCCGAGACATTGTCACAGAGAAGGCGCTAGTCCCAAAACGACAATTCGTCAATAAACGGCTTGGCACCGGATATCCGAGGCGAGAAAAGGGTCAGAAGAGGCAGACGACAGGAGACACGGGGATATGGAGATGTGGAGATGTGGAGATGTGGAGATATGTTCCGGGGGAGCAATTCTATGTACTTCTATCTCTCTATCTATATGTATATACGTATATATATATATATATAGAGAGAGAGGGAGAGAGATAGAGAGAAAGAGATAGAGAGAGTGAAGGAAGCTGATGCGCATAAAAGTTGCGAAACTACTGAAATGCGCGTGGTATACCCTTTTAATTGCTATCTCTACCCCTGAGTTTTTGCCCTTGGCTTGCTGTTGATTTGACTTGCGGCCCGGCGAGTGCTATTCTTAGCTTAGTCGACGCCCCTTTCGACTCGAGCCAATTTTGTTCTCTCCACCTTGCTCGGAACCCAAGCACCACCAACGACAGCAACCATCAGCCTTCATGAGAGAAGGCTTCCAAATAAATATTAATAGACAGGAGATATTCCATCCATTGTATTGTTTAATCTAAGCCTTGTCTTGCATATTTTGTATCTATTCTTCCGGAGCACCTGGGCAGTCTCTTTTTCTTTGCTTTCATTCTTTATTTAATTCACTAGCCTCGTCCGCCATCAAATTCTGCCTTGTCTACAATAGTAGACAACACCCCGATAACTTATCGAAACCTCTTATAATCAAACCCCCCCCCCCAAAAAAAAAAAAAAAAATGTCGGATCAGGGTGACCAGGCACCATCTCCAGCCGTCTCTCGCTCTTCTTCCCTCTCCCCTACTCCAGCCATCTCCTCCTGCCCTTCCCCCGACCGCACTTTTTCCACCGTCTCCTCCATCTCCAACTTCTCCGGAGATGCCAAATCATCCATATCCACCTCCTCGCGCAGACGAGGCTACATTCGTCCCCAGGCCGTCGAGTTCGCACAATCCGCAAGGAATCGTGAGAGTGTCATGAGTCTAGGCAGCATTGCCCATTTGCAATATTACTTTGCGAGAACAGGCCTGCTGGATGGCAAGGGTGGGCAGTTCGCCAAGGTGGGGACGAAGAAGGAGGAGCAGCAGGAGATTCCCAAGCTCATGTTGACCCCGCAGCCACAGCTAGGCGGGGATTTGGTTGAGAGTCCCATTGACGATAATATGGCTGGTTGCGAGGAACTTGGGGACGATGGCTGGGATGAGAATGAGCCAGTCATGTTACCTCCCACGGTCAGTACGTACAGCATCCGCAACCACTATATACCTCCCCCTCCAGATTTAGAATCCTTGAGGAGAGATCTGCAATCTGCCTTGGAAAAGGCAAGGTATGTGTTAACGGCGGCGAAGGAGGAATTAACTCCTCAATTGCTCTCTCCAAAACCAAGGGACCGTTCGCCAGATGGGCTATCCGACCCAGAGGACGATGTGGCGTCGGAAACACCTACGGCATCCAGGTCTCCATGTGGTTGGCATGAGATTGAGGGTATGCATATTTTGGATATAGTTACGCTCGCCATCCGTGCGGCGAAGATATACTATACCTCTCATGAGAATCCGGATCGCTTAGCTTCGATTAAGAGTGAGCGGAAGATACGGGAGGAGCTACTCCAGATTTTGGATGTGTTGAAACGGTGGGCTACGAGGAATTTTGCGGGCGGGTTGAAGGAGGAGGAGCGGTCACGGATTTTGGAGTGGATTACGGGAGCGGGGGAAATGCTTGATGAAGAGGTGAAACTTGAGGAGATTGAATTGCAGAGGCGATCAAGCTTTACCTGGGCAAATGTGGAGTGGGATGGTAGAGAGCACGAGCAAGCGGGAGCCTTCCTCCAGTTTCTGGAGACGGGCAAACAACAACTGCCCGCCTGGGACTGCGCGGATAACACCCCCCTTCCCTCACCACTTCTAGAACGTCTTAAGGATGGCAGGGACCTGATACGATTTCACAATCGGGCTGTCAAGCTCTCACGACGTCGCTTTGGTGAGATCAAATCGTGGCATGAAGACGTGGGTAAACCGTATCGCCTGGCGGAGAACCTGCGGTATTGGATTAAAGCTGCTGAGATCCGGTGGGAGATCAAGCTTGATGTGGACGTGATGGCAGTGGTCCACAACGAGAGCGAGGAAGCGTGGAAGAAATTCGACACTGCACTAATGACTTGGTGCAAAGGGGTGAGAGAAGAGTTGGTGCGCGACTTCAAGGAGCAGAGGTCACATTCCACGACATCCCTGCAAGCTACATCATCTCCAGCTGTAGAGCCCGCCACGCTCTTGGTGCCGGGGCTCGGGATTTGACGGCTTATAGTTCATGGGACGGGAAAATCAATAGGAGTTTTGGCAGGTGGGGCGAACGCTGCACGATCCCTTCTTCCTTTGATATCCTCTTTATTAACGAGATCCACGATATTTTACTGGTACTTCCTGTCTAGTTACCACCGGTGTCTTCTCATTTGATACCATTTTGCCCTTTGCATATATATTCTCCATACTCTAGCTGCTGCCACCCCTGGCAAATTGCCTGGTGTTCTATTTTGGATGTGGCTTTTGTATCGTCTCTGCCGTCCCGTCCCCGTCCCGGTCCCCGCCATTTACTTCGGAGATATATAGCATATATACCCATCTATCGGCATTCAGCCCCCGCGATATCCCGCCTGTTTATACATATATACGTACATACATGGAGAGGAAGGATATGCATCCAAAGAACGTATTTAACAGCATCTCCTACGGATCGATATCGCGTCAATTTTCACCTTCTTCTTCTTCTTCTTCTTCTTCTTATTATTATTATTATTATTATTATTATTATTATTATTATTATATTATTATTATTATTATTATTATTAAATTTTTTCTTCTTTTTTTCAAGGTTTGGTTTTAGCGGAAGCCCGGTAAATTGTTTTTAGCAATAGATAGATGTCTTTCCAGGTGGATATTTCGAGGATAAAACTGGATATAAAGCTAATTTCATAATTTTTATTTTTATTTTCGTATAGAGCTCTCCATTAATGAAGACATGTCAATTTTCTGGTTGTGCTTCTAATCATATTCGGGTGTCCATATCATATTTAATTTTAACCATCCAGGGTGATTTTTCAGACCACCCAATAACAACAATGAGAACAGCCATAATGGAGGAGAAAGGCTCAGCAACCGGAACAACATGGAAGGGGGCTAGAAAGAGTCACCTTTACGCAGTAGAAATGTTCCCTGCCCATCTCTACGGGCTGAGTTGACACCTGCATTCTTACCGGCGTTGTTGTGGCCATTCTGCACCTCAATCTCCCCAGCAATGATGATCGCGTCTCGCCTGTGCCGTCCATAAGCTGCTGCCCATCCACGTTTTCCACAGCACCACCACCAGTACAAACTATCAACACTATCACCAGCCTCGCCCTTTAACGACCATCGTCTCCATGAGCGCAATATTTTCTCCTTCTGCTTCAGCCCCCGTGTCTGCTTCTGCGTCGACTTCATCAGCATCAACTGATGCTACAACCCCTGCAGCAAATACGACCAATACATCCCCCATTCCAGTGTCTCCCACGCGTCGATCAGCCAGCCAAGTTGTACAACCGCTTTCGTCCTGGCCCTGCACAACATCAACATCAACATCCCGTACTCCTGCGACAACAACTACTACCCAACCCACCAGGAGCAACGCCAGCAACAATAATATCACCACCTCTCCCAGAAACGAACCTCTCTTCCTGTCTCCTGCCACGCAAAAGCAACGATCCTCCTTCCTACGCCGTCTCTCCCCTGGTCTGGCAGCCAGAGTCAAGCTGCTGGACGGCTCCTCCAAGCCTACACCGACACAGCCGCGTAGCCGCAGTAACATTGGCAAAATTCCAGAAGACCATCTCAAGGAGCTAGACAGTGCACATCGGGACCTTTCGATAAAAGTATTTCGCCGTGGCCGGGCCTGGAGTGGTGGACGTCGCACCTTGCTGACGCCGGAGCTGGCCTCCTCCCCCAGCGAGCTGGAGTCAGGGAGACTGAAGGACGATCATACTATTTCAGCCAGGACTGCTCCTACCTGGGAAGCAGGTGTCAGTGTCTCAGATCCATCCGAGTCGTTGTCGACTACTCAAGAGGGAAAATCACAACTTTCAGTAGATGCAATAGCGGAAATGTCGACTACGCAGGGAGTTCAAACCGCGGTGCTGGGCACGGAAACTTCCCAGGGATCAAGCACCAATTCCTCTACTGGTCCAACAGATTTGGAAAAGTATCTTCGCTCAAGCACACAGTCCGAAGAAGGCGCACCTCCACCGCCAAAGGACTCTCCGCCCGTGACAGCTGTGACTAGTGGGTCGAGCACAAATGTGGAGTCATATTTCAACCCCCTGGGCCTCTCCCGCCCTGAATCTATCTACTCATTTTCCAGGGCGTCGTTTAGCAACCAACTATCCCAACTAACTTCGATCAGTTTACCCCAGCCCTCGTCCCTTGAAGCTAGCATTGCTTCCATCTCTACCGCCCCCGCTGCTGTGCGAGCGTTATCCGGAGCGGCAAGTCAGATACAGCAATGGATAAATAAGGCTTCGGATGTTCTGAGTGGGTTGGATGCTGAGGACGATGTTGAGTGGGCGGCTGCTGGTGGTAGAGAAGGATTGGAAGATGTCGACAAGGCCGTTACAAAGTTCGAGAGGTTGGTAAATGTCTACGTTAAGGCTATCGAAGAGGTACAGCTACGGGATGATATTTCAGATGTCGGTTCTGAACAGCTCCAGGCCGTCGTTGTTCAGATGGAATCAACCTTGAAGAACTGGAAGGATGTCAGAACCCAGTTAAAGGGCGTCAAAGAACAGGTTGAACTTGCCATGGAATGGGAAGAGCTGTGGACCAATGTTCTTGGTGATGTGGGTGTTGAGGTGGACAATCTGAGTCGATTGATATTCGAGATGGAAGAGAAACGGCACAAAACTATGGTCATAGAATCAGAGTCAGAGCCTGGCAGCAGCCTCGACATCAACGAACTTGAAACCATCATCGAAGAATCTCCAGTTCATGGCAACACACCTTCCTCCTCCAGATTAAGCCTTGCCTCCGCTTTTGGTGGACCTAGCTCCAACATCGAATCCCCTGTCATCCACAATCCCCAGGATGACTCCAATTTGTTAGCTTTGTTTGCAAGGATGCAACCCCTTCGAGCATCATTGGATTTCCTTCCAATGCGGCTTTCAATGTTTCAATCCCGAGCAGAAAAGATATTCCCAAGCGCATGTGACGAATTAGAGGATCGAAGGAAACGTTTGGAGAAGGGATATAAGAAATTGGGAGCCGACGCGGAAGCGTTGCGGCGGGAGCTGGGAGAGGATAGATGGGTTCTGGTGTTCAGGAATGCCGGCAAGCAGGCACATAAAATGTTCGAGTCCGTTGAACGGAGCATCATTAAACTCCAGGAAGCAATTGATTCGGGAATTCACAATCTTAATTCCACAGCATTTTCAAAGAGGATTGAGAACTTTGAGGCTAAAAAGGTTCACTATAGCCCTGCCATCGACCGCGTGTTAGCTATTATCCAGAAGGGTATTAACGACAGACTTACGGTTAATGGTGAGATTATACAACTATTCACGGATTTGAAGACAAGATCGGATTCGATGCACGAAAAGATAAGTGCCATGGACTCGCTGCTAGAGGAACTCAATGCTGCTAGAAGCCAGCAGCTACGAGATTCAGTATCTAGTATTGTCACGCTAGATAGCCCAATCACCCGAAGTGCCATTGATACGCCCGACAGTTCGCCAGCTTCGTCTGTCGTCATGTCAAGTGCTAATGCAGCCAAAGGAAGTGCTGCAGCAAGCACCAGCGGGTCAAATAGAAGGGTTAGCTCAACGGTGAATGCTGCGACGAAAAGCACAGCTCCAAAACTCAAGAGTTATTCTAGTCTACCGCAGGCCACATCTGCCGCTCGAAAGTCCTCATTACCACGTACCAGCTCAAGCTCGAGTCGCTTAGCTTCCCAGTCCCCACAACTCTCCGCAACATCCCCTACTCCCTCCAGCACGCGTCCGCCATCCCGAAGCTCTATAGCAAAGCCAAGCTCCCTCGCCAACAGACCCCGCTGGAACTCCAGCGCCAACACAAACGACCTCGTGGTCGGCCACAACTTCAAACCCATATCTCTCACCACTCCCTCACCATACCGCAAACTTCCACCCCCCACCAGCTCCCGCTCCTGTCTTCCCCTCCCCAGTCCCCTTGGGCGCGAGTCATCTGTCTCTCCGGCTCCTATTTCCCTCCGTCCCTCCAGCCGACTCACCAGGAGCCGTGATTCCTCTCCCGCCACAGACCGCAGCTGTGCCTCACCAACTCCTTCACACTCCCGCCTCATTGATCCCCCTCCTTACAGTAAATTCCGCAAGGAATCGCTATCTGCCTTGCCCAGCCCCTCCTCACTAATACGCAATATTCCTCGCAGTCGGCAAAGCTACTCTGGCATTCCGAGCACGCGAGCTGTGTCCACGAATACACGAGATGCTGGAGAGGGCGAAAATGGCAAGAACAAGGGGACCACCCGTCCTGGAACGGCGTTGGGCCATTCGGGACGGCGTGTTAGTATGCTTCCTCAGTCGCGCACGCCGAAATCTGGGGATAGCGTTGCGTTTTCTTCGAGGACTATAAATGAAAGGCCACCATGGAAGTAAGATGAGGAATGGGTTCTTTGTCCCGTCCTTGGGTACGCAGATATATGTTATGGTAATGGAGGGTGTCTGGTTCTAATAAACTTGCTCTATGTATACGCGTGTTCTTGGTGATAGGTTGACTGGTTTAGATATATCCTCCTTTTCTGATCCCCGTTTCTTTTGCTGCCTATTCCCCTCTCTTACCTTTTCTTCTATCAGGTCTTTTTGACTTTTTATAATCTTTTCTTTAATTTTCCATTTGTCTGTCTTTTAATCTGTAATCTCCCTTTTCTTGCTGTTAGAACCACGTGTGTCTGCAGATCTCTCTCACCCCGCCATTTCACCTCAGACGCTTCCTCATTCATCTTTCCCCAGGAGCATTTTTAATATATGGACAGTGTTAACAGCCTCTGTTTGTTTTTTCTCTACGCACGGCCGGCGCAATGTGCAATTCAATACAATACACTTAACTCTTGTTTTGCTTACTTATTTTTTAACTTTTCCTCCTGCTAATTTTAGTTTCTTAATTCTAGATCTTGCCCTCACCTTTTTTTCATTTCATTCTTTATTCTTTATTCTTTATTCTTTATTTGGCCCTTTATCTTAATATGCTAAAACTTTCAGATCTTCCCTCGCCCTCACCCCAGAGCCTCTTCTCAAGAGAGGTCTTATATTTTTACCTTCCCGGAAATTCCATCAACTAAGTCTAGTGTTGTCTGAAGTCTCGGAAGCCAACTGGCAGTCAAATGGGACATGTAGCGAGAGCAAGAATAAATTCAAGCAACACACCAACTCCTCGTCTTGTCTATCTTTTCATTCTCCTTCCCTTTTCTCAAGGGCATTAGGACTAGCAATCTTTTACTTTTCTCACAAGACTTTACCTTACACGCCCGTTTTCTCTACTTAGCTAAACCAGCCCCTTTATTTGTCTATCTGTCTGTCTACTGCCATATACCAATACGTCTTTCTTCTTTTGAGCTTTCACGTCATTCCTATTTGCTACTCAAGTACTCGTCTCACACCTTCTGCAACCACAATCTACTTGGCTACAGCGATACCAGATGTTGTTTATCCTTCATGTCAGCCTTCTCTCCATCCTTCACTCTTCCCTCTCATGCCTGCCATCTTCCATTTCTTTCTTTCGAAACTTGAAACCTTAGCAGACCGAAGATTTTTTGTATTTATCCAAAGTTTATAAGCGTGTTTTCTCTCGCTCCGTATTGCAGCTTACTCCTTCCGCTACAGGTTTCTAGAATCATTCATATTTTGTATCTGTTTGCCGTGTGTCCGCATGTATAGATGTGCTTCTCCTTCATAGTTTCCAAAGCGCCGCGCTCGATGCCGATATGTGTATGTGAAGCAGTCATAGTTGATAGGATATCTTGCCTGGGCTAGTACGATTGTCATTACAGCCCGTGTTTGCAGGTGGTTCAGGAGGCCGTAGACGAGGTTGAAGTTTTGCTGGAAAGTGTGCTCTGCTTATTGACCATTCAAGATTTGAGAGATTATATATATATATATATATATATTTAAACCAACCCATCCAATGCGCGGTACAATTTAGGAGAAAACTTCCAATACGCGGAGCGATTGCTAGAGTTACGTTGGGGGGCACCCATACAGCTCGGTGGGAAGACGAGAATCCAGTCAGCCCCTGAGCTTCATCAGCAGGGATTGAAAACTAATGCGACGGAGGATGTGTGCTGGTGTAGCAAGAGCTGCAATAAGTGGCTGGTCTGACCTAAGATAGTTGGGGGGGGGGAAAGCCAGGGCTGTAATATAGGAAGTCAGTTGACAATACACGCAAACCTAGTATAAACAGGATGTGACAAGGGCTCCTCAATTCTCAAACTGATGTAGCAGATGAACCCAACCCAATCCCGGGTTTAGCACAAGCTGACCAATTAACAGTACAAAAAACCTTTCAAGGGAAAAAAGAGGAAGACCAAAACTGCCTTTTGCCACTCCACTTTTTCCTCTACAACCCTACCCCTTCAAGAGAATCTCCTCTCCAACCCCCAATTCCCGCACATCGCAGTCTACCCCTCCCTCCCTCACAGCCCTCCTAATATCCCCCACCATCTCCTTCTCTATCTTAACAAACTTCGAAACCACCCCACCAGTGATCTTTTCTTCATCGTGTGCACCAATCCAGCATTTCGCTCGTAGTTTCTTCGCCAAGGTCACACCGCCGCGATTTGCGCCCGCAATAATATTTCCGCCTAGATACCACGGGTTCTGCACGCAGTGAAACGCGTGGATTAGGAGTGTTAGAGATTGCGAGGCAGAGGTGTTGGGATCTATGTGTAGATAATTTGAGATAAATTTATCTAGTGAGGGACTTGCGGGGAGGCCGTGAGGAGTGTAGAGGATGGAGATGGGGGCTGGACGTCGGCTGGAGGCTGATTGGTATACCTCAGCGGTGGCTGTGGACGCAGCTGAGGAGAAAGTTGTGGATTCAGTGATGGCCTCGGCTTGAGATATCTGATTTGTTGAGGATGGAGATTCCACTATGGGTGCAGATGGGGATCCAGATGGCAAATCCAAAGAGGGGGGTTGTGCTTCCGGTGAGCAGGTAGGGAATGCATGGCTTGTAGAATCGCCATTTTTACATTTTAGTGAGGGCGGCAGATGGGATGAGGATGCTGTTGGAGCAGTGGCGGATAGAGATTCGCGGGCGAGAGAGGGGATTCCAGCATGACGGCTAGAGTCATTTTGCCGTTGACTTTGTATATGCGAACGCAGACGTAGGGATAAGGTAGGTTTTGGCATTATACTTGATCGAAGATCCGGAGATGCTTTTGGATTGGGAACAATGTTTGTTGGTGATGATATCGGCTCCGATGGAACGCGCTTATCGACCCCTCCCCGCCCTTTCTCCGATAAGTCCTCAGCTGGCTGGAGCACTCCATGGATAGGGGGATCTCGTGGTGGGAGATTGATAGTTGAAAAGGGCTCAGAACACGGCCCCGCTGTGGGAGCTAGATATGTGATCCCAATTGCATTATGAACCCCTGCCAGATCTCGTGCGGGTACCAAAGCAATTGTAACTTCTCCCGCCTCTCCCGTCTGCGTTAATGGGTTGATCGAAAAATGCAGGATTGACTCCGGTCGCTTGGGGCTGTATTCGGGAATAGCAACGATTTTGGTACGATGAAAATGATCAAATTTTTGGATAGCCTCTGCCGCCTTAGGAACCGCCACGATGCTCGTCTTGGATGATTTTCTGGGTAATTGGCATAGTGTAGATTCATGACAATGATCTGGATTGTCTTGCGATACAATGACCAGATCGGGCTCTTGATCGAGCTGAGAGAGATGGTTTATGCAAGGCTGCACACTGTGTTCGGAAGACACAAACCAGCGATGGCCGATGACGGAGCGCCCCACTAGCCACGGGTCGACAAGTATTGTAAACGAAGGGGATGATTTGTGGTCTCGGCAAGCTGAGTCGCCCTCGTCGGGGTCAAAGGTAAGGAGAAATGTGGTATCAGCGTTGAGATGCTTGACAGTCAATGACATTTTGTCGCCGTGTTAACCCAGATATGGGGAGATACGGTCCCATAACTATTCAACCAACCGCTGACAATGATGCAAGGGGAAATGCGGAGGCAGTTGCAACCTCCATGGGGATTAGTTTCACTATCAAAGGAAAATATGCCAGTTGATAATGTTTCCACTGATCCACCAGTGCGCTTTCGCATGTTCTGCTCGTAACACTCCTGCCAGCGTGAACGTTAGCTAGAGTCCATACAGGCCAAAAAAAAAAAAAAAAAAAAAAAAAACACCAAGAGACGAAAAATGACTTCACAGAGAATTGGAATATGGTATCAACAAATTGTGCAGTACGTACGTTATTAGTTTTGCCTTTTATCTTTTGTAGAATGCTACTTGAAACAGACTTCAAACACCGTTGACGACGGACATTTGGAGTTAACTAAATAGTTAACTAGGGTGGCCCCGGGGGCATCGGTGCACAAGTATATCTCAGCCACGGCCGCCCTGCCACTTTGACAGGGTTGGAGCTGTAGGATGGGTTAACTAATTGAAGGGAGAATATACATATATATATATATATATACATACGCGATGTGCGGCTGCGGGGCAGTCGCCGGATCGACGGCCGGGTGGAAGCGAACCATCCATCCCATTGTAAAGATCAATGATTTTCACCCAAAGCGAGCTCGAGGCGAAGTCACCTCTTCCTGGGCAAAGAAAGAAGAAGAAGAGAAGAGACAAATATCCTCCTCAACGCCCTTCAAGATCAGATTATAAACAAGCCGTCAAAGGTTTCCTCAAACAATCAGCCGTAGATTCAGTTGCTGGGTGAAACAGGAACATAATCACGGCTTCAGACGAGCTGCCCTTCAGTATCTGTTCTCAAGTTGTGCAGATTTGCTCTGGCTTCTGGGCAACGTGTATGGGATCACAGACCTTCACCGGCTGAGTCAAGTGTTTTATAGCTAATATCTTAGTTTATGATCATGAATAACCTGTCTGGCTATTATCGCTGACTTCATTGTTTAGTGATGAATACTGTTGAGGCATGCATCTGTTCATAGATCAAGGACTCATTAAATCATCTTCAAGTCGGGTATATCTTCTCCTTGAGTAGTTATATTGACCAGTCCCAGGGAGCACGGCTCTCCCACACTTGGAATGAAAAAGCGTTCATGATGGATAAAAACCTTGTGACTGATACGCTTGCCTTCCACGACAGCCAATGACACTATCAACCGAACGCAATCAACGACAGGATTTTGAAGGTATTTTCCAGCTATCTCAGATGCTCTAGCTACTCCTAGGACCAGGCATCTCACTTCATGGAGCCGGGCTTTCGACATGGCCCCTTTCATCTAGTTACTCGTTGAACGATCTTCATGTGAACATTATTTTAACTGATGATGACTGGAATCTCAGATGCCTCATTGACCTGAAGTGGGCATGTTCACGCCCTATTGAGATGCTACACTCTCCTCACCGGTTCGAGAGTGTGGATACCATCGAGATAGACCTTTTTGAACCAGTACATCAAGAGTTCATCAGCATTCTCGAAGGGGAGGAAAATTTGCGGGACGCGAACACAATTACGAGGACTTTTCGAGAATTATATTTCCCTATTGGATACTGGACGTCGAGAAGACCCTTCTTACAAAAATGCTGGAAGGCAACGCAGCTTATGGCAGAGAAACTAAAAAAAGAATTTCGATGTTGAACCTGCTATATAACAAACCTTTGAACTTATCCTGGCTGGAGCTGAGAGTCCTTTCCGTCGCTCTCGGTTTGCTGAATTTACCCAAGTCACCTGCGCTCTATGGGTTTTTCACGGCATCATCCCAATGTCAAGCGAAATATGTTAATACCTTCTGATAAATCCGTCACAAACGACTTAGCTTCGTAATGAACTGTGATCGACAGGCCTGGCGAATCGATTCTGTTTATTCTGTTGTTTCCTGAAGATACCGTTTCGTTCAGCGGCATATCGTCGATGCCACCTACTTCCAGAAATACGTCGCATGGGGGTATTCCTGCAGCCACTGCTCCCTCGCGAAACAATGACCTTTTGTAGTCAGGAAGTCTGTGATTTGGGTATTCAATTCTATGGTATATATATATATATATATATATATACAACCTGGTTAGAACATCTGTGGAAGACGGAGACAGCTTCTATCCCGCAAGAAAACGATCTCTCACCTTCTACGGTCATCTCCCTTCTAGCCTGCAACGAGAAATGATCCCGGAATTCATGCACAAGAATAAGATGCTCCGGAATCTCCGTTCCTTTCCCCCCACAAGTTATGATGTCAATGGTGGTCACTTCTCGCAACAGCCCAAGGAGATGCACACCTGCAGGCACTGAATATATGTACACATCCCCTTTCACCCTACGCACAAGATTCTGGAGCGTTCGAGAATTTGGACGCATAGAAGCGCCGTTAGGAACTGGAAATCAATAACTGCCCATTAGTTATTATTATTATTATTATTATTATTATTATTATTATTATTATTATTATTATTATTATTATTATTATTATTTTTCTCTTTTCTTTCATTTTGTGTATCTGCCAACTGATGGCTAGTTATGCCGCTGTACCATACAGAGATATGTGGCGGGGTCCAGCGCCCGGGGCTTGGCCTTTCCGGCTTCCGTCAGAAGATCAAATGGCCCAGGCGGAGGCCTTGACGGGTCGAGGTGTTCACGGAGACGAACCACCAGCCCGAAGTTGACCCGGAATATCTCATCAGGGACTTTAATAAAGGATTTGAGGAATCTATTGGTGAGGGCCATCTAATCCCAGTGAACTCGTGAGATCGTCTGGAAATGATACTGAAAGAAACTTTGAAAAGCAAAAATTGATTCCCTCCAACTTGTTGACGATGGATGATGGGGTTTTGGGAGTTTAAGGTTTAGCCGGCGCCAAGCTCCGCCCTGCAAGCTCCAATTACAGGCTCGCCACAGGCACTTATAGTAACCACCCACCCTTTTGATATTTATTAAAAGTTGATGTTCGGGAATCCACAAAAAAAAAAAAAAAAAAAAAAAAAAAAAGAAAAAAAAAAGAAAAAAGAAAAAAAAAAAGAAAGAAAGAAAGTCTTCTCCAGCTGCATCCCCATTACTACCAATTAATTGTTACATCAATGAGCAGTTGTCCAATAATAAATTAAAAACAAAAAAGAAAAAGACAAAAAAAAAAAAAAAAAAAAAAAAAAAAAACCAACGCACCACCCAGTGTGTCAAGGAAATCTGATCCGTCCGGAGTGCAAAGCGGTTGCTGGCGCCGGAGTTTTAACATTATTGAACTGGATGGAGCCTGTGACGGAGGAGGGGAAAGCGGGCTTTGTAACTATTATATGGGCTGTTGAGTTGAAGTATTGGGGACGGGTAACTAATAATGAAGAGAGAGAGAGGGTGGACGGAACCAAGGCGTAAATTAATTAATTACATTTGCAGGGAGTGGGTATTCTCGACGCCAGTTGGGGTTGGGACAAAATGGCCCACCCCCCCAATGAGAGCAACTTTAACCCTTTGTATGGTTTTTTTCAACGGCTTGGTAAACCCGTAACTATGTATTTTTAAGGTTCATGCCGGGAGTTACCCCCCGTTCAGCGATTCTGGTTCAAACCTTAAGAATCATCTTCGTTTGAGCTGTTTTAACTCATCAAAAGAGCGATGGCGCATTCACAAAAGCACTGCTCAAGTAGGATGGACAGAAAACGCAAGCTCGAATGGTAAACATGGAGTAGAAGGAGAAAAGTACTGTATAGTTATTAAATAAAGTTCCAAAGTATAGTGTTATCTTCAATCATCGGTCTCATATTCCTCATTGTAACCCAGTGTCACTTTCTCTCTCATTAGCTTCTATTTCCTGTCCTCAGCCAGTGAGCAAGCCCGTCAGATATCATGTAAATGAGAATAAATGACATCAAATAACAAACATCACATGAATGGACAAAAAGGGGGTCAAAGTAGAATCAAACAGCAAATAACAAACAGCAAACAGAAAAAAAAAAAAAAAAAAAAAATTCCCAGCGGCAATGCAATGATCACGACCACAAGTGTGACATATACTAGAGGAGTAATAACCTAATATAAAAACAAAAAACTGGAAGAAGACAACAAGAGACTTTTCAAATGAAGCACATTCATCATCATAATCATCATCATCATCAGGGCGAAAACAAGGGGTTCTTGAGAGTCTGGATATTTGACAAATTCCAACTAAAGGAAAAAGGAAAAGGATATGCAAACAAGGTTGAAATATACCAAAGGTATATGAAAAGCCCCCAAACCAGCGAGAGCTGTTAGTTTGCCTGTTCCGAAAAAAAAAAAAAAAAAAAAAAAGAGGAACACCCAAAGGGCGAAATATCCAATGTTTCAAAATTCAAACCCATAAAATGAATAGATTGAGGATGACATGAACCAGCCGTAAAACATGGACATGAAACATATCATCCCACCCTATCCCTTCCATCACATCTTCATTGTTTAGTGACCAGGCATACCATGCCCAAAGAAAACAGGGGGAAAAAGATGGGGCAAGACAAGCAAAATCAATAGGGGGTGGTGTTCACAATATCAATGAGTTTAAAAA
>NW_011371361.1:776563-783225 GCF_000150735.1 Paracoccidioides brasiliensis
CGGAAAGGAACAAATTGTAAGGTGGGGGTAATCTCATTCGAAAAACCAGGGTGGTACGGTGGGGGGGGGGCATATAAAAAGAAGGGGGAGGGGGGTTCCACCCCCCCGCCCCGCCCCCCAACAATAATTATATATATAACTTGAGATCACCGAAAATCCAACTGAATCCCCTTCCACAATCCCCCCATAATCCCACAGTGCGGACACCCCTTCCGTCCCTGCCCCTGCACCTGCATACCTTCCTGCCTCACCCCATTCCCATTCCCATTCCCACTCCCACTCCCACTCCCACTCCCAGCACCACCATCCCCATCGGCGCCGCCGCTCAGATTCAAAATCGACGCCGGCTGCCCAGCGCTCGTCGTCTGCAAGCCACCCCCTCCTCCTCCTCCGCCCATAACTACACTAACACACTCACGACACACGCCGCATATACAGTTCGTGCAAGCGAAGCAGTCGCGGACGGGCCAGGGGCGCGAGCAGTTGGCGCAGTAGATCTGTATGCCTTTGTTTCCGGCCAATGTGATGCTGGAGGAGGAAAGGGGGGTGGGGTTGGAAAGGCGGTGGTGGGGACGGTGGTTGGGGTTGTAGAGGTGATGGTAATGCTGTTGCTGCTGCTGCTGCTGCTGTTGGTGGTGGTGATGATGATGGTGGTGGTGGTGATTCTGCAGCTGCTGCGGATGCGACGAAGGGTTGTGCGTGTTGTATGATGAGCTTGGGAGTGATGGTCGGGGCGCGGGGGGCTGGATGGGGCTGGAGTCTGAGTTATTTGACGTTCCCGATGCGAGGCCTGTGGAGGACATGTGGAAGTTTTTGCCAGATATGGAGGTTGAGATGGAGATTGAGGAGGTGGAGGTGGAGTCCAGGGAGGATTCAATGGAGGGGAAGGGTTCCAGGTCGTTGTCTGCGACATTAGGGTTGGGGTTGCTGTTGTGGGGTTCGTAGGGGGGTGGAGTCAGGGCTTTTTGCAGGGGGGAGGCTGTGTAGGAGAGTGAGGGCGGTGGGAGTTGGCGGTAGTGCGGTTGCGGGGTGGGGAGGCCCGGTATTGATGAGGATTGGAAGGCGGGTGGGAGGGAGGAGCGGTGTTTTGTCGTTGAAGGGGCGGAGGTGACGTTATGGTTGAAGGGGTTGAATTGGGGAGATTTGGAAACCTAGTTTAATGGTTAGTGTTATGGTTTTCTATATTAAAGCGGCAGGAAAGTTTTGAACGCAAGGGCAACCGCATATCTCCTTGATGATACATACCGGCGTCAAATCCCGATCATCAACCTCGGTTGCGGACGTCGCCGCCTCGATCAAATCCTCCCACCTCTTCCCCTGTACCCAGGCCGCCGTCTGCGGTTCAGCGGACAATGCCTTCCGCTCATTCAAGCTGGGTCTGCGTCCAAACTCCTTTGATCGATTTCGTTCATGCCGAGCCCTCCGCGCAGACTGTGTCAAAGAACCCTTACGTGAACGCTGCAGCTTCTCCCGCCGTTGGATGGGAGGCAGTGTCGAGGAGCGGCCTGGCGGAGAGTGGGAGAGGATAGAAGGGAGGAGTTCGCGTGGTCGTGAGACAGAGGAAGTGGATTGGAAGGGGGGAATTGTGGCGTCTTGTTGGTGACGTTGTTGTTTGAAATGGTCGCGGAGAGGAGGGAGTTCAATCGAGGATCGCATGCGGTCGCGACGGATATCAATGTCAGAGTGGATGTCCTGGTTTTATTTTAGCTGGTTTGGTGGTTGCGCATTGGGTTTTCAGGGTATGTGTGCGGCAAAAGTAATGGGGACATGATGAATAAAAAAGAACATAGGTGTGGGTAGGTGAAAACACACCGGTTCAGAATCCCAATCTCCCGTCAACCGATGGTGATGAAGCTGCGCCAACGCAACAGCCGCAGTAGCTGCAGCTGGATGCGCTTCATCAAGCGTTCGAGGAGTCCTGGGAGAGCTTCGATCGTGTGAAGTACCAAAGATATCCCTATCGCCAGGGTCACCTAAAACAATGCCAAGCAACGCAAAAAAGCGGAAATTCGTCAGCAACCCCACACCTTTTAAATCAAACAAGAACAATAGCAATCTTCAAATGGTCTGATAACAGATTACAGGGAATACGCACCAGGACCCCGTCGCGGATGGGACGTGTTGGGCTGAGGAAGGCCATGTGACCTCTGCTCTGGTGGGGTGTTCACCATAAGCTGGAAGCTTTCTTCAGTTGCGGGTAGCTTGGGGATGTAGTGGTTTGGATGGGCACGGCGGATGTGCTCTTGCATAGAGCGGTAGCGTTTTTCCTATATTATACATAATTAGGGAAGAGCTCGAGATGGAAATGGCTGGGTGGGATAGCTTATAGAGCTGTAGTCGCAATATAATGTTTATTTTATCCTTTTTGATTTATATTGTATTTTTTATTCTTATTTTGCTCTTTGTCATGGGGGTGAAAGGGGGAGGGGGAGGCAATTGTGCGCAGGGGAGGAAGAACAAATTTGGGCAAACTCACGCCCAAGCATCGTTTACGACAATTGGAGCCGTCATTGTTGGTCAAGGGACAGACGACTTCATTGTTGGCGTCGGAGACGGAAAAGGAACTGGTCAGGGAAGCTCGCGGTGGCATTGTCTGCATGTAACCCTTCTGCCTATTTTCCTGGCCTTTTTGTAACTCTTGCTTCTTCTTCTTCTTCCTTCTTCTCTGTGATTCAAACAATATATATGTATCTATTTTCTCTCGTGATCTGTGAGGATGGCGTTGGTGGCGGGGAAGATGGAGGGGCTTTTGAAGGAGCGATTTTTGGTCGATTCCAAAGTCCAGCAGTTAGATAAAGGGCAGTCAAAACGGCCTACTCGAAAAACGATGAGATAACTATCGATAACGAGGTGTGCGCTGGGCCGGAATCGAATCGTGATTGAAAACGGAAACGGATAATGATAGTCTTGTTTAAATAATTCTTTACAACGGAGACTACGTTATCGACTCCGCAAAGATATTGGTTTAATGTTGGTTCCAGCTGTAGGAGCCGTGAAGCTGTGATTCAGGTTGATCGGGAAGAGCGGGAGTCGGGTTAGATGATCGCGATGATGCGCTGGCGGTAGCGACGAGGATGAAGATTTGGAGAGATTGACAACAGCTGACGAGAAGAGAAGCTGCTGCGCATGCTCTCCCAAAATTAAAATGTGATCAAGATGGGATGGTTGGGGATGGTCGAGGGTGAGAGAGCGAGAGAGAGAGAGAGCGAGAGAAAAGAGGAGTTGCCGGTTGGATGGGTGGAATGGGTGAATGGATGGTTGGCAAATAAGCAGACTGGTGAAAATGATGGATATGCCACCTAGGTACCCGGGTAGGTAACAATAATGCTAATCCTGAGGATCACGATAGAATAGCTGTGTGCAAGGTTGAAGTGGATAGCTGCATGGAAGATGCAAGATGATGGATTAATAGGTGGAAGAGGAACTCAAGAGAGAGGAGAGGAGGCGAGGGAACGAAAGGGGTTAAAAAAGGAATGCGGAAGGGGAAGAAATCGGTCGGCTAGGACAGATTGAAATATTTGGAGAGGCGGTGGATGGTTGACATGTGTGAACAATAGAAGAGTCCAACAGGTAGCGAAAAGAAAAGAAAAAAGAAAAAAAAAAAAAATCACGGAAAAAGGAGCTGTGCGGACGGCGGGCGGTTTATCGTGGGCGTTGCGAGGGGGTTTTGAAAGTGGGAGAGAATGGTCGGAGTTGGTTGGGCGATGGTCGGAGAAAGCGAGAGAGCGAGAGAGCGAGTGAGAGTGAGAGTGTGTGTGTGTGTGTGTGAGAGAGAGAGAGAGAGAGAGAGAGTGGAAGATGGCGCCCGGTTCGATGATGAAACCGTGGAACTTGGGAATAAAATAACCTTACTAAAAGAGCCTATTGGTAACCGACGACGAGTGGATGAGTGGATGAGTGGATGAGTGGATGAGTGGATGAGTGGATGAGTGGATGAGTGGATGAGTGGATGAAGGTGGGTAGGTAGCTTGAAAATTTAGGGGGAGGAGAGAGCAGAGCTGGAATTGGCGGGATGCGATGGTTGGATGAGACGAGATGAGACGAAGATGAGAAGAGGCAACAAAAGCAGAAGCAGAAATAACACAAGTATTAGCCGGAGCTGCCGGGAGGAGAGGAGGTGCGGAGCAGAATATCTATCGTCAGAATAATTAGAAAGTTCAGAAAAAGCAGCAGAGTTAACAACTGCTCTGAGAGAGAGACTTAAGCCGTTGGAGAGTTTAAGTTTACTTCATTGAAAAGAGATTCCGTTGTGGACATCAACGCTCCGAAGTTATTTTACTTTGTGCTGGTTGCTGGTGGTTTATGCTTCCTCCGCAGCCGGGCAAGGATACCGTCGACATAGTTACATCCGCTGTGTTTCCTCGGCCCTGGCTGTAACGGTGTGGGAAACGTCATCTTATATTAATAATCTCTTTAAATCAACTAGTTTCGTCTTAACTTGCGACTCTGATAGTTTCTTAGCTTGATTTCAGCTGAAGGAAGGGGAGACGAGCTGGAGCTACGGCTTGACATTGACACTTTTCTCTCAAGAGCTGGGCCAAGCTGCCAGCTGCCAGCTGCCAGCTGCCAGCGGGTTGTTCATTTGCTCTCTTCGTCCGCGCTCATCGGTTGCACAGGGTCTGAATGGCCTAAAATTGGCTTGCCTTCGACGGGCAATCTGCCGGTCGCCTTTTTTCAGGGTTTTTGCTATTTTATTTTTAAACTTCCTTTTTATTTATTTTTAAACAAGGCTCGAGGCTTGGGACTCGTGGAGGGGTCAGACCAGGTCGAAGGAGGGGTCGGTGGCTTCAGGTTAGGGTTTTTCAAGTTCATTGGCATCCCGTTCAAACCAGCTTGAACTAGTGAGCAATGATCATTCTCTCCTCCTGCAGATTCTCTCTGTGGATGAGTCTTTGAATATATGACTGCACACCAATTGGGACGCAATCCGATCGGAGATTCTGCAACGGTTGAATTCATCCGGCAATAATCGACACCAATACTTCTTCCAGGGACAAATAACCAACTGCCAGTTAACTACATGCCGACCCAGGTGTTGAGTTGGTTGTCCGACAAGAACAAGCTCTATTAGAGTTACTCATTAACTCCTGTCCGTACCGTGCTGCTTCAATCCCAATGCCTCATGGATAAATGAGCATATTTCATATTAATGTTTCATTCTATTTACATATACATACATAACTGCTTCATAAATATCACCATACATAGGCTCTCGACCAAGCTGAACAAAGCTGTCTAGATACAACGCCGTGTCTGTGCCTCCTCCGTCCGGGTAGTACCCTGGGGCAGCTTAGCTATAGCTATCCCCATCCTCCAATGTTCTATAACCACCACCACATTGTCATGTACTTGTTCCGGAGCAGGCCACAATGATCTAATTTCCTTGAATCCCCGTTCCCGTCCCCATGTCCCATGCCTGCGCCTAGGTTAACCTCTCTTAGCCAGCCAACAACCGTCAACCGTCTCTAGTGTTTTTTTCCTTTACCCCTCACCTCACCTCACCTCACCTCACCTAAACCTCAACCTATCCCTCTCCCATCCGAACCTCTCACTCTCCACCCTTTTAACCCCGTGCTTCCCGCCTTTTTTTTTTTTCTCAAGGTTAAATTTCCATTCTTTCTTCTCATATGACAAACCCTTTTTTAAAAAAAAAAAAAAAAAAAAAAAAAAAAAAAAATTGGTTTTTACTCCCTTTTTCGATTTCTGTGGTGGCTAGTTGAGTTTAATTACCCACCGCATCAATCCGAGGGGGCCCCCAAGCCTCGAGTGCCCACTTTGCAGTTTGCCCCTTTGCCCCCATTGCCCCCCCCCCCCTCCTTTTGCCCCCTCCATGGAGCTCTGGCAACAAAAACCAACTCCGGGAACCTGCTCAGCTGAAGATCTACCGTTCAGGCAGAGCTGGATAGCTCAGGAGTCGGGGCCTGTGATACCGCGGGAGAATATATATATATTACCTCTTTTCAAATCTCTCGCTTAGCTTCTATGGAGACGCAGTGCGGATAGAAGTACATATAAGGAGTCAACAGCTGACCCTGACTTTTCTGGGGCAACCAGCCCGGAGGATGTAACCTGAATGGATATTTACATTACTTTATGGTTAGTGTGTGAGGTATAGAAAAATACCTATATATTGTCGGACATTTGACACTCTTGTATCACTCTATGACATATGCTACTTGTATGAAATGGAATGGAAAGTTTCTATTGCCATCAGATATTTACCTATGAGCCTTAAACAATGTATGTTCATACAGAGAAAATAGAAAGTATGTACACCAAACCCCGCTAAACTCCACTTCGTCTATCGCTTGCAACAATGTCGAAAAGAAAGACGGCGGAAAGAAGAAGAAGAAGAAGAAGAAGAAGAAAAAATGTCAAAAGGGGGATCTCAATGCTATGCCGGAGAAAAGGGAAATACAGGACGTAAAAAGTCAATCGAAAAAAAAAAAAAAAAGATGAAGAAAAAAAAGATGAAAAAACAAAGGGGAGATCCAATCCAAGAATAAGAACCATAATATGCATAGAGTACAGAGTAATAAGATACAAAATCAAGAATGCTATATCGTAGCCACATCGATCGAAAAACATTACACCCGATCCCCATCACCACCACTTCCCCTGCCGCCATGGCGTTGATGCTGATGCTGATGCTGATGCTGATG
>NW_011371361.1:783386-899764 GCF_000150735.1 Paracoccidioides brasiliensis
CCTGAGGATGTGGAGGAGGAAACGGGGGGGTGGAGAATTTCTCTGGGGGGGTTTGGGAAGGGGGGGGGGGGAGTGCAAGTGGAAAGTGAACATTGATGATGATGATGATGAGGAGAGACGATATGAAGCTTGAGAAGGACGAGGAGGTAAAGGACTTGCTGGTGTTGCTGGCAGTGAGAGCACCGGAGGAGGTAGTGGAGGTGCTGAGGATGGATTGGGCGGGCGGCGCTCTCGACCCGGACTCGTCGCCGCAGTGCAGGAATACCTGCTGTCGCGTCTTGCCTACGTCGAAGGGGGTGGTGATGAGCGCTGCAAGGGCGCCGGATATGGCGCCGGCGGCAAAGCTGTCGAGGAATGTCATGGTATTTTCGTGGTGTGGGTGGACATTGCGATGACTGTGAAGTTGCTGCTGTTGGCGATGATGGCGATGGCCATCCGCGAGGCGCGCAGTCGGAAGAGCCATCGCCTTCAACCGCATATCCGTAAGGAAGGTCTTGACAGACTCATACCCCAACCAATACAAAGCGGAGAAAGGCACATCCCGCCACATCGTAAGTGTCAGTCCCCGCCAGAGCGAGCTATACCCCAGCGTCTGAGTCATCTGATGCAGCCGTTGGAACGTGGCTTTGAAATGGTTTGTCCCCGTCCCCGACGTAGCTTGCAGCCGTGTCCTGAACATTTCAATGGGACTGATGACCGATGCAGCGGCAACACGAGCTATACCACCGGCCACTAGCGGGGCATATGTGTCATTAAAGACCTGGTTCACGGGGCTATGTTTGTCGTAGCGCAACCAGTCATAGCCCGTGAAGTAGATGACGTTCGCTGGGATTGCCATTATTAGGGTGGGACTGAGGCCGCGCCAGAGCGATAAGACCCCTTCATTCCTGGCAATCTTGCGGAGCCCGTCGAGTGTGGATGTGAACCTTCTTCGCCGGGTTTCTTCTACCGCACAGCCTGCTGTGGCACTGGCAGAGGCTTGGCTACTGATTGCCGAACCATTTGCTCCCACCATGCAAAACTGTGCGTTGTTTCCGACCCAGAACACTTCTCGACAGCAGGATGTGACCCCAAGGTTTGGGGGAAGTTCCCTGAAAGCGGGAACGGAGAATACATCTCCAGAATTACGGACGACAGGAGTTTGCGATTGGAGACGAACACGGACAACGTCAAGAGGCGTCACTAGAGAAGATGTTAGTTGATCGATAATAACTTGCAGACAGTGGGTAGGGCAATATTTACCGAGTAGGGAGGTTAGGAGACTTCCCCATGTCGCCGAGATCATCTTCTGGGCCGCAGAAACATTGTTGTATTCCTGGTGAGCTCCAGAATGGCTTCCCGAGCTTCCACTGGCATCGCTGGGGCCCATCGGTGCCGTCCTTTCATGGTGTAGGAACAGGTTCCTCTCTCCCAAATCACCGTGTTGCCCTTCCTTCGTATAAGTCTCTTGCAAATGTGGCCACGTTGGCAAACCCACATTCGCAGACATTCAACTACGTTGCCGTGGGATACCGATATAGGTTACACCCTGATATTATCTTTCGATATCTGGGTTAAATTTTGTTTTCAAATATGTGCCCCCTAATTACACGGCAGAAGTTCGAGAGGAAATAAAGGACTGTGGAGAGCGGAAGAGCGGAGGAGGAAGGGCGGGGAGCAGAGATGATGAAAAGAAGTGCGGACCCCAAGTTCCAAGTTCTTGATTTTCTTAAACGCAACAATGGACTTGAAAAAAAAAACGTTCGACTGGGCAAAAGACGAGGATTTCGTCGGAGAAACCTTCAGCCGATAGCGCCGCGCTTTTGCCGAAGCAGGCGGTGGGGAGAGATGACGTAATAGATGGCGCTTGGATGGATTTGGGATTAGCGCGCGGCAGAAGCAACGCTATTAGTCATTCGCGAATGACTCCTTTTAACTAACTCTCAGCTGCGGAACTGAAGTGGAGCAACGCAGAAGATATATATATATATATATATATGAACAGAGCAGGTTTTCCACGCTGAATTGAAAGATGGTCCCAACCGATTTAGATGGTTGATGGGCTGTTTGACGTGTTTGTTTGGAGATTGGGCTGAAAAACATATATATTGTTTCCCACGTTGAAAAAGCCTCTGGAAGGCTAGCTAATACAACACCCGCTGCAATGGAGCCAAATGACGATGAACTGGAGTCCTTTCGCCGTCAATGGCGGGAAGAGGTCTCTGCACGGGCTAGAGCGGCCACTGCTTCACTGCCAAAATCTCAGCAACAGGCCTCTCAGCAGCCTCCCGATGTAGAATTAAGTCATAGATTGCCCCCGCGCCATCTGGCTGCTGGCCAGGCAGAGTACGAGGAACTGGTGACAACAGGGGCAAAATCTGCACCACGCGCACATGAACAGTTGGTAGACCCATTACGGACGTTACATGTCACGTCCGGCGATGACGACTCTTTCCATCGCCCGCCGGAGAGACAGCCAACCTCCGCGCTCGATCACTTTGAAGCTGCGGCGCTGAAGGAAGCCCAGGGGAGTCTTAGAACAAGTTTAGATTTGTACAGAAAAGCTTATAGGGTAAACTTGATTCAGCCCCTGAAAAACTTATAGAAATTAGTCAGTCACTTTTCATTCATGAAGAGCTTGCTAATATCTTTCACAGCTTGACTCCATGGTTGACCAGCTCTACCGAACAAAGTACTGTACTCCCTCCCTGAAAATAGCTGGTATCACCCCTCCGGGTGAGCCGGTGGCAGTCCCAAAAACCCCCCGTAATCCACAGGAGGAGCCCATTCTGTCTACGCCGGAGTTGATAGCTTCCTTTGCTTCCTGTCCAATCGTCGGTGCGGACCCGATGATAGAGAATACCCCCACACCACCCTGTCCCATCTCAAAAGTTCCGTCCGAAGTGCTTATAGAAATTCTCTGGCACGTGGCTCTTTTGGATCCAGCTGCCTTCAGAAGCTTGTCACTTACTTGCAAGAGACTGGCATACCATTTTGTCTCAGAGCAGCATATATGGAAGAGACTCTGTCAGGGGTCCGAGTTTGGCTTCCGGGCGATGCACTATGACTTCTCATGTGATGTGCGATGGCGCCGGATACATTCATTTTTGCCGAAGTTTACTCTTTCCCCCTTTGACCAGGCCCTTTGCGTGATTCCAAAACCCTTTTTATCCTGGAGTCAGGTATTCCAGACCTTTCCACGGATCAGATTTACTGGGATATACATCAGCACAGTAAACTACACACGACCAGGTGCCAATTCTACACTGCAAAATATCTCCTGGAATACCCCGATTCATATCGTGACTTACTATAGATATCTGCGCTTCTACCCCGACGGAAGCGTAATTTCACTTCTGACAACTACCGAACCCATCGACGTCGTCCCACATATCAGCAAAGAGAACCTCGAAACCCTCTACGTTGGAACGAACGCCCACCGTCGACACCAGCAGAGCGCTTCAGACAAGGCTTCAGCGGGAGCTCCTCTTGCCAACCCAATCCCCCCAATCCCCCCAGTCGCTGCTGCCGCACTGAAAAGCTGCCTCCGTGGCCGATGGCACCTTAATAACCCTTACCCGCCGACGCCGCTTGTGACTGAGCTTCCTGAAGTGTCGACTGTCCCTTCAGCTACAACAACACAAGCAGCCCCAGCAAACCCCACTCCACCGCCTAGCAGGTTTAGATCAGCATCCACCACAACCTCCGCAGCTGGCGGCAGTAATGTAATGCCGGACCCCCGCGACCTGTTCATCGAAACCGAAGGTGTAGACCCTAAATATACCTATACAATGCATCTGGCTCTGCGATCGACTACTGGCGGTCGCGCGGTGAGTGAGAATGCGCCAATACCGTCAAACCCATCGAAAAATACGAAGCTGGTGTGGAAGGGATTTTGGAGCTATAATCGACTTACGGACGATTGGGCTGAGTTTGGGTTACGGAATGATAAGGCTTTTGTGTTTAGGAGGGTTAAGGGGTGGGGAATGGAATAGATGTTGTTATTTTAGCGCTTGATTGTTTGCATGTCATGATTTATGGTTTTTATTTAATTTTTCACCCCTGTTTTATCTAATGATAAGGAATTGGTTGAACGGTTTCTGGTTTCTTTTTCTTTTTCTTTCGGGAAAAGTGGCTTCGACGTTTTGACTTCTGGAGCTGTGCGTTCCGTCCCGGGAAACTGATCGTGTCATGACGAACATATGCATTTTCTAGATGCATTTTAGATATCTCTAGTGGAGACTACTGCAAAAGATAGACATGAAACACGACATAAGCGCTTGTATACAAGGAATGTGGAAACGGCCAGGTCAAACAAGAAGCTGAAGGGGGTATCATGTTTCTATAGTAATCTGCGATACAATAGCTTATTTTGCAGACACGATGAATAGGGGTTGAACAATATTAGGACATTTCAAAGTGCCGCATTTTTTCTTTTCTTTTTTTTTTTTTTAAAAAAAAAGAAAAGAAAAGAGAAAAGAAAAAGAAAAAAGGGAGGGAGGGAGAGAGAGAGATACACCTACGCTATGCGATAGAATGATGGAAGAGGTGTTGACCATATGGCTCCACCAAAACCGCCCGTCTGGCGTCATAATAAAGCAAATAACATCCACCAAAGATTTACGCAACGATCTTGTAACTGCCCCCACTAACGACCTCCAACTTTCCCTTCGAAACCATCTGGCTCAAAAATGCTCTCAGCTCCTCACTGCTAAAGGGGAACCCACCAGGCACTACTATCTTCAGCATCATGATGATACGCTGCAAAGGCATTGCCCCCTGGTTCGTCAACATCCCCACGATGAATTGCCAGTAGAGATCCATCTTCGCCATTGCTGCAGCGTCCGCTGATTCTTTTGTCGCTGCCGCAGCGACTGCAGCTGCAGAGGATATATTTGGAGGACTGGCAGCACTGAGTAGAAGTGTCCCTGAAGATGGGCCGGTGGTGATTGCATCGCCGCCTGGCCGGGAAGGGTCATTTTCGTCCTCTTCGTCTGGTATTGTTTCGAGAACGCGGAAGGTGTCTGGTTGCGGTTCGATAAGAATACGTTTGCTGACCCAGAAGAGACAGGCGCTGTGGACGAGTGTAGGGGCCATTTCCAGTTGCTGAGAGAGCTCGGGGACGGTTTTGGTTACTGGGGTGATTGGGCCGGTTGGGGAAGGCGAAGAGTGGGGTGATTGAAAGGCATATATTACGGCAGCTTGCCAGGTAGTGACTTCGGCTGTGAATACGCGGTCTTCGAGGTCGAGCTCGACAGTAACTTGCCCTAGGCCGTTGAGCCAGGCCAGCTTGCGAGATTGCTTTAGTGACTCGAATCCCGCGGAGTATTTTGCCTGCAACGAGGCGATTTCTGGAGGAACTTTGAATTGGGGATTTTGGAGGGTGGGCCAGAAAAGGCGGGAGAGAATCTTAGCATGTAGTTCCGGCATGTTGTCAATTGATTGTGAGGGATTTCCTTTGTTTTCAAGCTTCTGCTCTGCACGGATGGCAGAATCGACTCGTTCTGAGCTTTGAACGTCACGGAGCATGACCTGACAGGCTTGAAGAGCTGAGTCACCAAATCGAAGCTTCAACAATTCCAGCAGGGATACTTCTAGATCATAATTTTCACTGTTTTTAAGTAGGCGCTCTCCAAGCACTTTCTGGAGTTCTTTTACAAAGGCGTCTTTTGTTTCAAAGAGGCTTATTAGACTGCCAATGACGTCGGAGTTCTTGGACTTCTTGTAATCCACAGCAACGTCGACTGGATCGGGCATCCAGTTCATGTCATCCCAGCCCAGCTCGCCAGCATCATCCTGAAGCAAGAGCTCATGTGCCTTTGACAGCTCGATTGCCAATTCAACGAGTGTATCGGGATTGGATGTGATGGGTTGTCCATTCGCATCCACTGTGTCAGCTAGTAGGCCGCCCACAATAACTTTAACTGTGTCTTCCCGATCTCTTAGATATCTTCGAATTGGGCGAGCAACGTGATTGAGAAGCACCCCTCGAGGATCTAGCTGAGTAAAAGCGCGGATGATGGATATATATATTTGAAGTATCTCGACGGTTGACGCACCTGGATGAAGAAGCCGCTGCATCAACATTGTTACAAAGGAACTGACGAGATATAGACGGGTTGCAGGATTAGTAATGTAGTGTTTTAAGTCCTCGATTGCACCGCTGCTAGAATCCCACTCAATAATGACATCGAATAGCTCACTGATCCGAAGGGCGCCTAGTCGCGCAATTCCCATTTCTTGCCACCTTTCAACATCGTTTAGCGTGACATCTAAACGATCTTCAGGAGCCTCTGCAGCGTCATTACTTTTGAAAATATGCAGGACCCGTACAACTAATCGGGCAAAAACATTTTCCGTCCACTGTCGCAGATGCTCTTTGACATGGGAAGGAGATTTCCATTGACCCGCGTAAGAACAGGTAACGAACTCGGTCAACATGTTATTCATGACCCCAGCAAATATCTTTTGAGCTTTATTGCCTCCAAGTCCAACTTCTTGGAGTCCTTCTAGAAGGTGCAGTAACTGATTCCGGGTTCGCACGACTTCCTCATGTTCCCCAGTAATCATTTGTAGTCTCCGTTCTGGCGATGGCTCATTTCTCCAAAGCCTATATGAGGTGGTGAAATTCTGGTCAAGTTCCATGCCGTCACCGCGAACACTTTCATTTTCGGGGAAAGACTCCTCATCTTCCTCGTTATGAACACCCAGAATAACTAAGCTCTGCCTGGCGAGCTCCTCAGAGAGCAGGTAAGAGACATCTGCTGCAGGGAGCGCATATGTGACAATAGTATGAAAGTTTCGTTGCAGTCGGGTGAAAGTTTCCCCTTGCCTTGTAGAGTCTATCAACGGAGAGATATATAGAAGAAAAGGCGTGAAGTAGATTCTTTGGATTAATCGTAGATACTGAACCAATTTCAATAGGGTATCAGGTTGGTTTCTAACCCTCAATTTCTGAATTGAAAAGAAAAGTTCAAATAACATAAGCCCATGTTTATATATACGAGGTCTGACTGGAGATAGGAAGAGTAACAACATATGGGTTTGGAGGTTGGAGGAGGGGTGGTATACGAACCCGAACGAGAAAATCTCGAAAATTTGCTAAAAAGTGTCTCCGCATCTCACCCTTATACCATTCCCCCAAGTCATCGTCTTTTGATCCCTCTCGCAAGGCTTTACCAGGAGATGAATCCGCCCAGACATAGAACAGACTGTCAGATATTTCTTGGGACGGACGGTCTTTCGCCCATCGCCTTAACAATTCCTCCTCATTACTCTCGTCATTATCTCCATATTCATCATTCATAAAGCCCTCATTTGGAATTGAGAGAAATGTTGTCGCGGTGTGCCACGATCGATCCCACGTAACCTGTTCGGGGACATTTTCTGGCTCGTTTGTGCGAAGTGGGGTTTTTGCCTGCTGTTGAGAGCTGCTAAAGGACTCAACTTGTGTGAATCTTTGGACTGGACTCGAGGCGGGGGTAGGAGATACGTTGTTTAATGGAGCCGGAGGAAATACAGAGTCGAAAACTCGTTTGTGACCAATTGATTGTGGGTTGCTTTGGAACATGGCGTTGTGAATGTTTACTGGGTGTGGTTGGCGTGTTTTAGGATTTGACGGATTCCCGTGAAAGAAGACCGAGATCTCCTGCGTGATTAGAGAAGTTGAGCATTGGGAGTTATAACAAAACCTTGACGATATTGGTACCAGGATGGGCACCCCATGTACTGTCGTCACTCGCTTTGTGTATGGAGTGGTTTGATATAGGAAGGGAGAGCGCTTTAAGCCGTTTGACGTGTGATCACGTGGTATACATACTCTACCCAAGGATGTTGAATCTTTGAAGTTTATATTGCAAAATGCAAATGCAATGATTATCGTAAAACATTTCCTTTTTGCTTCAAGTGATATTCTAGGCTGGTATTAATGCTAGGGAAATTCATTTGATGCTAACAAACAGCAGTTTCTGTAGGCTGGCATAAAGCCAGATGAAAAATAGCTGGAAGAGGTTCGTATCTACATTAATTAATCAACGGGTATCAAACAAAAGACTTTCTTTCTTTGATGAACTTGGGTATCTGTCACACCATTGTTCGACTTCTACCGTACGACAATTCCGAGCTCACGCAAAGGAACCGACGTCGATAACCAATCGCAAGCAAAGCAAATCGCAGCAATCATGTAAAAAGAGATTCGCTATGTTAAGAAACAGCAATTGATTTAGATTGCATCAGGAAACTTAAATGGAAAATCTGTGTAACGTAAATAGATCCTCGAGGCAGGTATAACTGTAGTTCGGAGGTTCGTAGTCGCCGCATTCATATGCTATAGATATAAATATATATATGTATGCGAATATGGTGTGTGGTTTTGGTAGTCATGAACATAAACCAAGCTGACATTCCAAACTGTCGATACGTATGTGGCTTCTTGTAGTCTATCTTTATCTCTCCTTTTCATCAACCTTTTCCCATTCACTGTCCGTGCTCACATAGCCGGAGCTATCATGTATGCTTCGCCGTTTCCTTATGTCTTCCGTTTCATTTGGAGCGCGAGACGTCCCTGGGATTCGGGCTGGGGGTGGTCCCATTGAGCCGGAGGAGGAGAGAGCCGTCGTTGATGTGGCCTCCTCATCGGCAAGGCTTTCAGTTTCAGTTTCGCTTTCCGTGTCAATCGCCCCGGGCGGACGACTTGGGGGTCGAGTAGTGTTCGTGGGTTCCGCTTGTGATCGGGAAAGCTCCACCTCCTTCACAAACCAATTTATTCCCAACCATAAACAACCACATAGAATCGAAAGAATCACAAAATGGATACTGAATGTTGTGAGAAGGAGAGCAATTAGGAGGATTTGAAGCACAGAGAAGGTAACATTTGTCGCGAGTAGGAGGGTCGGGGTTACACCAGAAACAAATATGCTAGACCAGAGGTCCTCGATGAAGGAGGCCATCTGTACAGTTATTGTGTATATTGTTGGTGTTTTCTTTTCTTGTCTTTTTGTTGAGGAATGGTGGACCAGCCGAGAGGAGAGAGAGGAGGGAGATGAACGATAACAGAATGATATCGAAGGAAAAGGACAGATAGTAGAATTAGAAACCACAAGGGAGAAAAAGTATATTTTTTAGGATGACTGTTGGTTTATTTTTGCAACGTTTATATGCTGGTGCCTTAAAGGGGAGTGTGTTGCCGCCAGATGGAGGGGCTGGCTCTGGAGGGAATACCGAACGCGCCAATCAAATCCGATCAAAGTTTTTGGCGACCAAACGGCTTAGAGGGTGTGGTTTCTGATATTTGCTTCGAAAAGGCTCATTCCAACACAGTATAACGCTCCAAGAAGGGATACCCGCCCCAATTGATGCTGGAGAACTACCTCTTTCAATGGTGATGATGATGATACCACCTGATAGCGGCCAGAAGCGCATCATTGTTAATCCGACACGCCAGATCACCAACCGGGTGCAGATGATAATCCGCTCCGGCCATCACATCCTTCAACCTTTTCGACCTCAACATTCTTACTTTCGACTCTCTTCAGAATAAAAGCATGCGCCTGCTTTGGGGCTCTACATGTTTTGATGACCCAGTCGCCAGTCTCTTAGGCCGTTCATTCTCTGGACACAGGGTTTTCAGGTTTCTGGCGTGTATTTCGGTAACTTTCTCAAGTGCCTTAGGAACGAACCTCCGATGACCGAAGTCACAGAACTGGACACACTCTCCTGGCAGTTGATGACCTTGCGGAATATAAGAACTTGGTCTTTGAGGCATTGAAATTACATTGAGCTGTTATACTTGGCAGAACTTATTTTTCATTTGATCTTATATCTTTTGTATCCAAAGCCTTTACGCGACTTTTGGCCAGAGCTTCAGGATTTATTCTTGGACAGTCATCTGTCTTTGTCCTATATCCACTAGCAACCACATATCCGTTTATAATCTCATAGCAGGGGGCCTGGGAGCCGGAATAGCCCGTCCAACATTTCTTGCTTGATGATCCACATGTGCAGAAAGTCCTAGGTTCGATAATATGGTGTTCTCATTTTTGAAAATCTCATTGTCCAGACCCACAACACCAGCCTAGAGGAGTTCAACGGACCGGGTGCCAGTGCGCACCATGGGTATCCGCTTTACCATTTTTATTGTTGCGGGATGTGGCGGAGGACAGGCAACGCTTACAGCCCCCCATTGTTGCATTCTTCGATCAAAAATCAGGTGTAAGAGCTGGATTGCATCATGCTGCATAATTCAGCGGATTCAGTTTAAAAATTTCCCGACAATTTCCTCGTTGTTTTTCTGAAGGACAGGTGATGCAAATAACACCGGCTGTTTGAGAGTATCGATCTGCGGAGTAGCGAAATTGAAGAGTTATAAAGAAATTCCGTCACGGGTTTTCCTAAGGAGGTTACCCAGCCTCTTCGTATCGCGGAATCACTGTGAACCTGGGGTAGTCACCTTCCGATACACTCCGGCTCATCATTGGTGCTAATAGAGGCCGTTTTAGCTGAAAGGCTCTCTAGTGGTCACCACGCAATATCTTCAAGGTTGGTTTCCAGTTGCAGTTGTGTTATCCGACCCGCTATGTGGTACGTCAACAGCAGTTGATGGGAATCTTTACCACAGGGACGGGTAGGCTGCCGAATTTTACAATTCAGGTCGGCGAGGTCGCTACACAATTTGATGCGATAAATTCACGGGGTCTAATTATAGTGCCTAGGGAGATACCTGGGAACTTACTTGAGGTAAATATGGAGTATTCATCATCGCGAGCATCTAGCATTGCCAGCCACTAGTGTCTACCTACTATGAGCGAAGGAGCCAGATCCATGCGTATTGCTCGTCTGGACTCAGCCACTGAATTTTCAAATTCCCTCGGTAAGAGCTTGTCCAAAGAACTAAATGCGGTCCCATTTCGTTTCATTCGGCCAAGGATAATTCGCTGCTAAATTTGAGGTGCACGATTGTCAAAGGGTATCGATTTCTTTCCTATGGATCAGCTGTTGATATTTGCTTATAAGGTAATTCATAATCAGTCGTTTTTGTTATTTACCTGAATTGGTTGAGGATGAAATGACAGGTATTTTATTTCCTGATGCCACAAGAACTTCCCAACAGAGCCTTTTAATAAGCAAGTCTGAATAAGTTTTAAACCCTCACGGATTAAGAAATGTTTGGAACGTATTGGGAGCAGTGTGCTATTCCATTCGATCCTTCTGAAAGCCACAAGGGAAAGGAGAAGCAGAGTGGAAATCTTGTCCAGCAGCCCTTAAATTATTTGTGCCAACTTTCCCAAAAATTTGCTCCCTTGGCTATCCATCCAAATTGTGCTTTGCTCAGATCGACAACATCCCTAGCCTGGTTGGTTAATGGAGAGGTGGCACCATTAATAAGCTGAAAGTTACCAGCTAGATAGGTGCGTATGGGCAAATGCGCTAGGATATTTGTTCTCTGAAGGCTTAAATGTTGCTTCGAAAGAGATTGAAAATATTCGGGAATATACTCGACCGTCCATGAAAGGCGCTACTATTGGGGATCAATAAGGGAGCAATTGATCTCAGGAAAGAGGGGTTTTTTCTGTCGGAATTCAAAGCCGGCCCCATGTCCGCATTGTTGATCAGGGCGATGGTCAGTAATTCCAGAGGGGAGACCAACTGCAACTTGAATGTGTTTTAGCATTCGAACCAATAACTTTTGATATCGGGTTGAAGTATCCACGCTCACAGAACCATCCTGGGCTGGGTTCAGCGTCGGGACACAAACGCTGGCACTCTTTTAGTTTTCTGGGACTGGGCTGAGGGCGAAGAGGCTCCCAGCTTCTCGTCTCTACATATCTGTTATCGATAAGATCCTGTCTCCGATGCTGGTTGAAATGGAAACAGTTCAAAACGGTTTTGGCGGTTGTCCGAAATGCATGGGGATAGGTCTCATATCCTTTAACTTCTCAAATTAGCTGCAAGTCATTTTCTGCTACTTCGCGATCCCATAGCACGCACTGGCCTTAGGCGAATAAAGACTGGAAATAAACTTCAACTACTGCACGATATTCCAGTAATTTGTTGGAAACAGAAGAGCAAAATCAGCTCAGATAAATGATTCCCCGCAATGCAGTCATTTACCCAAGCCCCCCTCCCCGTCAAAAGGTGTACCGGAGTTTCCGGATACACCCAGGAACACTGATATTTTCATAAGTATTTTTATAATCATTCGTAATCATGGCTATATGAATTCATGTAGCTGAAGTTGACTGACCTGACAGGCAGGCATCTTCAGTTTCACGCTTCATTTAGTTCCTTTGCTGTGTTGGAGGTGACTGGATCCATCGAAATTGTCATTTGCGACAATACCACTCACGAACTGGCGAAGGCGGTGACAACTCATTTGAGTCGACACGCAGAGGGAGGAGGAATACATAAAAGTGAGATTCGTTTAATACGCCAAGTGTGTCGTGTCGTATAGTTTCTCCCTTCTGAGAGACATGAGTAGACGTGTTGGGTTTAAATAAAGTGCTTAGCTTCGATCTGAGACTTAACGAGGATGTCAGAGCGTTAAATAAGGTGATTAGTTATTCTAATTGCTGATTGGCTGCCTTGTAGCATCTTTTTAACCAACGGCGACATCCTTTACTTTGGGTAACTGAATGTATTCATTCGCTCAATAATAACATATTATGTGCAGTCGTTTTTATAAAACCTTTGAAAGACATCCAACTTATAAAGTTCGAGTTGTTTTTAAGTTTTGATCTCCCCGTAGTAGGTGGGTTTGACATATTCCATTTCAGTCATTCCACACAAGCTATGAATGCTCCCGATGCCAAGATGAGGATCTGGCCAACATACCGATGCAGTGAGGTTCGCTCTTAACCGATCATCGGTAAGGGGCGATAACGAATAATAATAATCCCCAATCCTATTTATAGCCGGATACAGGGCACGAAACCTTTCAAAAAGTTTTCGTCGTTTCCTGCATAGGTAATTCTTCAAGGCGAGTTTTGAATTCCTGCTGGGTGCATTGCTCAAGGTACGGCCCAATCCAACACTAGTGAGACATGGAGAAATACGTTGTTTGTAATAGAAACATCTCTGTACGGAGGAGTATGAGGGCATAAACTTGTGATACTAACTTATTTATGAAATAGGGGGTTATTTTAATGCCGGTTAATTGCTATTGGTCCGTACCTAGCCCCGGCGTCTGCTGTGAAAATGCGTTACCGATAACCTATCTTCTGTGGAAGAAATCGTCAGCGAATTGCTTCAAGAGTTCCATTTTCTTCCATGGCGACAAATTCTCTGAATGGTGTTTGTGTTTTAACGTGTCTGCTCGGGGACGTTGATAGTACCATGTTGATATCAAATTGTTCTGTCGCTCCGTTCTCCGTGGGGAGGAAAAGGATTTCCCAGAGAGGCAGATCTCATAAATCATATCCACCACATTCATACAAAACAAGATCGCTTTCTCCGTGATGAAATTACGCGGCTTCAGCGGGAAGTTATGGAAAAGGATTCAAGACTGGAAGAGATGGAAATGAAGCTGAAACAGTTGCGGCAGCTGACTGGAAAAGATACTTGCTTCGCACTTTCATTCAGCTCCCTTCCTTTACGGAGTTTGAAGCGGGAGTTTCAGAATGGGTTTGAAATACATTGATGGCCTGTATTTAATCCTCTCTGATGCAGGGCCCCTGTGTGATTTTCTGTTGTACAGTACATGCGTCGTTTGTTCCTGGTTGATAAAGTTGTTAAATCAAAGGAAAATGATTGGTTACCCAAAAATAAAATCACCTGGAAAATTAGAAATTCCGGATGCTGAGTGGAGAATTTGTCAGAAGCTATTCATCCCTATCTTCTATCAGATCAAACCACAAAACAGCTTGAACCTGAACTTTGACAGTCAAATCTAAATGTTAAACTCCCAACATATCCTTGCTTATTGCTGACGCGAGAAACTCTACTCTGCAGCGGACGCTTGTTTCGTACATCAGCATGCTTGGACGCTTTGATCCCGCGGTGCGCAGGTTTGGTACCGGCGCCTTATTGCTCTACAGCTGGAATAATCAAGGGATCGACTCCCCATCGCAACTGGTGGCTTGTACGGATCTATATCGGGGGCCCCTGGCACTGAGCCAAATGTTTGGTTCTCGCTTGTTTTGGACAATTGAAAATATTCTTGACACCTTACCGCTGATCCGGGAAACTATACACAGCTAGAATCAAGGGATGCGCAGGGCATCAGCACTTATGCTGACTACACTGCTGGGATTGGGGATGGGTTTCCATTGCAACTATAATCCCGACATTCTTGCTTGCTTTGATGATCATCTCTAGCCCCTTGTGCAAATGCAGGCAGCCACCCACACTTATACCGGGAGGAAGTTGCGGCATGAGGAGGGATATTGCCATTGAGGCCTGCCTGAGCTTGGTTGCCTTGTGCATGCGCCCTGTTACATGCATGCGCAATTTTGGCACCGGACGCCTTCTTGTTGACCCGGGAAGCTCTACACCGCTGGAATCAGGGATGGGCTCCCATTGCAACTGGTAACCTGTACAGGTCCAATCATTTGTGTCTCACTTGTTTTGACATCACTAGCCTGTTGCCTTGTGCAAAGGCAGGCCTGCACCTCATCATTTTCTAGTCTTTCACCTTTCTTGCTGCAAGCATAAAAGGATAGAAGCAATCCATAATGCCTTAGTCTGTATTTTGATATATCGCACTGCAAGAATTTCTCACAAATTCCTTCCCTCTACAGAGTACTGTCAAACTGACATCCTTACGCCAGAACAATGGCAGCCATCACCTGCTGTGTCACTGACCCGTCTGGCACAGCCTCACATTTTATCACAACCATGGGGGACATGAAAGGCTGCGTGGAACGCCTTGAGAGGATTAAAAAGGTCCTTGACGAATTCCCTGTTGGAATATGCAATGATGACGCCACCAAACCTCAACCCACCGCCTCTCAAACACTTGAAAAATCTTCGGGAAATGGTCCAGGATGCCATAAAATACCAAAAACGCAGCATGGACAAAACAGAAGTTACGCTCAATGAACTCTGCAACGCCAGCGATGTCGATGCCACAGTTAAAGCCCGAATATTTGAATACATCCAGCGCCATCAAGCCAACCGATGTGAAATGGAACATCAACATGTTGAGAGCCATCGCACCTACCGAAGCGAATCCGAAAAGGAATGCCATGGCAGTTGCAGTGAGGAGGAAAATGAGCGCCTCTAAGCTGAAGAACAGCTTGCAACGACACCACCCGCGTTTTTCTTATGTTTAATATGATTTGTCTTTCCATGCTTCTTTTTACTTGCAATTGTTCTGATAAGGCGTGGTGATGTTGCTGGGAATTAAAACAACTGAGAGTGTGTGGTTTGTCATTGTCCAGTTTGATATGCCGCATATTTATCCCTATACCAATGTTAATTCAATTGCTCTCTTGATATGATCTCTCAGACCTAACTAGATATTAAGTTTCCAAGAATTTCTTACATAAGCTGTTCCTTGGATGATTTGAAAGGTTTTGACTGGTCTCTATATCATGTGACATACACTACCACGACATGACTTGCTTTTATGACAAACTTAGTAAAATAGCAACCCATTTTTATTAAAGCAACATGGCCTGAGTCTTGATCTGCATGAATAATTTCTCTCTCTCTTGCAGGGCTGAGAGAGGACAAAAACAAGCACAAAATTGAATGTCTCCTTTCATTGTAATCATGCAATGGTTCATCCATGCTCGGATGCTTTGGCACCGGCGCCTCATTGCTGACCCAGGAACTACACTGCTGGAATGGGCTCCTGTTGTAATGTTGCAACTGGTGGTTTGTACGGGTGCATATCCTGTCCCCTGCACTGGAGCTTGGATGCCTAAGTACCAAGCCAAATTTTTGTCTCTCGCTTGTTTTGACAACCATCACTAGCCCCTTGCCTTGTACAAATGCAGCCTGGTCATCCACTCTTACCCTTTATGCAAAGGGAGGAAGGAGGAGTTTGCCTTGTTACATGCATGCGCAATTTTGGTGCTGGTGCCTTGTTGTACAGTTGGAGGCCCATTGCAACTGGTTCCCAGTGTTCGCAAATGGTTCGCCTATCTGGAGTTCCATTGATCCCGTAATTGTGCCAAAACTGCGCCATGCAGCGTGCCATGCGCGCAGAAGAGAGAAAAATGACCTTTTAGATTCAGCCCGGATAATCCAGCCGTTTACGAACTCTAGTATAAAAGAATAGAATTTCCTATGCTTTTACTTTCTGGCGGAATTGTTCGCGGGCCCAGTCCAGAGTTCTTCCCAATTCTATCACACAAAATGAATCAGGCAGAGAATTCACCACTGAATCATAAGCAGGATTCAAGGATCGAAGAGCAGATAAGCAACTCAATGACATTGGAACCAATGCCTCTTTGTGGATTTCTGGATGTCAACCAGTTTGAAAAATAAGTGAAATAGTATAATTCAACTGAGAGAATTGCTGATGATTTGTAGTTGTCTCAAAAATTTGAATACACAGGGAGAAGCTTTGATATCCTCAAACATGGCTAGTAGGATCAGAACAGTGCTCGACTCTACCGCAACCATGGATGGCAGGATCAGAACAGTGCTCGGCCCTAAAACCACCGCAGAATCACCAGAGTTTCAGTATGAAATGTTGTTTCTTCTATTGGTTTCTTCAATGGGAGAAGTATGGCTAACTTAATGTTAAAGACACTGGTGCAAAAAGATGTTCGCACTCAAGTTAATCGATAATCAGCTTTTGATCTGCTGCGAGGGGAAACCTGTTACAATTTGGGAGAAGCTGTTTAGAATTTTGACACAAGCTCATCAGCAATGCCAACATGGAGACCTGCACAAGACTTCACTTGAAGTTGAAAGGATCTATTTCAAGTATGTTATTAACATAGCTGGTGTTCAAAGCTCTTGCTGACTGTGACATTTCAGACTCCCTCATAACCTAATTAATGAGTTCATTAAACTTTGCCCAATTTGCAGGAATCGTACACCTAGATCGCCTGCTGAACTTGAAGAAAGGATCATGATCCCTTTTGATATCATCAATTTTGACCAGCTAGATACAATACTATTTTACTTACTTGAAGCATATTGAGTGGGGTTTGGTAACTACATCAAAACACTGTTTGCTACGTCTATTCACCATTAAAAGGTTACAGGACCTCGCTCCTACCACGTCCATGCCACCACCAAGACAAAGCCAATTTCGCTATGAATCTGATGGTTCTGTTCAGCTCCCTTCCTTTAAAGAATTAATCGCTACACTCCCGAAAGCCGCGCGGCAAATTAAAACAGCAGATGTGGCCTGCTGTAGTGAAATGGAAGCATTCCGTCAAAGGCGGGTGGGTGCTGCCTCCAGAGGGTTGTGTGAAGATCTAGGATGGACCCAGCCGTGTCAAACTCAGGGGGATGCAACTACTAAAATCTCCACCCAACCACATCGAGAGGACTCACCAAGCGGTCGCGAACCTTGGGGCGTTTTGCCAAAGAACTTCGAGGTATAGCATAGTATTCCATGGAATCTTCTTGGGAGGTTGAATCGTAAAGAGGAAAGAGGAGAAACAAAGGACAACAAAGAGAAGGGATGCAACAAAAGGATATCTGAGCCATCAACCCACAATTAAGAAATGAGATAATATCATCTTCCCTGTTTGTCATGGCAGGCATGGAGCCTGACTTTCTCGTATCTCTTGAGTATTACTTGAGTATTAAATCTGTAAAAGGACGTCTCTTTCTTTTCCATATCTCTAGCGGACCGCATGGCACCAGTGAACCTGCTGGGAAATACGAAACGGTCCTGATAGTGGCAAGCTGAGGACACTTAGCATGCTTTTAATCAAGTTCTAGAGCACGTGCGTGAGGTTGATCCGCTAGGCAACGCCACAACCGTCACCGCAGATTGTCAACGGTTCGCCAAGGCAAAAGCTTAATTTAACCACACCACATCAAGGTACAAGATGCCCCGGTAAAAGTCCTGTGATCAAAACCGAGGAGCTTATAAAATCCGGGCGGGTTTCCTATGAAGTTAAGTGATGGATGTCATTCTTGCTTCTTGTGTCGCTGGAACACAATAGAAAATAAAGGCTCTGAGACTTGACTGTTCTCACTGTATCCCTATGAGAAGAGCTTTCATTTTATGGCTACGGGCGAAGGGCCAGAAAAAGGGTGGCCTCTGAGCCAAAGGAGCGTTTCAAAACGACACTTATGTCAAAAGGTTATTTCGAGTGATCGGTCATTTTGTTGCGGCGCTTGCAACGCCAGGCCACAATTTCAGAATGCAGGCCACGGTTTTGTGATCCAAAATTGTGGCTCTCTCATGTCACTGGTACGAAACAACTGATGGCTTGTAGGTACTGTAGAGTTGCATGGCCAACTTCTGTAACTGTGCAAAAGGGAATGGTAAACCGAGAGAATACTAGACCTAGAGAACCCTAGAATATGCTTGGCCGGGAGAATGCTTGACCGGGAGAATACTAGACCTAGAGGATGCTAGACCTAGAAAATACTTGATCTAGGGATATGTTGAATAGAGAAGAATCTCTTTTTTTTGGCATATTGGGTGTGATGCAAAGCGAACATTCCACGGATTTTCTATTTTCCGTTTGCGTTATTGTCAGGATTTTGTTCCGTATGTATTTGAGGATCAGGATCCTAATCATGGAACAGGGGTGAGAAGTGGAACCGCGCGGCGTTTTGTTTATCTGGGAGCGGGCTGCATATGCGAGCAGAGACATGCCCGGGCGAGCAATATTTTCAGGATATCCTAGAAGATGACTGAGTATGTCCGGCCGTCATTATCCCAGCTGGCATGGGCTGAAGTTTCTATGCGTTAGAAAGGTATGGCAAGGTATAGTACGATGCACAGTGGTATGGTGATGATTGAGAGTACTGTACACTGTAGCACGAATTTGTCAAGCTTCGATAGTAAAGTTTCGGTGCCATCTTTTCTTGCTTAAAAGCGTGGGTCCTGAGAACGTTCAGTGATTTTCATCAGTAAGACCATGCGGAAAATGATTCAGAGCGACATGATAACATCAGACAGTTGTGAGGCACATCCAAGTAAACTTGTGAAATTGCGGTGCTTCTACCCTACAGGAGAACATGCCAACCAAAGCCAACAAAAACAGGAATGTTAATCATAAAAAGGAGGGGGGGGGAGGGAGCGGGGTATTAACTGCTGATAATTGCATGCGTTCGTAAGATTAATAACACCATCATTTGCCTACACTCCTCAGTTTTTAAGCAGGAATAAGAGTGACCTGAAAAGAGCAGTTATGCTGTCTTTCCTCTCCGCGGACCCTGAGCCGGGTTTGGCGGGCAAAAAATCCATTTCAGAACCTTCTGAGCAGTGGTCTTGTCATAGCAAGACATGCTAAGATTATAAAGAGCTCTCAGTGCGAACGTAAGGGAGGTGGATGCGTTTGACGGATCGCAAGTCGCCTGAACCACCCGTACTTTGCTGGGAATAAAGGCCACAACCGTGGCCAAGAAGAACGTCAGCGTTGCATCCATCTAAAAGTGAAGAGAAATGGGCGATGAACATACGATTAAAGGACCACCTGAGTATATTAATTCCGGCTCCGTATATTTGGATTTCGAGGGATCCCAGCGTACTTCATTCATCTGGCGGTATATGATCGAAGTGATTCCCATTATTTCACTTCGAAGAAGATAATCCCTACAGCTCTTGTGCTGGTTCAACGGTGAGTGATCTCGGATCATAATGCCCCAGTGATCTGGCCGGTGTCGAAAGAGACGATGCGCAAGAACGCGGCGGTGGACGTCAGCGGCCAAGCCTTGACCATCACACCTGTATGAAAAAGGGACGGTAAGTCACAAAGAGTCACAACGTAGATCAATAGAGTTAAGGAAAACTGTTTATTCTCTCACTTTGCTTCAGTTTTGATTGTAACTTCTTTTTTCAAGTCATCGATAGCTAATCCCATCCAACCAGTCCAACTATAGTCGGCGGGCGGGCAGAGGAAATCCAGGGAATTTGGGGAGTTGATCCTCGCACATTTCCGGATAGCTCGTTCAAGACTCAGCGGGGTTGAAATCCCAACCTCTTCCTTTGTCGTGTCCTTGCAAACCACTTCCAAATCCAATGTTTTCTGCAGTCAGTCAAAGGAGATCAGACCTGGAATTTCTGACCTCTACATGTGAAAAAGTGCACGCATCAGTTCACTGAACTCATGCGGGCCTGAGAAGAGCTTGAAGTTGACGCATTCCATAATATTCAACGCTTGATGTTTTTACGTGATGCTGAAGTTGTTGAACCAAGGCAAGCTTCATCTGCTTTTGCCTCTCACACCACTTTGGCATGTGACCCCAACCTATTGTCAATAGGCCGCTGTAGCCTGCCTTGAATACAGCAACTAATCCACTCTATCATCTTTTACTGTCTTGCGACTTTTCACCATCTTTTTTTGGCTGCGCACATTCCGGCATTGGATTCTATATCAGTAAGTACGTTTTCTTCTGAAGTATAAGCGGGATTGAAGAGGTCGCTAGTCTTCAGCTGTGGGTCCTTCACACATTCCATACTAACGTTTACCTTCAACCTAGTCCTACAGTGCCTCCTTGTTCCTAACCGACCCACTCGCGCGTCTATTCTTCGAAATGGCGGAGCTTCCCAGATGGAGGCGGAAGGCAGTTGATGACCTAGATAAGATCCCATCCACTGAGCAGGAGTGGCTTGAAATGGTCAAAACATATAGCTTGGTCAATGCCAAACTCCAGAACTTGTGCTCCTATGGTAGGCCCCTCAAGTACTTCAACAGAAGTTCCCTAACTTTATTTCTCTGGGATAAGGTTCTTTCTCTGCGTCAACAGTGCCTAAAGCAGCCTTCCTCACTGTCCGATGCATTTGGCCAGAAGTGATGACTGTTGGGGATGCGTTACCATATATTCTCAGGACGGGGTCGTACTTCAGTGAAGAACATGTTGCCCAGGCTACAAAGCTTATCAATAGGAAACTTCTCGGACTCGACAAGCTAGACACTCTGTTTGATGTCATCTGTTCCCAAACAAAGACACATCGTGAATGGTTATGCACGCTTGCAGATGGACTAGGCCCATTCTCAATGCTTGTTAGTTTAAAAAGGCAAATTCTAGACAAAGGACTGCATACTGCTCCAAGAGAAGAGCCTCTCCCTATAACTTACGCGCCAAGAAAAAAGGGGCATTGCAACGCTTCTCAAAGTTCATCAGGCCAAATGCCTGATTCTCCGAACCCCAGGCACCCTAAGCGCTTGCGCCTAGGAGATTTTGATGCCATCGATGACCATCCGGCTCCAAGCGAGCCTTCTACTCCGCCTAACATTGAACTAACAGAGGAAACCTTAGACGAAATTCCAGATGACATCCCGGACCCACGGACTCCTACTGAGACTCTGGTGGTCGATTTTATGGTCAATCTTCTTGGGGGTTTAGCATGCCTCTTACAGCCCCTTGCTTACCAGACTGTTTGCGTGGCTAATGCCTTTGAGACAACCTATCAATTTGGCCCCCTTCCGAATGGTCCGATCACTTCAAATCTTGTACAGTTCTGAGAACGTATAGACGGGAGCATCCCCTTCAGCCTGCCTCCGGACAAAAATCTTCCTGAAATGGTGATATTCGAAGCCAAGCGTGCCCATTGTGGAACTGGCCAAGGCGTTACTGTTGTGGGGCAGCAGTCAATGGAGCATGTTGCATATATCTGGAAACGACACAAAAATGATCAATTGGTGAATTTTCTCTCCTTCCCGTTTCCCTCAAGGGAAGTTTTGACGGCTAATACCTCTGTGTAGCCGAGGAACCCCAGAACTTACCATACTTTCATGATTGCACAAGATTTCCTGTCCTTCTACATCAGCATTGGGACTTATGACAAAGAGTACCTTGACTACATTTTTAGCCCTGGCGATGTACCTGTTGTTGCTCAAAGGGGAAAAAATCACTTTCTTCGAATTCAGGAGTTTGGGCCGTTCCAAGTTGATGAGAGATGAGATGGAGCTTCTCATTCACATTATACTCTGCTTGATAATCTCACAACTTACACCAACCAATGAGGGTGATCTGATTCAAAAGGGCTCTGAGCTGACCTGCAACCTGTCCAACCTGCTCTAGTACAATTTCACTTCAATCGCTCAGCATTTTCTGATTTGTCTATAACAGAGTGGTTGCTCAGCAAAGAATTCCTCTATTGGATTTAGACTTGGGTGAACAGTGTGGTAAGTAGAGTAGTTTCAGCCCAGCATCAGAGCAAATTTGCAATGTCCTGGCTGAGTGGTTGGAATGATGTGGCCAGAACCAAATCTGTCCTGGTCATGGATAACGCGCCCCAGAAAATCCACACCGTGTTGTCACATGAATGCTAATAATCCTTTACAGCGATCTGGATTGCTAGATTTCTGCCCTTTTTAATTTTATCATATCTTCATATCTACATTTCTGTACTTCCCCAGTTTTTGTCCTGGAGTTGCTCTTGTCCTGGAGCTGCCCTTGTCCTGGCGCTGCTCTTTTTTTCGGTGACACATTTGTCGTGGCCTTCCATCTAAGTAAGCTACTAACTTAGCTTCTGCTACCATAGACCTTTCCTTAATTTTGACCCTCGACCTGTTATGCGTATCCTTTAGTCATCTCTTCATTTCACTCCCTTTTACAACCTTATTTGCTTTCCAGATGTATTGTTGGATTGGCTTTCAAGAACGACTCATCCGTACTGCATTTTCCGTACCTCATTGATACTGGAGGACTCTCTTTAGTCTACGTAAAGTTACCTAATATGGAAAACCCATCTCTGCTGCAATAACCTGCTATTTGAGTTATGGACTGTTCTATCCAACTAATACTGAACCTACGCCTCCCATAAATTTGGTACAGAGTGACGAACGTCCTTGCGCTGTCTTTTTGCTTCCATGGCTATCTCCAGTACAGCTAACTACAGGTAATCTTCCACACAGCTCAAAGGGTACACCTTGTGTATCACCGCAGCATGGTCCTTGAAATGTGTGGTGCCCCACAGGTTCTCTGAGCAGGCGGGATGGGGACATGGAAAACAAGCATCTTGAGGCAAGATAGCGGAGATGGCAATCATACATATGCCTCCGAAGCTTATCTGGACGTGACAATGAATAACGGCCTTGAATTAGATGCCCGCTGCTCGTTCCCAAGGCAAAAGAGGCAGTGGGTTGCTGGACAGACAAGCGGGGTGGGTATTGAGTCGTTGGGGTTTGGCGTTGCTAAGGCTAAAACATGGTCTAGCCCCTCGTCGTTTTAGCCTTAGCAACGCCAACTGTCTCAATTAAACAGATGCCTCCGCAAAGCGCCCGCTAATTCACCCTAAGTGAGTGTGCTGGCCCGCACTTTACACAGACGGAAATCCTGCAAAGGTTTAACAGCAAAATGTTTCTTATTAATTAATTTAATCATTACAGTCGATATCTAGTAAAACGCGCTCCTGGCGTTTGTTGAAATGTCCAGATGCGCCCTTTGTTTGTCTCTAGGGACAAGCTTCACTCGCATCTCATCCTTTGGTGTTGGCATAGCTGTTGTCATGGACATCTTCTTTCGCAGCTCCAACCATCTACCATTCTTGTTTGCGGGCTTCAGATCAAAACGGAGCAACAGAAGAATCACAAATGACAAGACCCCGGCGGTGACAAAATGGCGCCCAGGACAGAGGACTGCCCCGCCGCCAAAGGGGCGGAATGCGAAGGGCGTTTTACGCTTTTCACCAGGACCGCATACAAATCGGCGGTGGTCAAATCTACCCGACGTCGTACCCCATACTGAAGTGTCGGTATTTTGGACTGGAGCGACGACCATGACATTGGCGCCTTTCTTGAGGAGGTACTTGTTGTCGAGAATGGTATCCTCCATTACCACTCTCGCCCCGACACCAATGTGCGTATATCGCAGAACCTCCTGCCATGTCGAGAAGAGAACAGGGCATGAAGATCGGATCTTAGCCAGGTCAATAGTCTGGACGTCATTCCCGTCGAGTTGCACAAGCTGTTCTGCCTCTGCTCGGCACTCCTCGAGGACAATGGGGTCGGAAAAGACATGGTAAACCATCCAGAACGCGCTCCCCATGCTGTTGGTTAGTGACGCAACCATCTGACCAATCTCAGTAGCTGCGATATCTCTGCCTTGTATGCCATGACTCGTGTTATGCTCATAGCGGCACTGGACAAGGCGTGAGCCCCGGAGATGACCGTTTTCAGCGAAATATTTCTCGAGAGCGGGGATTATAACGTGTTCTCGCGCATGGAAGCTTTTGCGGGCTAGTAAACTCGGCCATGCTTTGACCATATGAGTCAAGATGTCGGGCTCAAAAGTGCTATCGAAAATAATATTAGTGGATCCGCCAGCGGAGTATTGCGACGATGCTGCTCAGGGTTTAACACACAACCATGCTGTCTCAAGCGCGGGATCGCGAAAAGGGTTCTTTGGCCCGTAGGTGGAGTCCGTGATGGCTTTGAATATCTCTCCACGGACCCAAGAAAACAACTCAACCGTTACTGGGTTACTCTTGCTAAGCTTTTCCATAGCATCTGAGAGGTGTCGAGCCATACCGCTACTAATAGCGTCGAGTCCGGGGCCAGGGGCCAGGGCTGGATGAGTCGATGGGACAAAGGTTGACAGGTAAGAATCATTTTCGAACATTTTGTCCGAACCGATGATGGCATTGCCCGCTGGACCGACCCCCATGACCATCTCCGCTGCCTGGGCCTCGACGGGCGCAAACGCAATGACCTTGTTCAACCGCTGTAGTTGCCCGATGAGTGATGGGGAGTTGACAATGTAGAAGCGCTGTCCTAGTATGCGTAGGGTATATATTGGGAGATTATATTTGTCTCTGCGGACAGGAAAAGGTGTGTAAGTTTTCAACAGGGTCAAACACTTGAACAATGCAGGATGTTGCCTGCCCAATGGACAGAGGTAGCTCACCTGAGCTCCACCACAAACTTTTGCATGCCCAGAATGAGGCCCAGTAGCGGGCTTACGAATGGTATGGAAGTCTCGATCATGGGCGGTTCTTTCGCGTCTTGCGTCAAATGAAGCAGCGCGGACAGGAAAGCATATGCTCCAAGCACGAAGCCTAAGGCCAGCACCAGAGGAGAAGGCATCGTGAAGGATCAATTCCGGCTTCTATCGAAGCAAACAAGATCATGCTGAGTTTTTGGAATGGTTCACTGAGGGTCTCAACGCATTAAATAACTGGATTCGGAGTTACAGCGAAATGCTAGGATCGGTGATATCTGAACGTGTCTCCGATTTTGAAGCCCTTAAATAGCTAGTTCAGGTAACAGAGACATGGATATAGCTCACACAAAGACAGCAGTCAGCTCACATCCTATTCAATTGTAGCTGCTGCTCAGCCTTAAACTAATTCGGCCACGGAGTTCAGGAATGCTGGGCGAATTTCAAGAGGAGACCACGCACTGGGGTCATACTATTTTTCGTCCAGGATACCCAGCACCTTGTCGCTGCGCTTTTCCTTTTTGCCATAATTGTTGCCGAAAGCTCGTAACTTGGGCCAATCATGAAATCGATTGGTCTGGTCTACCTTCCGCTCACCAAAGGTACCTTGTCAAGTCCACTGGACCTGCATATCAATCCTACATGTCAATCCTACGTAGGAGCTGAGCTTGCATGGTCTCACTAAGAATGCTTCTCAACGCATGTTGCATTTCCATTCCTTCAGTGCAATCTCCATGCTTCGCCGGATGTTGAAGCAGCTTCAGTGGAAAAGATGAGGGTTAATTGGCCACATGATTCCACTCGCGTGTCCATTCTTGCAGGCTAACAGAAAAGCAGATCAGCTGCTCTTTTGACGGAAGGCTTCCACCTCACTCTGGAGTGAGTATGTTAATGAAAGCCGTGCTGTGCTTTGCTGTCCATTCCTACAGGCCCACAAAAGCGCCGAGCCTTCATTTTTACTGGAATTGAGCTTACAGAGGAGATTGACTGTCCAGTGATAGAAAGTCCTTGATACCAGAGCAAAGGAGTAAATATCCTTTTCAGAGTTTGAATGCCACACAATCAATCTGACGACCTTGGCACTTAGCTCTGTTAGGTGACCCATCTACAACCTGATCAGTGAACTTATCTGATGTAGTACCTAGGATATCCTTATTTGTAGAGGAGATCTGTCCATCTGAAGCAAGAATCTCCTAGGGGAGAGAAGAAGAGTGATAAGGCAGCCGTGCACTCAAAAGACTGTTCAAGAGATGAAAGTGAAGAGACGCCCGCTAAGGGGATCTGGGGTGGATGGAAAGGATGGATATCCGGGTGTGCGAGTCAAGAAACGAGGAAGAAGGACAGTGTGAAGGAGGGGTTTCCTAGGATGTGTGGTGAGAATGAAAAAGAATAAAAGGGAAAGGTTGTGTGGAAGTGCATGCGCAGCAGAAAATATATACACCTGTGGGAGGCTGACTGCACGGGCCATCATTTGCCATTGAACAGGAGGGCTCCGATGCACAAGAATAAATGTGGGTGGAAAGGTGGCAGAAGCTAAGGTTTGGATTGGGTAAGACTAATGAGGATTGGCAGAAGTCCATCTATTAAAAGCAATCACAGTAATATTTCCTACTGTACAGTACAAGAAAGGCATCAAGCATGTGTTGACCAAGTCATGTCCAGCTCCTACATTATTCAAAGTTCAACTAACCCTCTAGATTCTGTTCTGTGCATGCTATTATGGTCTGACCATTCAGAGTTGAAAAATGTTTAGTGACTTATCTCAACTATAAATCTATAGATGGGTTTCTATGTTAATTTCTTAATGACAGCTTTTCTTCATTATAAGAACTTCACTCAAGCAGATGATAGAGCCACAATCGATCATATATACATATTATGAACAATGAGTATGTGTCTCTGAAAATATTCAACACTATTCAGCACATCCGGGCATGACAGGTAAGGGCACCAGAGCAGAGTGTTGGGGTTAAGATAGTGGAGGTGACAATTTTGAACATGTCTTTGAAGGTGGTCAGATTGTAAAAAGAAGGAAATCTGTAGAGAGTGTGGCAGCTGGCTATCTTCAAGACAGAAGAGGCACTGAGTACTCAGACATGAGATGAGAAAGGTGTCTGTGTCAATGATGCTGTTGAATATAATATCAACTCCAGAGTCAGCAGATGAGACTCTGCTTATGCAGCCCCTCATATAGGCTGCAGAGTGAACCCCAATCCTGGTTTGTTTGCACTTAGTAGATGTAAAGCTCATGCTAGTCTTTGGTTCAACAGTCTGACAAGCAGAAAAGATTTCAAATGAGCTGCACTTGCTTCTTAAATACAAATTGGACTTTGTCCTCAGCATTCATCTTGAGCTCCTCACTAATAAACAATTCTAGAAGTTTCCTCTTGATCTTGACTATGTCAATCATTATGAAGAACTTCTGCCTCATATTCTCAAATATCTCATAGTAGAGTGTCTGTTTCTCAGCTCTGATGGTATCTCCAAGCTCTGTGTACATGTAATGCAGTTCTGTTTCTTTGAATTTTAGAACTGAATCATGCTTTCTCTTGATAAGTTTTTGCAAAGAATGCTGCTGATCACACAGCTTGACAAGCTGAGAATTCCACTTAACTGTTTTTTTCTACTTATTGCTGAGTTTTTTCAGAGCATGAGAATTGTATATAATACTGAACCTTTCAACAGTCTGGATGATGGACTCTCAGACAGAGCAGCCAAGGTAGGCAGACTGCACATCCCATTTGACTTTTACTGATATATAATAGTGTTCAAAGATATCTGGTCAGAAATGATCTATGACTTGATTACACTCACTGGTAGTTGTAACAGCTAGGCATGAAAACATCAAAATACTATTAAATGAAAGTGTGAAGATGCTGATAATAATACTCACTGTCAACCACATTAATAGTTTCTTATTTGATATAATATGGTGTTAACTTGTGCTCAAATCTTGCATTGTGTCCTAGGTGTTGAAGATACTGATTGAATGTATTAGAGAGCAGAGTTTTATCTAAAGAGATTTGAATTTCCTCTGCAGTGTGTATAGCTTGATATAACACAGAGATATTGAGTATATAAGATTTTTATTTTAGATGCAGACTGTTACAGAGTGTCATAATCTAAATGCAGAGCACATTTTCAACTGAGTTAATACCTCTTGTATTGAATGCATCATTAGCCAGCACCAGGGTAAGAAAGTGAAAGGTAGAACAAAGTATGAGATTGTCATCTCATTTATGAAAAATATAGATTGTTCTGTTCAAGTGAGATTTTTGAAGATAAAATACCAGACAGATAGAGCTCACAGTTGTGACTTGTTTCACTTTCTCTTCATGAACATAAGAGATACTTTCATCACAAGTACATGCTAATCTAACTGATCTGAATTGAGAATCATATACAGCATGATATTCTTATAGCAGAGAGTATTATTAAAACTGTAAAGACAATCACTCTTGATAAATACTTTGAACTGTGTTGAGATATAGATGATAAACAACATAAGTAGTGAATTCTGCATAATATATCATTTATGAGTAATAAATATTATATTTAAACATCAGTGATAGTGAAGAATAGTTATAAGATCTTCTATACTCACTGTTAATTTGTAATCAATTGACAGATTCAAATTATACTTATTGATCAGAGGACTCAAAATGAACTAATACTGTGAATTAGAAAAAAGAAGACTGATGTTTTGAACTGAGACTCTATTTTACTGATTAATTCAATCATCAATTCATTTATCTTTCAATCTGTCTTTCTCTTAAAGAGCAGTCAAAGAAATTTCCATTCAAATCATACTCTGTTTGATGATGTTGAAGTTTTTCAATCTTCAATCAACATAGACTTGAAAGTTCTCATCCACATATATAGAAAGATAAGAGTGGATATTAACTCTTATAAATAAACAGTATCTTCATAAGAGATATCAGCAGATTTCATCATAAATCTGATATGTATGTGACTCACTGATCTCAAAAGCACTGAACATGATTAATGACAATAATTGTGACATTAGCATATTTCTTATCTGTGATCTGAAATTGAGTCAATCTGACAGTGTCTCTTTCATAGTACTCATCTGAGATAAGCTTCTCAACTTTCTTCTTCTGGGTACATCAGCTCTCCTTGGTGGGTTTGGAGGGTTTTCATAAGCAAGTCCATTGAGAAAACATGTCATTCATATAATAGAAGGAAGCAGAGGAAACTGGAAAGAAGCAGTGTAAATAAGTAGATGTGAAGGCAGTAGAGACAATATCACTGAGAGTGAATGAAGGAAATGCTTCAAAGAAGCAAAAGACATTGAATTTATACATTGTGAGGAGTAGAGCATCACTGTCCTACAACAAAGCTGAGCATTGATAGCTTGTGGATATGACATCAGGACTATCACTGTGTCTGAGGTATGCATGTGGAAAATGGTTGTTGACAAGAGACGTGAGGTGGGTTATTGAAATAAAAGCAGCGTAGGTTTCATGTCACATGGCCTGAAATGGACTTAAAACAGCGTCGAAAATGGGATGCTCTGAGTGGCTGCACCCCCATCTTACAGACTATATAGAGGTAACCTGGAGAGTGGGCGTGACTATCGATAACCCGTCGTCCTCAGTGCTGGCCAAGAGCTAACCTTGCTCATTCGGTTTCAAGCATCGTCACCTTTAGCTGACGCAAATGACAACAATGGCACTTTGAGAAGCAGACTGCTGTTACTGAGAACTAGGCTGTTGGCACTAGAACAAGCAGCTGGGGCTTTATCATCATCTGTCAGGAGGCGTGCCGTTTCTAACTGGACAAGGGAGAGTGTTACGGGATATTGTGAACCACTTCCTGCCATTGGAAGTCTTGGTTGAGGTAGAGGGTGGGGAGACATATTAGCTCGGGCTAGTAGGGGGACGCTGCCAGCATGAGTTTTAAGTAGTTGGATAGCCAACATGGTCATGGCTGAGTGAATCCAGGTCTACCAGCGTTACTGGGATTGAATGGATGATACCGAGTGGTAACTTCAGACCCAAAGGACCGTCACCTTCAGTCGTTGAGTTAGCTTCGGATCGGCCCTGGGGACGGGATCTGTTGTCTGACCCAATATAACCTTCGATGAAGTAATTATTATTTCCCTGCGATGGTAGTCTCTTTTTCTTGGCCACATCGGAAGTTCAGGACATGTTCATGCATACATACATCACGGGCGGGTGGGTAGAAAACACATTATTTTCGTGATTTCCTCTGTTTAACCTTCAGCCAAGAGTTGGCTACTACTACTCTTGAAGCGAAGAAACTCTCTGCATAAAACAGAGGACTCTTTTTATCGCATGGATTTGGGCCTGAGTTCACCAATGAAGGTTTTAGCGCCTTGAGGTTATCTGCAGCGCCCCTCTCCCCCTCCTTGCAATACACCTGTCTGGCTTGGCACTAACTAGGGAAAAGTTTAGGGGGCATTACCTGCTCGTACGTACATACCTACCTGGACCATTTATTATTCAAAATAAAATACACGCGCCTTGTATCCCTGGCCCCCCAGAATAATTAAAGCGTTTCGAAATACTCCCTCCCCTCTAGGCCTGGGACAATGGACGGAGTCTTGCCTCTTCAAACAGTTCCCCAACTACGATTTAGCCTTGGCTGTGGTTCGTTCCAGGTTTGCAGCCCGCAATTTAGGGATCCTCACGAATCGCAGACCGAGACGCTCTCCTCAGCGCGCGATCCCCACTCGAGTTTTTCTGGCCCTAAAGAAGCGCCAAATATGCCTGTGGGCCTTACGAATTCAGACCGCCCTCTTGTGGAACGTACAGCTAGCCGCGCCATTTAGAGTCCTCCCGCCGGTGCTCAATCCGAAATCGAATTACACTGATCTTGATGGTTTACTGAATGCCAATTTGATGCCCCGGAGACTATGTTTGCTGATTATCTCTCATGTAGTATGCATCGGCGTATAGAGAAAGATGAGAATAGGTAACTCAAACACGCTTCCTGAGAAGAAGCTGCATCCAGGCTGCTGCACTCTTCTTTGGTGGAGATCTCCAATGGTTGTCCCAGTGTGCAGTGCTATTTCTAATCTCAAAGAGAACAACAATGCAGAATCAAATCATTAACATCCCAAATTTTCTGAGCATGTGCCAGAGACTAGGATAAACATAACAAGCTCTTTAGGGCTGACTTCTCATTTGTCATCTCGCCATGCCAAAGCCTGATGGCGGCTCTGCCTCAATAATATGGATGCTTCAAATCGGACTACAAGGTAGACTGGTGTGGATGGGGCGCCGATGATATGGCTGAGGGTTCCGGGCTGGTGATCTCTTCTTAAAATGGTATGGGGGCTGGCAGCTCTTCCTTTTATTAATACTACTCTCCCCTCATTTTGCGCTTTTATCTTGAGCTTCGTCTTCATTCTCTCTTCATGTTGCTGTCATAATTCCTGTTAAGGAACATTGAAAGTGACTTTGTTTCTATTGTAAAGTGGGATCGTCGTGCTATTTGCCCATTTAATAGCCGAAAAAACGCATCATTTACAAAATCTATTTTTCATTTGGACTGCGCTATTTTGGCTCAACACATGTATGCATTCCACTACAACTCTCACTCTTTCACTCTTCGACCGACAGAGCGCCAATCTTTTTAACTACAGCATGTCACAACAGAGGCGTCAACAGTCAAGAAGCTCATCTGGTCAGAGATCTAGGAGTGCTCAAAGTGACCAACAAGCTGCTAGTACCGCGGCGCAACTTGAAGCCCTGAATATTTCGTCCCGTACCCCGCCTCCGTCGATCACCGTCCAACGGACGCCGGAGTACACTCCATCCAACCTGAGTAGTTTTGTTACAAATGTACGGGTTCCAGTTACTCGAGAACAGCAAGACTGGACGTCGCTCCAGATGACGGCTACAGTTGATTCAAATACCTCGTCACTACCATTTGGTTCTGATGTGTCCAACAATCCAATATCTTACAGTTCCTTTCCTGTGAGACAAGAACAACTTTCTTCCGTACATATGAGGTTGGTTGAAGCAGAATAGCCGGTGGCCCCGATGAAAGCAAAACCGATATATTGCGAAGCTTACTATTCTCTTGGGATAAACAGAGGTGTCTTTGATTACACCATTTCCCCGCATTCATCAAATTTTGGGCAACAGAATTATTATTACACAGGACCTTCCCAGCAACTTCCAGGTAATTACCATGAACTGAATCTCTCCTCTCTTATCCTATAGTAACAGTATTAAAAAGATTACGGAACGAGGAATGCATCCTCAATGTCGCAAGGATTTCAAGGAAATTTCGACAGTCGAATCTCCTCACAGCAGGGGGCTATTCTTCCAGATGGCTCCCTAAATATTCTTCCACCAGACAGACATCAGTATTCACTTCAATCACCTGAAATGCCTTTAGCGGGACAGCATAAAAATAGAACATCGAGTACACCCATAGGGCAGGAAGCACAGGGGCCGGTTTCTAGTCCAAGAGGTAGACAGGATGAATACCTACAGCCCGCCGCATTTGCGTCACATTCCTCGGCAGAAACATATCCAAATATATCTCCAAGCACATCATCTCTCACGCTGGACTATGTGAATCATGCGCCATCAAACGTTGCCGGTCATACTCTTTCCACTTCGTAAGGCTCTATCATCTGAAATTTGGAATGAACAAGAAGGGACTAACGATCTTCACTTCCACAGCCATTCTCTCTATGACCCATTACATCCATATCAAAGGTGAGATAAAATGACCTCACACGTATTCATTGCCAATTGCATTATCACTTACATCTTATTACCCTAGCTCCCGACAATACCCCTTTTCCCCCATTTCAGATACCGGGATTCCAGTTCCTGCAGCTCAGGTTGATGGCATTGGTACTCCGTATAGTGTGTCCCCGACCCCAGAAGACCAAATACGAATTGTGAATTCTCGCGCGAAACCCCAATGTTGGGATCATGGATGCAATGGTCGTGAATTTTCGACATTTAGCAATCTTCTACGTCACCAACGCGAGAAAGCAGGTACCGCTACCAAATCAGAGTGCCCACATTGCGGAACGGTCTTCACCCGGACGACTGCGCGTAATGGACATTTAGCACAGGGCAAATGTAAGGCGAAGCGAGAAGTTGAGAAACGGCAACAGCAACAACAACAGCAACAGCAACAGCAACAGCAACAGCAACAGCAACAGCAACAGCAACAGCAGGAATAAACGGAGGGGGCATTGGAGAGACTGGCTGATTGATTCATCTCCATTTTTTTAAATACATTCAGGCAATAGAGCTACGATTTCCCTTTCAATTCGTTGTGAATATTTTCTTTTACTTACATATGATTTCCCATTCCATCATCCGCTACGATTTACTCATATGCTGCTGCTGCAAGAAAAATTTTTCTATGTACCTTTTTGCAGCAGCCTCGACATTTTCTTTTTGCGCGCCAACGAATGATGATCTCGAAGTCTAAGCAATAAATATTACACGTCCTGTCTCTTCTTTCATCCACTAGGAGACAAAATGAAATAAAATGGAAAGGAAATAGAGATATTTCCTTTTCATCTCTCTTCATATTTAACCCACATGGGCCACGAAATCTTAGTGATCTTCCCTCTTCAGTATTTGACATGGCAGATCCAGCTTCAAATAAATAAAAGGAGAATTCCACCCTCGGACACGATCACGATCGTAAGGGGTAAAAGGAAGCGCAGGCAACACCGCTTTCCTGACCCTTGGTTTGGCGTCAATGATCAAGAAGAATGGATAGTATTGCTTTTATTTTTATTTTTATTTTTTTATTTTTATTTTTATTTGTTTGTCTTTTTTCCAATAGCTCTCTCGTTTTTCTTTTCTTCTTCTTCAATTTTCTCTTAACACTCATCTTAAGAATGATCGACAAATATTTCCTACTTGGGTTGTAGGAAAGTTCTTAGCTGGAGACATTCCTGACTTACTTGCATAATAACGTGGCATGTGGCTTATTTCAACCTTAACCTTCTTCTAATACTCTCGTTCTTTGGTTCAATGGCTGTCTCTTTTCTTTTCTTTGCTGCTTGGAGATAACTTAGTATTATCGACATAACTCTAACCGACCTCCCGACCCTGAACAAATTCTCCGCGAACGATGCTGAGAAGCAGTCAAGGTTGGTCCCGGTTATCTAATGTGTGGCATGAGGCCACGCAAAACAGCGAAATATCATATATGCCAGAGTTCCAAAATAACGATGGGTATTTCAAGTGGATGGATGCATGGATGTCGGAGCTGCACACGCAAACGCCCAAATTCAGGCGGCGCGGCCAGGCCAGGCCGAACAAGAAATGCTCTGAAAAACAAGAGAAATTAGACGTCAGGAAATGGCGCCCAATGACGGATGGAGTAGTGCTGTTATACCCACTCTCTTCATCTGGAGGCGAGGGCACAAATTACCGGGTACTTTTGCTTCCGCTCGGGTCATTGGTTCTATGTTTCCTGTGGTAGGGCTCATCAATGCCGCTAACGATGTCTCGCTTCCAAACCCCGGGTTAATAATCGTAATTTATCCTGGACGTGGTCAATGATTACCGAGTATTATATTATTCTCAAGACTGCGATGCGCTGTGCTGATATTTTGGGGTGGTTTCAACTTCAGCTTAGCTTTCCCTGACTGCGGATCTATGTTGAGGCTCTCGATCCAGAAAAATGGTTGGCTGTTGTTGATATAGAGTTTTACGGTTCAATAGTTCATGCACAAAACCATTCTTTTTCTTTCTTTCTTTCTTTCTTTCTTTTTTTTTTTCCTTTTTTTTTTCAGGGACAATTTGGAGAAATTCTGCAGCCAGTGAAAAGATAAAAAAGAAAAAAGGAAAAAGAAAAAAGGAAAAAGAAAAAAGAAAAAAAGCAATGCTGCGGCCATTTCTCAAACGTACATGGATGATGACCATGTAATATTTCAGCAGTCTGTGGCACTTCGTCGAACACACACGGGGATTGTATGTAGTTAAAAAGAACAATCGTTCATTGCCGGAGCTCTAAATTCGTCCATCTCCACATGGACATCACAATTACTTGATGGGGCTGAGAGCCATGTGAGCAGGGGAAACCTGCTAGGTCTGTCTATTTAGCTATTCCCGGATTGATGCTCATGGATGGAGGAGCCCTTTGGCCTCATTAATTGGCCAGTTAAGAGAAGTCCTCTTTTTACCTTGACATTGACATTCGGGAATATTTTTACTGGACGAGCAAATTAGTTACTGCCAGTTCTTGTTCGGAAAAATCTCCGCTTCAACCCCTCATTTCTCGTTTCCCTCTCTTTCTAAACTAAATACGCCGCGGAAAAAAAAAACTGAAGTTCTGGGGTATCAAACTTGTAAGTTGTAACTATGAATCAACGGTTAAAATATGAGGGTGGGGGAAGTCTTCGCTTGCCGAGGTGCTTAACAACGAATGGGCAGAAGGACGCAACGTAACTAAATACTCGAGCGAAGCGTTTGTAGTGTGTATGATGTTGGAGATCTCAAAAGCCGCGGCTACATTTCCGAGACAAGCATGTGGTCTCAAAATCTTAATGGCGTTATGGTTGCACATGGCTGCATAAAAGGGTAACTATGCAATCGACGATTGCAGGGGCGCATACAGTTATCCAGATCATGTACAAATAGGGTGGCTATTACGCATGAACTTACTCTTTCTCATCCTTGATGGTTCCTCATGTTCCAAGAGAGATTGACTCATAGCGTAATGCTGAGTGGTTGATCATTCAGTCAGAGAGGCAAGCAGAACACGGCACTTTCTTCGGCAATTGGTGCCGTTGGGACAGGCTGCCCGACTGTTCCACTCATTTTCGCATGGGCTTAAAACACTCAGAAGCCTCCACGTTGTAGTTACATGAAGGTTAATTGAGGTAACATTCATTCCAACACCTTGTCTGCTTCCGTAATTTAGCGACGCCAGGAAACAATACTTAAAAAGTCCCCTGGAGTCATCCTAACACACTAGTCGTGGGCAGAGAGCAAACACTCTTTCAGCCCTACAGGCTGCAGCCCATCAGCTCGGTAGAATGATCCGAATAGAGATTACCCCATGGTATGATTCTATAGGTAAAACTCAGCCAGCCAGCCACGATAGGATTATAATATAAACCAGGCAGCCTTGGAAAGCGGCTTCCGGCCCGTACGCTGACTGTTCTACTACCCGCCCGCGTGTCATAGTCCGAATCTATCATTTTTTGAGATACGATTCTGGTGATTAACAACTTGAAAACCTTTTGGAGTTGATGGCTGCTGACTGGGTATCCCAGGCGGGACAGGCAGTTCTATAAGGGTAAATAAATCCCACACTCCCCCTTGACGGGAAACGCGGTGTGCTTGAATCTGGGAAAGCGGAATTCCTTGAGACCGAGTAAATAATAGAATAATCGTTCTGCTGTTGCGCTCTGTCAAAGGTGACAGGACTTCCTATTACGGACTAGCGCCCTTCACGGACTTGCCCAATGGCTCGACCTGATCACGTGGCAAATCAGGCCAACCCAAACCTCGCTTGTCAATGTCAAATCAACGTCGAGATGAACAAATCGAAAAATTGATGCATTGATATGACTCTTTTCTTGACGACACAGACAAACATGTTGCCTTCTGCCTGATTTTATCACGGCTGAGGATATAACTGATAATTTGGTGTTCATTTTGTTTCTGATACCTGTTCCCCTTACTCTTCAGATCCGCCAAAATCATATTTGAGCTGTTTTTATCTCCCAGCTATCATCAATACAGCAGAGCAGAGCTTCAAAATGATTCAGTTCCTAAATTTAGTTTTGCAAGTCTTTTCCTCTCGTACAAGCTCTCGATATTTACATCTTTTATACCTCGCATACGGACCAGTCCAGTTATGGAGCGGTCCTTAAATCAAAACATCATCGGGAAGCTTCTATAAGCGTTGATCGGGAAATCTATTTTCCCTGTTGCTTTTAAGATAACTGACGATCATTCAAAAATTCCCCATGGCCTCAGTTTTCACCTACGATCCAGATCTGCCTCGGGTGTCGTCTCCATGGTCAACCCCTGGCACGACGACACCGCGACCGATTCCTTCGGGGACTAAAGGCGAGAGCAGCCGAGATGAATCCTTCCGCGCCCTGGATCCTACTGACCCGAACTTCCTAGCAGAGTGCGGGATCACTAAACTAGATGCAGAACCACAGGATGGCCCAACGGAGTATAAGCTTCACCTTCTTTTGCGTTCACGGCGTTCCTTTCTGTCGTTATCCACCGGAAATATGACTTCAGGTTCCTGTCACTCTAAATCGCATCCAGGCAATTCTGAGTCTCCATCATTATCTCCAGAGCAAGCTTCTAGGCCCACTCAAACGTTGTCAAATCAATCGCGACAGCATAGGCTCCAGCAGCTTACTACCCAGCTTCTCTGGCGGTTACAGCAATCTTCTCCTTTCCACTCATCCTCAACTGTCGACCTAGTCCTCCCCGTTTTGCCAGAGGTGACCCCGATGCTCAATGTCCCGAGTGTACCTGCCCGGCTTCTTCCAGGCCTTGAAGAATCCCAGGGAGCTTTATACGAAATTGGAGTCTCGGATGATGGCACATTTGTTGGTCTTGCTGAAGATGAAATGGAGGAGAGTCTTACAAATCTTCGAGCGATGGCTGCGAGTTTGGGTTGCAACGTTGAAGTTCTAAGGAGAGTAGCTGTTGGCTATTGTGAGTGGAATGAGAACGCGGATGACGAAACCAAACCGATGGTGCTTCGCTCTGAAAAACTCTGGGTTGCCGAGGCTCTTGTTAGCCCTGATCTCAAACAGAGCGATCAACAACCTCCCGTCGGCGACCGATGTCAATTATCCAATTCCCGAGTGGCTGCCATATCCTCGCCGCTAGTTATTGAGAAGGAGACTATCCTCTCCACACCACAGCTTCATATAGCCCTTGCTGGACCCTCAACCGCTGGAAAGTCTTCTCTTCTCGGTGTGTTGTCTACCTCCGCTCTTGACAATGGCAGAGGAAAGAGCAGGCTCAGCCTTCTGAAACACCGCCATGAGATCGCCTCTGGGATCACAAGCTCAATAGCACAGGAGCTAATTGGTTATTCTCCTCATGATACTGAGGGTTTGGGATCCTCCCCTGATGTGGTGAACTATGCATCTGGCAATGTTACTGCCTGGAATGACATCCATGCGACTGCGGAGGGTGGTAGGCTGATCTTTCTTTCTGATCTACCTGGATCAACAAAGTACCTCAAATCGACTCTACGTGGTTTAGTTAGTTGGGAACCTCATTATCTCCTGCTTTGCGTTCCAGCCAATAGCCACTCAGATTCTGCAACAATTGATGGGCGCCGCGATATCGATATTTCTCTGTCATATTTGGATTTGTGTATGAAGTTAGAACTTCCTGTCATTGTCGTTGTGACTAAACTTGACATGGCAACTCGGTCCGGTATAAGACAAACACTGGTACAAATACTATCAACGATCAAGTTGACTGGAAGGACGCCTGTCATGCTTCCGGCCCCAACAGACACAACTGAACAGGATGTGAACCTTCAACAGATTTCAGCTTCTGACCAGCTGGACGCGGACAACGCAATTGCTTCTGTGGGTACCAACTGGACGAACAAGGTCCCTATCGTCATTACCAGCTCTGTTACCGGAGCAGGGATTGGGAAACTGCATGCAATGCTTAGAACCCTTCCAATTCCCGCAAAGAGCTCCAGAAGGCCAATATCAATGACTAGCGGTACAAATGTGCCACATGAAGCCGCCAAGCTATTCGATATTACTGAAGTGTTTGAGATGCCAGCGCTCAAGGTGTATTCTGTAGCGGGTGACAATAAGCGACAGCATGATAGGGCAATTATTTTGTGCGGTCGCGTCCGCTGTGGTTACATCTCGATTGGTGACCAGCTTGTTGTTGGTCCACTCATCATGGATTCCCAAGCATATATAGACTCGTCTCACCTGGTGTCGCAGTCAAAACCGATGTTCAGCAGATCACTTCCTTTGGAACTTGCAACATTTTATTTGCACAATGCCCTTCCAGATGAGGATCATTCACAGGCTCGAGCTCACTGGCAAGTAGTCCGTGTTGTCAGTCTCCGAAATCTGCGACTGCCTGTCACAACTTTACTCGAGCACCAGATCGGCACAATAGGGATAGACGGCGCTGATGTAATTCCATACCTAGGGAAAATTCGAAAAGGTATGGTTCTAGCTGATTTCCACCCAATTTCCTCCCCGCTCACGATACCGAGCTCACTACTCGCGCCGGTCTTTTACACCGGGTTTGTTGCCTCATTTCCAGCCTCGAACTTCTCTTCCACACTCTCCTCTTCGCTTATTATCGGAGGACATGCTGTTGTCTACATTGCTAGTATCAGGGCGGCTGCGAAAGTGACATGTGTCGAGGCCAACAGGAATACCCAAAGACTGTCCCTTGTGGGCGATGCAGAGATCTCTCCGCTTGATAGTGATTCTTTGCCTGCAAGCGACTCACACCATCGCCATCCCGAGCCAACTGCGGACATTACCGGTGGCTCATGCGATAATCCGCATGAATCCGACAATATCAATATCACGTTTTCCTTCGTCTCTTCTGTGGAGTGGATTGAATTGAATTCCCGTGTGCTTGCCATGCCTGCAACAACTCTGGCAACATCGTCGTCCTCACTTCATTCCGTTTCAGGATCGCTGGGACTGAAAGGTTTTGTCGGGCAGGTTTGCCAAGTCCTGAGTAGTTGATCTTTAGATATTCCGTGTACTTCCGATCTTTTTCTGTTGTTCCTTGTAAATTCTGTTTCTCCATTTAACTTTGACGTCACAGCTACCACATATGTACAAGCAAGCATGTTGTGCTCGCTTTCCTAGCCCTTTAATACTGGTGATTGTCACGCAGTCTCAATGCGGCCTGTTCTTGACCTGGGGTTTGCTTGATTGGACAAATTTGGGGTCTCTGGATAAACGGAGGTTTGAATTGCAAGTTGGATTTGGGTTCCTTGAAGGTTCTCTGTTTCTAATCTGGCTACTGTTCCAACTCAGAGGTGAGACATAGCCTCTGTGGCTGAGTATGGCTAAATGATTTTGGTCGGGTACAGATATTATGTGATCACCCATCTCTGAATGTGGCTTTTTGTTCCCCACTCCCTCCCCAGCGGAAAAAATAAAGAGGGGGGGATTAGGGATATTTGAAATCTTAATTTTATGGCTTCGTGCTTTTATATATGTGGTACTTTTAAGACAAACACATATTGGCTTTTGCAAGTGTTTAATCAAAAATCCTTAAAGCAACATGGTTGAAAAAAGGAAAAGAAAAAAAAAAGAAAAAAAAAAATCAGGGATGTTTCAGGATTTTTGAGAACTTTCCAAACTTGTTTCATTAAGCTTTGGATGTCTTGAGCATAGCTATGTGATTGCATCAGCTGCATCCACATGTTCAGATACTCAAAGTGTCACTTTGACTAACTAAATATTTGACCATATGTTCAAAAACTTGATATCTACAGTCTCTGAACTATCTCTTTACTATGACATTTTCTATGATAATGAAGATCTCAGACAGTCCACTAATTATACACTAATCTCTATCAACTGACATTGCACTATGTGTGAGATGTGTACAGAGATTCTCAATGAAAAGTATAAAGAACACTTTCTATTGTACTGTGATGATGCAATTCTTTCTGAGTCAGTATGTGATACATGAACGTACAAACATATACCTCAAAGGAAGAATATATGCTGAAAGCTAATTTTGCTAATGCTAATCAAACCTCAACCACTCTCAACAGTCACTCAAACATGAACCTACTAGAGTTGCGTTCTGGGACATCAAGGAGAAGTGCTTGTCAACAAGAGGCACATTTTTAATCTTGTGACTATTATTCTGAAGCTATTAGCAACTGACAGGCTGGAGGAAACTTAAAATGAGTCCTCACTTTCTCAAGTAATATTCACACTTTTATATTCAACATTTTGACTTTAAAACTTTTGGGTGATGGTATCGAGGCTTAAAATATCTTTTTACAAAGTCTAAACTCATATTTCCCAGCGGAGGATGGGAGAAAGAGAAAGTTAGTGCTTTTCAGCACCTACACAAACATGTATGCTTATATTACCAAGATAATTTGAATATTGCCTATTCAACAAAACAATATAGATTTTAGTTCTTCATTCATTATTCTGGCTTCTAATAGCACATCTTATAATGAGTGATACAATTGTATGTATTCAACATGCCCAGGGACAACATTTCTATGGATGAATTTCATAGTAAAGCATGCATGTTTGATTTAATGAATCTAATTTCTTCAAATGCTTTACAGATCAAGCCCTTTAAGCCTACTATGATGCATGTTAAAGTGAAGATATTAATTTTGTGTCGAATAAAGAAAAATGGATTTAACAGTTATGATGATTTTCCAGGTTGTCCTGAATACAACAAGTAACTTCCTAAGTCGGGAGGAAGCATAGATTACCCACGTGTTGAGCCACATGGTTGGCGCGGGAGAAGTTAAAATAAGCTTATTTTAACCACACCTCAACCACCAAAAATCTTCGTGGTTTTTCCTTGATAGTCAACACTCAACCTCTCATGAGAGCCTTGAAATAAGGATCTAGCGAATGCAGAACCGCAGAAAATTTTGGAAATAAGCAAGAAAGAAAAACTCTTCAAATGAAAGGTGGGGAGAACTGAAAGTGACAGGCCATATCATCTGAAAGTACTTGAGAATGGTTTGAGCAAAAAGGATTTTTTTTTTGTCAATTTACTTTTACAAGCGTTTGTTTTAACAAAGCTTTTTACTTGGTGTTAAATTCTGTGTATTTTGTTTTTTTCTAACTAAATTAGCAAGCATCTCAAATTATATATTTTGTTTCACTGAAATATCTGATTGGTTTACTACATTAATGAAAGTAAATAGGTGAGATTCAACAAAAATTGAAACTGTCAGTAAATAAAACACTTATAGAGTGAAGTACAATTTAACCTGCAAAACTTCAAAAAATTTTATTTAAAAAGTGCTAAAATAAAGTAGAGAAGTGTGAGTGATGAACACCTGCTCAATGAAGCCAGCAGGTTTCAGATGATAACTTTCTGATTTGATGAGAAAGGTACATATTTTTTTTTTCCTTTTTCATTGTCAAACTCTAGTAGGATGTTCAATACTGTGCAACTCTAGAAGGCAGTGAAGGACAATGATTTGATCAGAAACAGCATCACAAATGCTTCTGTGTCACATTCTAAGATTGAATGCAGAGGACAGAAAATAGTCCACACTTCAGGATCTTGAACAGGACACAGAAAATCAGATGGAGCCTCAGCTGAAGATTGATTTTCCCTGGGTTGTGATGTAGGTTCCACCAAAGCCGGTTCGTATCATTTGATGCATCTGAGATCCATCCGCAGGAATCGTTACGCTTGAGAAATGGGCTTGCAGCTTCCGCATTGTTGGTAGGCCACTTATCCAGGATCCTAGCAAAGTGATGTAGTTCCTTAAGCTTATGGAGACGTAAAAAGCCGATTAGGCCAATCTCTGAAACATCCACAGTTGTTGTAGGCACGGCCAGGTAAATTCCCAAGTAAAATATATATAATTTGCTTCTATGGGAAAGGGAGTCTTCGGCGGATATGCACAGATTGTGTGAGCTGCCACTGAAAGCAGCCTGACAGCTTTACTTTTACCCATCACATTGGGTAACTAATGTAGGACAACCTAAGAAACAAATTTGTAACTGGGCAGGCCATGGTGTGTCCTTCATTGAAGAGACACAAAACCCTAACGTTTTCAAGGAAGAAAACCGATTAGATCTTCATTGAAGATCAGAGAATGTTAATCATCTGACTTGTAGAGTTGAAAGCTTTAACTTGCTGATGAGAGAGAACATTCATCAACTAATGAGCAGAGCAGGCTGCGGACTTACGTATTGAAGAAGTGGCATATTCTTTTTAATTTGTGCAAGAGCTTCGTTGTGATGTTGTCCATAACTTTGAAAGAAACAAACAAAAATCTGTAGAGTGTTAAAATAATAAATAAATATATTCGGCTTGAATTGATGTCAAAAATTACAGACTTCCGCGTTGAGGTTTGACATCACGTGATTGGCCGCTCTTGGGAAATGTCGACCTCAACTCCAAAGCACATCATGTCGCGGCATCAACCTTGCAATTCAGTGGTTCTCGACCGTCCTACTCCACAATTCCACCGAAACACGAGTTTTGCGGGATAGGATCAATATTGTTCGTTGAATCAGTGAATTGCTTTTGTGCCAGCGGGCACACATTACATCATGAAGCTCGTACGGTAAGTGTTCATCCCTCGACATTCCCCCAAGGAGCTTTCTATTCATTTTTGCCAAAAAATTTGGGATTGCCAGCTGATAAAATTTCGCTTGATATAGCTTTCTCATGAAGTGTGCGAATGAAACAGTGACGATTGAGCTCAAAAATGGTACCCTCTTTCCACTTATTGCTATACCATGTGCACGCGATCATCCATTCTTCCGTCCCTGACCCTTGGTGACCTTTGCCTCCAGCGCAATGTCCTCCATATGATAAACTATTTGGTTCTTTTTAAACTTGTTGTTATTAACCTGTTGTGGAGTTGATTAGGCACCATTCTCCATGGTACCATCACATCCGTTTCTCCTCAAATGAACACGGCGCTGCGAACAGTCAAGATGACCACAAAAGGCCGCGACCCTATCTCCCTTGATACAATAAACATTCGTGGCTCGACAATCAGATACTACATACTCCCAGACAGCCTTCCGCTGGATACATTACTCGTCGATGATGCTCCAAAACCAAAGAACAAAGCTAGGAAGGAGACGGATCGCGGACGGGGAAGAGGCGGTGGCCGAGGCCGAGGCGGCGGGAGGGGCAGAGGGCGAGGACGGGGGCGAGGGTTCTGACCTGACAATATCTCAATATGGGAGTTTGAGTAAAGGATTAGAAAGAGGCCATGTTCTCTACTGCAATGAGTTTCCAATCTTATCTGGGCGTCTGAACCAACGACAATTATCACCTCTGAAGAACCCAATGATGTAGGATGTTTCTTTGTGTTGCCTTATAATTTTTTTTGTTGTTTTCTGCAACAATTCTGGCATGTGTGGATCTGGATGGATGGCTTCATGAATCTTCGTCTTATTTTATGCTGGTTTTGTTTTTTCTGCTTGCTACTCGAGTCGGCGAACTTACGGAATGAGACGAGTTTAACAAGGGCCTCTTTGAATGGACATGCTCTAATATACATTTTTTAACTCCGAAACATTTTGGTGGGTGAAGTATGTTAGTCCATTCGATTGACGAACAGGTCAATTCGAGCGGTCTGTAACCCTTGCACATGTAAACACTACCCTCTCGCTGGGCTGGTGAAATTAAATCATGTTACGAAACCATTTCTTTTCATTTCTACTGCATTGAATTGCCTCCAAATCCGCAATATCACCAACCGTTCCCAACCAGCTTTGGCACCACTGCTCCCCACAATTTCAGCAATCCAGCCCAATCCCCAACCTGCGATACGCGATCTCACTTCATCCGGATTATTTTGAGCGCAGAGTAACACGTAAGCAACACCGCGAGCTGGATTCAGAACATCTGGTATTGACTCTATAAGCCGATTTGTAGTTTCCATTCCAAGTTTCCCCCCAGCATAGGAAAGGGATAGGAGGTGGGACTCGTGCTCGAATTTAGACCGAGATGAGTTAACCGGGGCCGAGTCTTCCACTTCGGGTGATGGCATATCTGGTAGTTCCGGGGTGGGCACGTATGGAGGGTTGAATATGAGGACGTCTACCGAGCCAGGCCTGAGAGGTGTGCACAGATCCGCCGTAAGAGATGACAGGAAAAAGGGTCCTACCGACATTTTGGCAACGGGATTCCCAAGTTCGTGCTTCTGGGACTCACTAATGGCGTCGAGAATTGTTTGCCGTGTTGCACGGCATGCATTACTATTCACATCAGTGCCCAGGGTGAGTATATCCTTCCTCCCAAAAATGTGAATGGCGTTTGCGGCCACGAAGGCAAGGACTACGCCTGAGCCTATGCCGACCTCCACCACAAGTGGTTGAGGGGAGTAGTTGGGGATAGAGCACGGCTTGGAAGAGTTATCGCCGGAGTCATTGAATCTACGGCTTAGCCAAGCAGTCTCTATAGCGGAGGAGAGTGTATTGAGGAATAAATAGCTATCTTCCGCTGGTTCATAGATCGTGTCGAAACAAACGTGCGAGGTTGAAGGGGTTGGAAGCATGGCTAGATTATTGAACGAATCCCCGGAAAGCTTAACTCATGATGTTAAACCCCGCTGTAAGATAAATGCCGCCATTGACTACTTGCTGCTCTTCCCAGGTTTGTGCTCAGTCAGTTGTTGTCAAGATAATATTTTTGGCGTCGGGGCATTTGGAATTGGAAAATTATACATCACGTGATCCGAGTAGTTACGGAGACATCGTGACCATCCTTGGAAGAGAGAGTCTCCGCAAAGCCCTTCAATGCATGAATACATAGCGTACTCCGTATATCGAGCAGCAATATAAGATCAGAGGTCATTGATTTTTTTTCTCACCTTCATTCTGACAGCCCTGGGACAATTAGTCCTTTCCTTTCTTCATTTTTCCCTTTCTTCCATGCATCCTCTTTCTCCTTGAACAAAGCTCCAACCTTCACGCTGCTTTGTGCTGCTCAAGTTCTAACAGTTTCGGATCCTATATTTCATTCAACTTCTATTTTGACTACAGTATTTCGAAATGAGGGCGTCCCCTAGGCTGTTAATGGCTAATCCGCTGCCCACTCTCTCAAATGCTGGACAGCAGTTTGCACTACTTCCACCGCTCCAGCTCTATCGTCGTTTGCTAAGAGCCCATCGGAAAAAGCTTCCAAAGGATATGCGTCTTCTCGGTGATGAATACGTGAAGAGCGAATTCCGAGCTCACAGGAATATAGATAATCCTATCCATATTGTAAGCCATTTTGCCAACCTTCATGACCGCATTTGCAAGCAAAGACTGACATCGCGGAATAGGTTGGATTTCTGACAGAGTGGCAGAGCTATGCTCAAAAACTAGAAGGAGACACTTGGCAGGGAGAAAAGCTAGACAAAGCGAAAATTGATAAAATGAGTGGTACTTTTTTATTCTCTTTTCTTTCTTTCTCTTTTCTCCTTTTGTCTTTTACAGGCTGTGTTTCGCCTCACCCCTTTCAGACGCGCTAGCGTATCATTACTAACCCTATACTTCTGTATCTTATTAGACCAACAGATTGGCCAGCTATACGAACTTATGAATGCCATTAAAAACAAAGATTGAAAATTAATTCCAAGCATGAAAGGGCCTTCAATGGTTTATTCCCTGACTGTTTGCGATTTGATTTGAATCATTTATCAGCGCTGTTAAACATTAACTTCACACCCTTTGCTACAGTTCAAAGAGTGAAGAATATATTGTGTACAACTTCGACCTCTCCACTATGGGCATTCACCACCCAAGATTCGAAAGTATGTTGTGTGTTTGATGCTATTTGTGCTTCCCCTCTGCATGGTTTAAAAACCTGAGCCTCTCCTCTTCTATATCCAAGATCCATTTCTATCAAGAGAATACGATTCCATTGGTATCCAAGGCGGACAGAGAGCTACATACATCACTATCGATCTTCGTCGTTTGGTCACTGATACTTTCCCTCCCATCCATCAAAGCCACCCTGCTTCTGTTAAGGGCAATCACTCATTTCTCTTCCAAAAACTTTGCGTCGACACTCTCTAGCACAGTCTACACAACACAACACATCATGTGTCGACCCGTGCTTTTCAAATCGCCTACATGTTTGCATCGGTGGTTCACTATCGGTCACCCATGCAAAAAGGGAAATGGTTTTGACAACTGCTCGATGCTGAAGGAGCCAAACATCCTTCCGTTCCGTGTGGGGTGCACCATAACCTCTTGCCCCCAGACGTGTCCCATATGCAACATGAAAGGGAAGTATGATCGAAATCTGATTCGAATAATCCGGGCACCTCCCTTTTACGCAGTGAGACAAAAGGTTGGGAGCAAATATGTTGTCGATCACCATGTCACCATGTGTACGGTGATGTAGGTGGAAGGCCCCCTTTTATTATTATTTATTTTTTTATTTTTTTTGATTTATAACGATCCACCCGGCATCGGCTCTCTATCTCTTATCTTTATTTTATTTTCGGGATATATAAAACTTGGCTGTGGGATATGAAAGTTGGATTTCGTTTTACGGAAAATTACGGGATAGCGTGCGTAGTTTTGGGGTCTGTTGTCCTTGATCCTGCCGTGTATTTAGACCTTGACACTAAAAGCTGGAACAATTCAGTTGTAAGAAACTCTCCTGCAAATGCTTTATTTTTTGTAAGCTGGCTACTTTTCCTTTGTTTCATGATATGCTTGTAATTTTATTAATTGTTGCTTATCTGGGTCTGAAATTTTTTTAATATTTATTATATATATATTGGCATTCTCAGGTTCCAAAGTTTCTTTCAACTTCAGAAACCTCTTACTGTTTTCTTCATGTTTCTTTTTTGTCTTGCTCAACCTCACCACGAATTTCTCAATATGGTACTTTGCTATTTCCTTTCTTCAATCCTCCCTCCACTAGTTACCAAGGTATATAACACCATGAAAGAAGTACCCCTTTGAATAATTTATTATCACTGAATTTCCCTTGGGCCAGTCTTCAGTTTCAGGTCGTGAAGACATCAGTATCCATCCGTGGATACGTGATTTGAATCATACACGAAGTACTCGGTTTCGCCAGTTTTTGATTCATGTCTGTCATAATACTATTATCCTACGGCTCCTTTGCACGGAGATTCTCTGCTTCATGCAATCGGGAGGACCAGCCCTGGAATTTGTGTCTCCTGCCGAAATGGTTGATTCATTTTTAACGTTGATGAGCTAGCTAATACTTGCCATTTCACATAGTGTGGAGAATTAAAAATACAAAGCCCTATTCTTAATTAAACTGGACACGATCGTTCTGTGGACGCTTCGAGCGTGAGGAGAAGAATGTGCAGGCGAGAAACGAACATAAACCGAAGACATTCTGAAAAGGTTGAACAAACAAACTACATAACGAAGGGTCATTTCTATCCATACACTCAACGGATGCTGCATAATCGTCCAATAGGAAAGGATACCATCAACGAAAACAGCGCCTCTCGCCCCAAATGAAAAAACAAAAGGCCAACTAAACAAACCTTCTCCAATGGAACGCCTCCCTGTCTAGCGCCAAGTATTATCTAACACCCAGTTAACCTCCCTCAATATGGCTTTGGGTTCCGTAAGATGGATGTTGTGGCCACCACGTCTTGCAATCGAGTAGGAATGTTTCGTTGACAGTTTCAAATTCTCCGTTTGCAGGAACTCATCCAGTTCCCGAAAATCAGCTATTACCCTCTTCCACTCGGCCTGGGGTGCCATGGATGCTCCTCTCCCTTCCTTGATAGCAAGTTCGTATAATATCTCATGAGATCTTGCAGCGTCTCCCTTCAGGACACTGACAGGATACGACCCGAGAATGGGTGGATCGGCTTCCAACTGGTTTTTCTTCCCTAGTTCCAAGCAGCTCTCTTCAATCTGGCTGAACTCAGCATCTGCCATTTCATGGAGTTTAGAACTTTGAGACTCCTCTACAAGGGCTTCGTAATCTTCCTTATCCAACACGACGTCGTCGGTTTCGGCGATCTCGAGCAGATCCTCGTGTCCCTTGGTGAGCGCCTGTAGACCCGGATGGCGTGCTAAAGCCGGAGTGTTTTCATGATCACCCTCCACAAAGACTATCCCTATGACATTGCAAAGTTCACCCTTGAACCTTTTCAAGTGTAGAAATTCCCGAGCAATGATCCCCCCGTATGAGTGACAGACGAGAATATACGGGGGTCTGATCTCCGCCCCAGCGAGAAGCGAATCGAGCTCGAGTGCAAGATTTTCAGCAGTGGGCGTAGTAGGGTTTGACATTTCCTCAGAGTCCCCATAGCCAGAGCGATCGTAGAGCAGAACGCGAGTTGTTCGTTGAATGAGTTTCCGAACGGCGGTCCATTGTCTGCAGCTGCATCCTGCATCGGGCAATACGATCACAATCGGTGAGTTGTAGCGACGGTTTGGGCCGTAGACTGACAGGAAAAGAGAATGGTTTGCGATCGAAACGAAACCCTCGTGCTCTCCCTTCTCCCAGTCTATCTCTGCAGGGTCCGCCTTGGCTGGTTTCACCTTGGTTCGTTCCTTGCCAACGGAAAGGGAAAGTTGGGGTTGTCGCTTCATGGAGAGTTAAATCGCTGTTGGTTGAGTAGCTTTCCTCTCTCTCTCTCTCTCTCTCTCTCTCTCTCTCTCTCTCTATCTCTATCTCTATAGAACGAGCAGGGCCCGTAAGATGGCTCTTTTGGGGAAATTCTTGTGAAGGAAGCGTGAGGGGTGGAGGGCGAGAGAGCACGTAGACTGGTAGACTCTCTCTCTCACTCTGCGCGTCCTTTGGCTGTTCTTTAGTTATTCCCCGAGCACTTTTGGCCTAAACGTAGTAAACTGCCCACCAAACAGGCCATATCAGAAGCCGCCATGCTGCCTGATCACGCCTGCTCGTTTTCTGCAGCCGCTGTATCTCTTTCTCCTTTGCCTTTCGGGCGACCATTGCCACAGTATAAATATACAAATATATATAATTTATATACGGGCAACTCCTGGTTTTGCCATCAGAGGCACACCATAGGCGAATGCATGCAGCTCCGGGGTAAATACAAGGAAGTTGGCTGCAAGCACTCACCGAAGCCGTTTCGGCGGAGGAAAACAAGGGTGAAAAACCCCAAGTTGAAGCCAGCCAGAATCGAGTTTAACCTCCCACTTGGCGATGTAGTTAAAATGTTAATTAACATCAATCATCCAAAACCGTCCACTGGTCAAGTAATTAACTATAAACTAAGTCATGGAATCACAACAGAAGACCGATCAATTGCACCATCCGCCCCTCTGATCTATGTTCTTACGAGGAGCTGTCAGCCCGGGTCTAACCCCACTCTCCCATTTCTCTCCACCCAACCCGGTGTTTCCGCCCAGTAGAATACCCATTTTACATGCAGAATGGTCGCATTCAACTGATAAAATGACAATTAACTAAGTTGACTTCGACCCTGATTGTCCCTTGGTGGACGCTGCAGCAAGCCATAATGTACAAATACTGTTGCAGGCTGATCCCGCGACAGTAAGGACACAAAAACATAAAAGGGGCGTTGTTTACCCTATGCTTTTCTGGGTTTATTATCAACTTTCCATCAGCATACCCGCCCCATTCATAACAAATTATCCCAATCATGGCACCTGTCCAGTGCGAAAATTCATCTGTGGCCCTTCACCAGCTCAAAGGCACTCCCCTTCCACTGCACCTATTCCCAGACGGGCCCAAGACCAGCGGCCAGCATCCCCCAATCTGTGAACAGGTGAAACCATTCTCAGATTTCCCCAAAGAGATAACCGGTCGGACAGTCTGGAAGGCCGAGGACTACACGAATAATCCTGAGAAATGGATGCATCGATTCAGTCAAGCACAGATTGCCGAGTTGAGCCAGGCTGCGGATGCCTTCCTCGAGGCCAGAATTTCTCTGACAGGTATTTCTAAGGTGGGTTTTTTCCTCTGTACGCTGAACTAATCTCCAAAGTTTTAACCCTTGACCGAAGAAATGGACGTGTGCGTGTGCCAAAATCTGCCCGGGGAATTTCTAACCCGAGGATAAGCATACCACAGAGTAACTTCCCCCTCCCCAAACTCTCATCTTTTCTCGCAGAGCTGAGGGAGGACATTATCAATGGCAGAGGGTTTATCCTGTTCAAGGGATTTCCCGTCGAGCAATGGGGTAATCACAAGTCTGCCGTGGCATATATGGGATTGGGCACATATCTGGGATACTTCGTCAGTCAAAACGGCCGTGGCCATGTCCTTGGCCATGTCAAGGACCTGGGAGAGGACTCCACGCAAACCGACAAAGTGCGCATATATAGAACAAACGCAAGGTGTGTGTTTATATTTTCGACTGTTGTTTCCTTCTGAACCATGGGATTTGCCGGTGCTAAATCACTTCCGGCATGGGGACAGACAATTCTTCCACACGGACGACAGTGATATCGTTGGACTTCTTTGCATCGCAAAAGCGCTCGAGGGTGGGGAGTCCGATATCGTCTCAACACACCTGGTGTACAACGTAATCGCCAAAACACGACCGGACGTCCTTGAAACGCTCACGAAGCCTATCTGGTATATAGACCGCAAAGGGGAAACCAGCATTGGCCAGGAGGAATATATAAGAGCCTGCATCTTCTACGTCGAGCCAAAGGAGGATGGGCGGGTATTTGCGAAGTGAGCAACAAAACCTCCTCCCTCAAACCATGTGGGGCCCTCCTTTCGAGTCCAAAAAATTATTTTCCAGAAAGCATTGATGTCTAATAATAATAATAATAATAAAATTGTTTCCACAGGTGGGATCCATATTTTGTCCGATCCCTCACCCGCTTTTCCGACAAGGGCATCATCCCGCCATTGTCTCCCGCACAACTCGAGGCGCTCACTGTTCTCGAAGAGACCTGTCTCAGACTCGCCCTCCACATGGTTCTCGACGTCGGAGATATCCAATTCCTCGCTAACTCCCACATCCTTCATGCCCGCACGGAATACAAAGACTATCCACCCCCTGCCCCACGGAGACATCTCATGCGTCTCTGGCTGGCAACACCAGAGAGCAAAGGGGGATGGACGCTCCCGTTCTGGGACACCAATGAGAAGAAAAGAGGGGGAATTCAAGTAAATAATCAGCCCCCTGTGGCACTGCTGGATGCGGATTAGAGAGAGTGTGTTTTCCGAGAATTTTTTTTAAAGGTCGTCCTGTAACTACATGCCAGATATTTACATATTGTTGGAGGTCGATAAGTGGTAATAATTTTCTTCGCTTATTATTTAATGCTGTTGTGTCATTGGTCAGGTGGCGCAGATGCTTGAAATCATGTTGCAATCTCCCTCCCCTTTGCATCCCAGATATCTAGCTAGTTACTTTTTCCAGGACGTAGTTCATAGTCAAGGGGTTAGAGGTTGAAATGATAGGGGTTTTATGTAGACTACCAGCCATAAAAATTATTGAAACCATCCGTATGAACTGCCAGAGATCTGATATTCTGGAGAACTCAACAATCCTAACGAGTGATAGTTATCGGATCATTTGGCCAAAGGGCATCAAGCCTTTTTCCACTAACCCCAAAGCTTTCCTGCGAAATCCTGAAAGCTCTTGGGGAAAAGGTGAATTTTATGACGCAGGCTCCTGGCTGGGGAATCAATTCGGCACCACTTTCATTGAAGTAGTGAACTTTTTTTAAGCGTCGTGTGGTAAGATAAATATGTGGGAGCGAAAGGGTTATCGCGGTGCAGAACATGGGAAGCAATAGCCGTTGATTTAAATTCGTAAATTTATTGATGCACCACACGATGTTTTGCTCAGGTCCAAAGCTCCCCCCCACGGGGTATTTATTTCATCATTTTCAAACCATTGACCCTCCCCCCAAAGCCTCCCCAACCCAATCCATCTGCATAGCGCTCACCCACCTTGCGTAACTTCTATTCGTGAACACGTACTCAACATACATAATTGCCTCGACCTTACGGCCGAACAGCACGCTCGATGGATGGATGGCAACAGTCTGGTTGCCAACTATGGTTTTGTAGCTGCCATCAGGGAAGAGGCGAGCAGTGTTGGAAGCAAAGCCAGCGAGGAAGGATTTCAAGATCGGGACAGGGTCTTCTTCCGATGAAGAGATAGTCTGACTATTGCTGATGGCGCTGGTGGCGTCTTTGTCGTTTGGAAGGAGTTTGGTTTGTCGACATTGCGCTATGAGCTGTTTTCGAACGTCCTGTTCAAACAGAACATACCCATCGTTTTGTTAGTTAGTCTTGGTGGTTACCTCTCCATGTGAGGAATAGTAGTAGAATTTGAAAGAGAATAATATTTTTCACGTACCATAACCGCCTGCATTGCCCGATATGAGACGAGATGCCTATTTGCCCATGCCTTCCGATCGGAGGTTTCAGCAACATAAGCCCGTACTGTAGCAAGCATCGTCAGGTGATCCCCTTCTCTTCGATACAGGTCCCGTCGTGCCTTTTCCGCCTCCCCCTTCTTCTCCTCAGACGTTGTATTCAGGAAAATATTCTCAACACTGAGACATGAGATGATATCAATGGCATTGCGTAAGCAGTCAGGCCCTTGTTCCGCGCTGGCGAGCAGGACCCGACCCAGCTGCGCGGTGAGAGGGAGCTTAGCGATTTTCTCGCCAATCACACTGATCTCCCCTGTCTCGTCCAGTGCTTGGATGCTGAAGAGCTGCAGTAACGCTTTCTCAAGGGTTTCCCGGGACGGACGCGTCAGGAAAGGGAACCCAACAATGTCATTCACGCCTCTTGCTTTCATATTCAAAATCGCCTGACTCAAGTCACAGCGTAGGATCTCGGGTGTGTTCGCTTCTTGTAGTGCCAAGTAATCCTTTTCTGTGTAAAGCCTGTAACATTGACCTGGAGCCTCTCGCCCTGCACGACCTTTCCGTTGAATCGCTGCAGATTTTGATATGGGCTTAACGAGGAGCGAATCTAAGCCCAGGCGTGTTCGGAACTGTTTCATCTTGGCTTTCCCGCAATCGATGACGTAGCGGACACCGGAAACAGTGACGGACGTCTCAGCGATGTTTGTGGAAAGGATGATTTTGCGGGTTCGCGGAGGAGCTGGGATGAAGACACGTTGCTGCGCCGCTTGCGGCAGAGCGGCGAATAAGGGAAGTACTTGAACTTTTGGCAATGCTGGGTCCATCCCAACGGCGTATTCGTTGACGAGTGCTTCGAGAGATTCTACCGTTTCTTGTCCTGTTAGGAATACCAGAATATCACCTGGGAGCGGTTCTTTCATGTGGACCTGGAAGATTGTTTGGAGAGCTGCGTCTACAAAATCGTGAACAGGCTCAGGAGAGTAGATAACCTTGACGGGATATTGGCGGCCCTTAATATGGCAGACCGAGACGGCGTTCGACGATGTCAGGGCTGGGCCGTTGTGGTCAGGAATGTCGCTATTCTTATTCACCTTGCCACTTTCCGAAATTCCATGTTCCTTTGATATCCCACTCCATTCAGAGCCCGTTAGATGTTTCTCTTCCTGATTCTTCTTCAACCCTTCTCCAAAGAACCCTATCAAGCTTTCCATATCCGCTGTGGCACTCATAACAACCACTTTCAGCGGCAATCCACCCCTTCCCTCGTTTTTCCCGGAAACCATATTCTTCAGAAACCCCAAAATAAGATCGACATTAACCCCCCGCTCGTGCACTTCATCGACAATCACTGCGCTGTATTTCGTCAACCAAGGATCCGTCAACATCTCTTGAAGCAACATCCCCTCCGTCAAAAACTTTACCCTTGTATTAGGCGATGTTGAAGAATCAAACCGCACCGAGTATCCAACTTTACTCGCAGGGTGGGAATTTCCCAGTGGAGTGCCCATTTCCTCCGCAACGCGCCTCGCCAGGGAGACGGCAGCGACACGCCTGGGTTGGGTGATGGCAATGCATCCACCAACCGTGATATCCGTCATAACGGTCTTTTTCTCCAATAGATCACTGCCATTCATCCCTGAAATTTCTGACTCGCCCTCAACCGGCGCTCCTCTTTTTTTGGTCGCTAAAGCAGGAACTTTGACGCTTTTGGGGCGTGCCCAATTCTCATCAACCAAAAACTGCGGCACCTGCGTACTCTTCCCGCTGCCAGTCTCACCAACGAGCAACGTGACGTTATTGCGTTGGAGGCTTTTGCGGATCTCATCTGCATGGGGAAAAATTGGCAGCTCTTTGCGGCTTTGATAGAGCAATTTCGCCCGGTCTTTTAACGACGTAGATGCATTATTAGGCGCATGACCAGGACCTCTTCGTCTTTTGTCTCTGTTGTCTCTGCCAACATTTCTTATATTACTCAACGGAGGAATAGGTATGGCGTTATTGCTCGTAGAGTTATCCCTTGCTACGGGAACATTCTCAATGGCAGCTGTTGTTGCCACTGATGAATTTCCATTGTGGAACATCACGCACTTTTGGTCAGGACTATGCTTCCCTGGTCTGGTTGTATCCTCCTTTATTTTACGTTTCTTGCTCATTGTGGTGCTTTCGAGCGAAAGCAATGGTTTCACATCACTCTGGTTGATATTGGCAGAATGTGGCTGCTGAAGTGATTTCAGGCCAGCATCCAAGCTATTTTTCAATGTTCTCTTCTTTGTCATGATATAAACAAAATTGAAAGTCCAAGCTATATATGATAGTACAATGAAAAGGGAAACAAATCAGAAAAGAATATTCCCATGCATTCATACATTGTATCATTGAGAAGATGGTGTTTGTCCTTTCATTCTTCTCAGCCCAAGGTTCTGATGCTCAGATGAAAAAAGGATCTGTGTAACAAAATGTGAAATATTACGGTATTTCAGTTACCATATATTACGGGAATCATTTTCTGGGGCTGACTAATAACTAACTTTTTAAGTTGGTTGCAACGAACCAACTATAATTTGCTCTTGCTTTTTTGTCCTCATGCTCTATTGCAACCTTACTGACTTCACTAGGAACTCCAAAACCTCGCCATTTATCAACACCTGTTTTCCTCCCGTGATCGTGCTTCAAATAGCTCCGTGAGGCATCGGGGCTGCTGGTTGCAACGGGTCTTTCCTCCTCTGCGACTGTCAGATCTCTGCGCCTGTTTTCTGACTGTATGGCGGCGGAGCTATTCGGGATGGATTTCGACTCCGGCGGGTCCGTTAATGCTATCCTGATATTTGGAATGAGTGGCTGATTGACAAAGATTGGATTTTGGTTTAGAGGCTAGCAGGAGAAGATAAGGATTACCTTTCCGATTGATTTAAATGCTCATATCGCATGAGGGTATTCTCGTGAAGAGCAATCAAAAAAATTGGGTGTTTCATTATGTCCGATTATGTCCGCGGTGGATGGCTCAGAAAATCCCTGAACCGCACCCACAGACTCCTTTTATCGGCCTGTCAGGGAACATTGTTACAGCGTTTGACCGGAGCGACGTCACCCTGTGAGTATTGCCGATTTCCACTCTTTCTGTTTGGGGAATGAAGAAGCTAAACAAGGTTTTCGGGGGCAGATTAGAAACGTCTTAGGATGTAGTCTCTGTTATCTGGAATCCCTAATAATAGATTGCAATAGCATAATTGACAGTGTCCCTTTTTGATAATTCCCAGCACAATGGATATGGTACAGAGCACATTCTCAGTTTAATCGCGTGTTGCTGGTTCGGGATGAAATGCGCACAGACCATTCGGGCCGACCAACCCCAGATTAAATTTTAAGCTTAATTGAGCCAACATACCCCAGACATGTCGTCGACCTTGTGAAACACGCTTCACTCACTTCTCCACTGCATGTCGTCTTTAAACACTTATTCATAGCCAAACGCAAGTCAGAACGTTAAGGTACCTTTCTAAATGTCTTCCACCATACGTGCTAATCAACCTCCACAAATCGCAGCAACACGCATGGCATGAAACAGACTGTTATCTCGCCAACGGAACCACTGAATATGATTACAGAGCCCTAAAATTCTTACCCGCCCATCGCCATCGGGGAAATACACAGCAAAAGCTTCCTTATTTTATTAATATTGATGCCGCCAGTTCTTTATCTAGCGAAGGAAGCAGTGAGCCAACCAACGCTACAGATTGGAAATCTGGTTTAGCACGACTATGAGGATTGGCCATACATCCATCCGGAAAAGGAGTCGTGAATTAGAACCGAGCGAGTTTGGATGCCGATTGGATGGGAGGACAGTCGCTCATGACATCTAGGTCATTTGTGCAAAAACATGTGCGCGTTACAGCATTGTGTAACAGAAAGCAATACAGGTTCTATCATTGGTCTAACTTGGACATTGCTTTTGGTTCATCTTTCCATGCCCCCAATCCACTCCCTTAAAGCCTTTTTTTTTATAACCCACTCTAGCTACCTTTGTGTAATCGAATGATAGTATCGGCTGCCAAGGGTATGAAGGAAGATATTGACGGCCAGAGTGGGGATATGAGAATTACCTGGCATCAGCACTAGCTTTATTGATGAATCTTCGTTAACTCGTCATCAATCGTGATCGAATGATACATCTGCCATCACGGATGGCCTAGCCTCATGTTTAGCCATGTTGCTAGTCTTCCTGAAAGCGATTACTCTCGCAATTCTGCGCTTTCATCGGATTAACTTGGGGACGTATTGAAACCTGTGACCATGGGAGCTACTAGGTTGGGGTTTTTACCCACCTCCTGTCGAGAGCACGAGCCCACTTGCTGCTCTCGTGTCTCCACTCGTTTCAGGGTATGTGTATTGTGGTTTACCAAGGAAGTTTGTAGGAACTATCTAATGCAGATAAATATTGGCAAACTGAATTTCATATCTGAATGAAGTACAGTGAGAGCCAAAATGAATCGTGAATCTCGGTTAAGGGAATCCTGCCTCTTGCCACCACCAGTCAAGGCATCTTCGTGGACAAGGACTTTTTATTTTGAAAGTTGGGGGTTATAGTAGGCTGGAAGATGGACGATTCTTTTTCGTGAATACTTGGCTTCAAATCCATGGAATCCTGTTGCGATGTGGGCCAGGGGTACTTGCGTATTATCTCATGCTACCTGTACCACACCTATATCCAATATTAAGGCAGTTAGTGGGCTCGTGTAGCTCATTTTGCGATGCTTGAATGGTATTTATTAGCATTTAACGCTATGCGAAGAGCAACCCATCTCGGATATGGGAGTGTCCATAACTACTTAAAGAGGTTAAACAAATACACATTCGGTCGAAACTCTGTCGATAGATCTATTGAACCGACCCTAACAACAGATATATTTCTTTGTTTGGGGATCTCTGGAGGTAGAAAAACAAGCATGACATTTATCACAATAAAATAAACTTGCTTCTTTTCTTCAAAATGACATGTCAAGTTTCGTCATTTAGCAAAAGCAGCTCTGTGAAAGCAACTTGTTCCAACAGTCAATTATCTATCATATAACGACAAACGCTCAAATGGTAGTTGTAGAAGACTGTACTCTTAACACCCAAGCCCTGTCCGATGGAATTTCGAACATTCTTCAAATAGCAGTGATTCATTCGAGAGCGCCTATTGGAGAGGTCTTATTACGGCTCTAAAAATAACTGTGGTAACGTTATCATCCAATTATTAGCCGCTCGTCGCTGAGCCGTCAAGCGCTGCGATCATCGAAAATGCCGTTAGTGGTCTTTCCAAACACATACCTTCAATAGAGCTGGCATTATGGATATGGATATTAAGAGCAGGGGAGCCACCCCCATCACGGCCGATGCTACTCCGTACGCATGAAAACATTGCCCTGTTCAATTTTGAGCATGGGAGCTAATATTCAGGCCATGGCGGAGGCATGTCGGAGATTCGTATCGCAAGCTTCTAGAATCATTGTGCCGCTGCAGTCCAACGGCTTGGCAAGGGCATGGAATGAGTGGAAAAGGAAATCTGATGAGACACTGGCCTCAACTAGTTACCAAAATTCAGTGAAAAAGCCGTTATCCCAATTTTCCAAGGTTGATCGGGTTGTCAGCAGGGAGCCACGCGTTCCGGATAACGGGTAAGATTCTTTTTACGTTGGAAGGTTTGGGAGCCATTTCAAGCCGGTATTATTCGTACGGACAACTCTGATCATCCCGCCCGTCATTTTGGCGTTGAGCTGAGACTTTTACTTTAGGAAAAAGCCAAGGAGAAATTCGGCAAAGTGAAACACTGTTCTGGAATAATTATTTTGAAATTGGGTAAACATTTATGTGCATCTTCTCTTATCTTTTATCTTCTCTTGAATTTTCCGAAGGTTACACCGAAAAATCCCCCAAAATAACTCGACGTGCAGGGTTAACGGTGTCAGATTATCCAATAGTTCAATATTAGCAACAGGGAAACTCGAGTCGTCGTCAATATTCTAATCCCACCTGCAGCGGCGGTCCATCGTAGCATTCCTTATTCCAGGGGGCCGAAACTGATGCGGACACAGCAATTCCCGGTGAGTCGGGGGGTCAACCGTATATCTTCGGGAAATGCTGTGCATGAAAGAGGGATCTTCCTGCGGTTAGGGGCTTAAAAATCACTGATAATTTGTTCGGGGTTCGACTATCATTGCAATTTTTTTTATTTGTTTTTATTTTATATTTTATTTTATATTCTTTAAAGCCATGCTCCGTATACGAGCGGCGGAAGTGGGATCTTCAGGGTTGAATCAAACTTCATTTTTTCGTACCAATAGTAAATAATGAACATGAAAAGAAGCTTTGAAACATGCGCCTGTTTTTAGAGCAATCTCGACAGAATGTAAGGATACTTGGTGGTCTTATTCCCCACTGTACTGCTGGATGTTCTGCGACTTGCCATCAATTATCGTGTAGGTAATGCGGAGTAACTAACGATGGCTTGAAGGATAACTCTCAAGTGCTGCCGCAACGCAGTGAGTGGGTTGTTAGTTTAAACATCTGCTGCACCTTACACCGCCCAAAATCCCGGCCGCGGATTCTTGCATGTTGGATGTAATCATAGAAAGTTTTAAGTCTTTTCGACCCACCAGCCTATAGGATTCGGCGGCTTGCGTCAGTTGATGCTTATCAGGCCCCATATTTCGTCCCTAGGTTGTGGGTTTGTTTCTTTGGGTGTTGACTTGGCTTCTTTCAATTCCTTTGGCTGTTCGTCTGAGAGGAATCTCCACATCACCTGCATTGGGTTTAGGTCAGCCGTCCGGTCAACATCAGCATCATTCGAACCTAGATACATCATCACGTCAGCCAACTTCTGGGCTCTCCCCAGGCAATCCATCCTCTCCTGTTTCCCCCCTCCTCCTCCGGTCTGGGATATTGTTTATTTCTTTTTATTATTATTATTATTATTATTATTCATGCTTATACACTTCTTTGGAATGCTTGACCTTATCCTCTAACTTACATATCTTTCTCATAAATTCTCGGTTTCCTTCCTTTCATCTACTCCATCCATCTCTCTTATCTATACTACTGGTATATATGAACGTCTCAGTTATTCGACGCTACGAGAGACAACGAATCCTCCATCCACGCCCCTCGTCAACCTCTTCCGACTGACTACATCTGCTATAAATCATGGCATTTCTCCTACCTACACATCCTCCACAAAGACAGCAGCCATATACCAGTGCTTCCCAGCGGTCCCTACTCCAGATCCCATCCACGACTGCACTCCACTATCAAGCCCAACAACAACTAGACGAAGAGTCGATAGAATGGGTCCTCTTCTCTCCATCTCAAGCTGGCTCCACCACGGCTCGCAGCCATACTACCTTTACAGAGCGAACCCGGCGCACCGCTGGCCTGTCACGGGTCAGTGATTTCGGGTCATTAGACACCACAGCCCAATCCGAAGATGATGAGTTTGATGGAGGAGAGTTTGAAGATGATACCACAGAGCTTGACAGTCTGGATGATGGACTGCGTGCCTTCCGTGAGCCTGCTATTTACAGGGCAACATCCGTGCACACTGCGAACGCTCCCCAGGCTGTCCACGATGATTCTGCCATTCTCCCTGCTCATGATGGTCTGGGTTTATTCCCAGCCTGTAGCCAGGATGTCCAAAACCAACTCTGGCAGCATGAACAATACAATCTGCGGCGAAGAGGGGAATGGAGGCATCGAAGGCGGTCTAGTGTCCAGAGACATTTGGATACTTTTGAAGAAATACAGGCTCGCGAAATAGAGTATGATAGATGGCAGCGCATTGAACAATGGAGAATGGAACAAAGTAGAGCCTTGTTGCAGGAGATCGAGAAAGAGACGAGACGGAGAAGGAATGGTCGTGCAAGCTATACTAGTGAAAGATTCTTGGCCCGACAAATCTCCAGAAGCGATTTCGGTGATGCCATTTTGGAATCTTGTTTTCATCAGACTGATCCCCTCACGACTGGTGATAGCGGGGTAGTGGAAACGCGGGATGATGCCGAAGCTGACGAGTCGTTCTGGAGGAGAGTAACGCGTAATGTTATTCGAGGTTTGATTGGTATCGATGATTCACTTCTTTCGGTCATTTTGGGAGAGACATTGGTCACGATGGATAAAGACATGCAAGATCAAACATCAAGAACCTGCGATCATACAGATTCTACAGTGGAAAGCTTAAGTGGCTCGTTGGACATGGACCAGGCAATGAGAAATGTGGATGATGCGCTGCAAACCGACGATACCTGGCATGAGAGACTCCTGGAGCGCATTGCTCGTGAGCTGGGCATTCTTGTCCATCAATTGTGTGAACACCCAGGTACGTTCAGCACCTATGTTCGCACTTCTTCGTCTATCACAAACCAGTATGCCGGCATGCCTATTTCTCTTTCTCCCTCCAATTCCACGTCATTTGTCACGCAGCCACCTCTCTCGCGCAACATGTCCAACAATACAGTATCAAATGTTCCTTCAGCATACCCCCCCCAATATGAATTCAAGCCGACCCTTCAAGATGCGGTTACCACTCATCACACCGCTCTCTTCGGAATTGAGGAGCAATTGCCTCTCTACCATCTCAACCCAAACATGCAGACAACATCAATAATTCCCACAAACGCACAATCCAGATCAGGCGACACCCCATCCGACGCCGCCCTCCTCGAGCGCGAGCGTGAGTACTGGGAACGCGAACTGGATATCAAAATGGTCTTTCACTTCCTCCGCAACCGCTTTAGGAAAAACATCCCCTTCACAAATAAAAACAGTTACAGCAGTGCCTCACCATGGCATCGCAGCTCCACATCCACTGCTCCCGCAGACATGACCCACTACACTTGTTCAACAAATCAACAAGACCCATCCCTCCGCGCTGCCATAATCCGCCAACACCACCCACTCGTTGCGCGTGCCCATGCCCGTTCACAATCCCAAATGCAACGGCCCATGACGAGACAAGCACGACAGCCTCCAGCGTCTGTCTCTAGCTCTGCTGCAGCGGCAGGGGGCAGTCCGATCCTGCGCCATCATATCCGCTACACCAGCTCTAGTTGTGCAAGCCAGAGTTCGAAGATGTCCGTTGTCTCTGCTAAGCGGACGATGACGGTTGGCAGTGGGTCGAGTCGACATTACTGGGATATTGGGGGGAGTTTAGGGAGCGGAAGCGTTGTTGTTTCGGCTGTTGGAGGGATGGGGAGTTGGGGAGATGTCTGAGTAATGATATTATGAGGTGTTGGGCTTTGGGGGGACTATTTTTTAACCTATTTTATTTATCATACTTTTATTCTTGGATAATGCATTACATGCGATACATTTTCTGCTCACCGTTCGTGTGATTTTCCCCTTATTCTCTTATGGCCTAGCTTAGCCTTTGCCTGACCTGACATTTCATATATTCTTCGCGTGCGCATTTCTTCTCAAGGTACTGTTCGCATGCCCATTGAGTTTTTGAGGAAATGTCTGCTATCGTTACAGCTATCGGTTTGGGAGGCTCCAGGTGGGCTGGGAAGGGGAACGAAACCTGAACATGATTTCTTCAGGTTGAGAGGAGGATGGCACAGAAAAGATGAGTGCATTTTACTTTCATTGGTATATTTAAAGGAGTATAATATGGCGGTTAGTTCCATATTTTTGTTTCAATAATAGCATATGCTACCACTCTCGACACATAATTTATACGGGCTATACATTCCACTCATAACCGTGCTCCGTTCCCACTTGGGGTTTGTCTATCAATTTCAAATTTCCAGTGTGTACAGTGTGCTATTGAATGCCAAAATCATCATAAATTTGCGGTACCCGATCCGCTCAATGCCCAACAGCAGACAGCTTCTATCGGAGTGGGACTCCCATTGTTCATAACATATACAGGTCTCCAAGACAGGTAACTAATGGCTTTAAGAGGTTGGTCTTAAATATGTCCTAGATCCCTTCTCCACTGCTTCCACTCTGACGACAACAATTTTTTGCATTTGTGCATAAAAGTTACGAAGAATATCGCCACTAAAAAGCTCTCACATGAATTTAAAATAAATAAATAAAATAAAATAAATAAAAAATTTAACTTCCAGTCCAGTAACAAGAAGAATCAGGAGATAATCGACCAGCCATGACGCTGCAACTCCATACCCTTTGAATCCCATGTGGCGGAAGTTGCCTTGACTGGAACGTGTATGTTCCATATAGCCCGGGTCATCCATTGAGAAGATTGGTATGACATATAGGCTGTTGAATCAGAAGATTACCATTTAATAATGGGTACGGAAAGTTTTCCAACCTTTTCGCGGAAATCTAGATGTGCGTGAATGGGTATAACAGGGGCTGGAGGGTAGATCGTGGTTTTAGAACGAGGGTGATTATTACTGCGTCCAGGAGAAGTTATATAGCTCTATGGTGAGGGGTGGGAAGACTGGATGTGATTTATTGTATTCGGGTTCTAGCTACAGTGGGACTTAATGGATATGCCACGGTGGCTTCTCCGTACACTGCACTGACCTCGTGCAGAGCAGCTGGGATACCTAAGAGTGAGAGATGGGTAAGTTGTGAGAATTTGAGCTAGACATGTTGTATGCGACGATTTTCCATCCAGATCGTATGTATGTTGGCTGGTGCTTGAATTATACGTGTGGTTTATTTACGTTGTAAACTTTCTCTATGCATGCAAAGTTCCAAGGAACAGTTAACAATTCCAAATTCTTAAAACGTACAAAAGGATAGACGCCCAAGGATAATATTCCTTTTCTTTATTTTTTGTTTGAAAATTTAGATTTGTATGACAAACAGGGAATAAAAAACATAGATAAAAAAAATGCCACTTCTTTCCATTCATTAACAAATCTATACCTGTGAAAGATTCTCATATGCTTCTGGGAACCGCTTCATGTTTTCCTCAATATTACCCTTATTTCTCAAGAATTGGACGTAAGCACCATCAATCTTAACACGGCCCTCCTGTTTGAGACGGACGTACTCCTCCCGTCTGAGAGGGGTGAAGCCCCAGTTCTTGCTGACAATGATCTTCTGGCGACCGGGGAACTTGTACATGGAGCGTCGCAGGGCCTCGACAGCGGTGGCACGGTGGGCATCACGGGTACGAACGCTAAGAAGGATCTGGCCGATGTTGACACGGGCAACTGTGCCGTTAGGCTTACCAAAGGCACCGCGCATACCGGTTTGGAGCCTATCGGCTCCAGCACATGACAACATCTTGTTGATACGGACGACGTGGTATGGGTGGGCACGGACGCGGAGGTGGAAACCTTCCTTACCGGCGATCTTGACGAGGTATCTATATTTGTGATACAATTGTCAGCAAATGGAACTAGGTGGGTATAATAGATGTCCATTGGAGTGGCGAGGCGTACTTGTTTGCACAGATACGGGCAGCTTCGAGAGCTTCAGAGCTCAACTGTTCGTACTCGTTGGACACCATGTGCACACACAGAGGGAACTCATCGACATTGGCCTTCTTGCGACCGAGATCGAAGATACGGATCTTCGCATCGGGAACACCGCGGTTGAAGCGGGATTTGGGGTATGGCTAAAATGGATGATGAATATTAGTGCGACATATAAAAACGATTCCCATGTTTCTCATTTTCATTAACAATTTCGTTCGCCACATCGCATCGCATTCAACAAACAAATATCTCATCGCTACGAGCTGGTAATGCAGAAGCAATTTCAACAGAACCCGTTGGCGACCAGTTCTCTCGGTTGGCGGCGAAGTTTCGCCATTCTCCCACAACAATGTGTCCGTCGAAAATCAAAAGGGATAAATGAAAAAAAACAGAACAGAAGTAACATCGTACCTTATTCTTGCAGTAACGGTAACATCTGGCTGGACGACGGGCCATTTTGTCGGATAGTCGATGGTGATGACAGCAACTCCTGCGAACCGGATGATGTATGTTGAAGATGTCGTCGTCGTCGTCGTGGATTGCTTTTTAAAGACTTGGAGGTTTGCCCTTTTTGATTTCCAAGCATCGCGGCTAGTGAGATCATGTGATAAACCCTAAACCCTAACATCTGTTTTTGGAATTTAGATTAATAATCCATCCACTATGAGTCACATGACATCAATTTTCTGTGGACATGGTATCGACAATGGGATTCCTGGAAACCATTCCAACAAGACATTGGCCAGGAACTTTTTCCTCCGCCTCTTTTCCGCCAGCAAATATGCTCCCAGGTCCTGCCTTTGGGAGACAAAATCGTATAAGGGACAGGAGAGTTAGCATTCAAGCTCGAGACTGGTAGATAGATGCCAGATGCCCAAATCTATCTGGATCCCATGGACCAATGGCCGCATTTTACGAACAGTGGTAGTTAACGCGGGAGGCAAGCTCCCGGTTCAAATATCTCAATGTTCATACATTCATACAGGCACATACCAACGTCTAACTGATAAAGATCAATCTCTCTCCCAATTTCCTCCTCCAAAGTTCCCTGGGACAACCACTGGTTACCTGTGCCTAAACGAGTATCTGGAGAAAGCAAACCGGTAATCAACCAGGGCATGACTAGGCGCACTTAGGGCTTCCCACCTTTGGGTAGCCACATGGATTTTAGTACGATTGATTGGTATTGAGCGCATAACAATCTTTCACTGGAAAAGAATTTTCAACATAAAAGACGACAAAATCGATGCACGATGAGGTGCAGATAAGGAGATTTGAAAAGAGTATTATCATTAAAAACCTGATAGCCCGATACAAAAGACCCAGAACCACTCAAATCCTGATACAAACGTGCAAGCGGGGTCATATCGTTTGTTTTCTAGAAAGCATGCGTAACGCCGCGAGTTCTTCCAACGTTGGGATTAGCGCTACTAGTGAACAGGACTCCAGCAGCTATTTCTCAATGAAGCAACTTCAATCTCTAGGATGTTTGTTCCTCATCCTTCATCAGCTTTATTATCGGCCCCCGTTTGGTGCAGTGGTATCCATTCGCAGGCTGTTTCTCTTTAGCCTCCAAATCAAGACGCATATCCGAGTGTTTGACGCTAAAATCGGCACCACATGCTACTCGGACATTGGGGCTCAACCATCGGTGTAAACTATACGCAGCACGCTTCGCCCGAATCCATTCTTTTTCCACACACCAACAATAATTCAGAAAAGGGTCTCAAGAATAAAACTGAGAAGGAAATTTATGAGCTTCGGACAAAGCTTGTGGGACACATGTTTTCTATGCAATCGTCCTTAATGGCGTGAGAAATGGGTCCTTGCTAGATTTCAAGGGGCCTGGCTGGTGGCCATTCACTTCAAATGCTTTAGCCTCAAATGACTCGTGAAAAATGGGTCATGACCCACCAACCCACAGCGACTCTTGTCCGAGAACCTAGGGACACCAGGTTACCAGGGATTAACGTATATCGTTCTCGGATCTTTGGGTTCAATGCTCCAGTTCCTGATCAGGTCCCGAGGACCTCCCTATTGCCTATCCTGGCCCTTGGGAGTTCATGACCGCATGGTGGCAATCTGATAATTGCAGGGACTACATTAATTCTTCGGCAACTTCTATTCTCCAATGATGTTTCTTTTTTCTGTCCACCCCCCCTCTCCCCCCCAGTTTCTCTATATTTACTCGGCTGTGCCTATGCTTCTAGATGGAATGAACAACAGCTTAAGTTGCCCCGCTAGGCCCGGATGCCGAGGAGAAAATTGGAGCATGCCCAGCATCTTGCCCGATGGCCAACTGTTGATGCGGATCTATCCAGATACATATCAGAAACCCCCCCTTCTCTCGCTGGCATCAGGTAACTTTCTTTTACTTCCATCTCTCCCTTTCGATCGGATTAATTGGCTCAGACCTTATGCGACAAGCTGTTCCCTGACTGCTGGTTTTGAACCAGTGGAATTAGTCCAGTGATCGCCGGTTTGTTATTAATGCTGATCTTATTATTTATCATATCATAAACTCTACCAACTTGTTATTGATAAACTGCAAATCTGAAGCTGTGCTGGCTTCCATTGGCCCTGGTGGCCTCGGCCGCCTTGGCCACATCTGCAAAGTCTGGCGTTGAAATACGAGCAGATTCGATTGCCGATTTGCCAAAATGCGCCGTAGGTTTCTCAATTTCGGTCACTCTGCGATGAGACGTGATGTTTCCGTCAGGATTTCCAACCCTACGTACATTTCCTAACAATCAAAAATATCATAGACGCGATGTTTGAAGCAACTGGCACCAGAATTCCCGTGCTTGGCTCAAGACCCAACATGTATTTGCTCGAACGCCAATTTAACATCTGTTTTCGAAAACTGCATTATGGGTCACTGCACAATTAAAGAATCTCTCAGTAAGAGCCCACGCGATGCTGATACTGCAGCGAATTTCCGTTAGAGTGGCTGCTGACCATGAAATAAAGCGGCGAAACGTATTTCGGAGAAGAGTTGCGGACACCCTGAACGGGATAGGACGTCTTTGATTTTAATCAGTGGAGTGGTGGGATTTGCTGTTTCATTTACTGCATTTCTTCTACGCATGATATCGAAGTTGCCGTACTTCGGTGGACAGTTTCACTCAGATGACTGGGCCATTTCTGTCTCCATGGTGAGGCTTTCAACCGATCGGCTCAAATCCATCCTCTCCAACAATCTACTTACGATTCATTAGGTTTTCGGGATACCTCTAGGCATTTTAGCAGTTACTCGTAAGTACCTGCTTGTCATCAGCAATGGAGTTTCCATTATAACTTGGACGCCATTCTAAAATTCTGTAGTTGCCAATGCCGGTCTGGGGAAAGATATATGGAATGTTCCCTTCGATGATATTACTTATATCCTTAAGGTGTGCCGTTCCACTACATGTCTTGCCAACCCAGTGAAAGTATGGTCTTTACTAACAATCTCCCCCGTTACCATGAATCGTATAGATATATTACGTACAAGAAGTAATGTACTTTGCGACAATAAACATAACGAAAGTATCCATATTATTTTTCTACCTGCGGATCTTCCCTTATCAAAATTTCAGAATCGCGAGTTGGATTGCGATGGGCATCACCATTGCATATTGTCTTGCTCTCATTCTTGCAGCATTGTTTCAGTGCACCCCAGTCGACATGGCCTGGAAGAATTGGGACGGCGAACATCAATCTGCCAGGTGCAGCAACATCAATCTGATCAGCTGGATAAGCGCGGCTGTAAATATTGTTTTAGACGTTGTGATTATCGCAATGCCAGCTTGGGAGTTATTTGGATTGTCTCTATCGATGAAGAAGAAGCTCCAAATTCTACTCATGTTTGGTGTTGGATTTTTGTTAGTTTCCCTACTGTCCTCCCCCTTTTTACAGACAACAACAGAAACATTTGAGGCCCCTATCTAACCACCAAAAACACCTACCAGCGTCACAATCGTCAGCACTATCCGCCTTCAAGCTTTGCTCCAATTCGGGAATTCCCGGAACATAACCTGTAGGTCCCCAAATCCCCTCACAATATACTACCCCTTTTTCTAGCGCCCCCTTCTTACTTGACATCTCACAGGGGATCACGTTCCCGCTGGCTACTGGAGCACGATTGAAGGTCATGCCAGCATATTATGTGCTTGCATGCCGGCCATCCGCGCTCTGCTTCGCAAAATCTTCCCATCACTATTCGGTGACCGAACTGGCGCCTCGTCTAATGGCACCAGGGGTGCGCGTAATAACGGTGGGAATTACATTGTTAATAATGGTGGAGGCAGAGTATTTTCTTCAAACGCAGCTGGACCGCAGTCACCATGCTCTCCGGATGTGAGGAGTTCGCTTGGGAAGGATGGACAGGTATTTTCCGAATCAGATATATTTCCGCTGGTCGAGAGGGGAGATTTAGGGCCTGAACTTGGGTTTGGGAGTTATACGGTTATCAGGAGTGATAATAACAGATAACGGGTTTCCATCTTTCGTTTCTCCTACACTATAGACTCCATTTCTATGAATACACATTTTAAATAAGTTCTATAAGTTCTCACTTTGTGATTTTGACTTGACGGATTTTCCATCAGTTCAGGTACAATTGAACTAGGAAAATTGAAACGTAGCTAAGCGACTGCCTGCCATCCATTGAAGTGATTTCAAGTATGGGCATAGCCATTAGAATCCTTTTGCATTCTGTGATAATTCCCATGGTATCTTTTAGTGTTTTATTATCTCATGTCCGGTTCTACGCTTAGGTAGCTTATACAGTACATACATGGATAAGACCAGATCGAGGAGATGAGAAAGTAGCTGCAAAGACCACTATCTATCTCCAACATGCCACCAACATCAAACACTAAGACCAACCGGTCACACGGTACACTACCACTTCCAGTAGCAAGAAGAAGCAGGGAAAAAAACACTATCCTCAATTCAAACGCCCCTCCCCATCCCTTAATGAGATTTCCATTCAAGCAGCAGTGCCAGAGAGGATATCGGAGTCACCGGCATCCAAGATGGCCATGGTGGAGCATCTGAAGAGCTTTCCGCAGGCGGTTCCAAGCTCAATCTGTAAAATATGAAAAGAATTCCATAATTCCCGACCCCGTCCCGTTGGGGGGAGTACGGAGATAAAAAGGATGAAGTATAGTCAGCGTGTGATCGATACCCTCCGAAGCTTTGTTGTTAGGGGATACATGTTAAAGCTTCTTCGCTGGGTAGACATGCTACATTTTTTTTTCCATGGTCCGGCTCAGAGCTCGAGCTCCACTCATTCAACCCAGTAGTCTTTTGGGCTCATTGAGCCTGACGCCAGTTGTCGTGTTGGCAGCAATGAATTTGGAGCTTGTAAGTGGAGCCGAGCCGAACCGGTCGATGTAGCATGCAGGGGAATGTATGAGACGAGAAAAGAAGGGGAGGGGGGTGGGTTTGGGAAGAGTTAGCTTACGTTGTTTCCGGAGAAGTGGTGGACGCTGGTCTTGGAAAGCATGGAGTAGTCTAAATGAGTCGAAAAAGATATAATTAGCATCATCGCTACTTCGCATCTCATCATACATACTCATCGAGAATAGATGAGAAGAAAAATGGTGGGTATATTCTTACATTCAAGTTCACTCTTGCGGAGGGGAGGAGTGTTGCCGGCAATAATGACGAGCTTGGCTTTGCCGGAGCGGAGGGCCTTGAGGGTAGACTTGTAGCCAAGTGTGACTATATTGGATTATGAATCAATCAGTCCCGGCTCTTGGTCACGTTCGAAATCCCAAAGGGGTTGAATTTGGCTTTTTTTTTTTTTAAGAAAAAGTTATATTCATGTTGGACTCACCCTTGCCAGACTTCATCACAAGCGCAAGGCGCGAGTTGATGTTCTCGGCGCTCTTCTTAGCCTTCTTTGGTGCCATCTTAACGCGATTAGAATGTCAAAAGACTTTCTAAGTGTGTTCAATTAAAATTTGTGAGTTTTGCGCTCCGGCACGGAATGGATGTTGCTATATCGAAGAGGTATGTTCGCTTGGTCCAGCGAAATTTGGGGCGTATTTGTTGTGCGGGAAGCGGAACGAGGGAAAATATTTTTCCGGTTTATCTAACGTAGTTAACAAAAATGTGATTGATTATGTAATCATACCCAGTTCCAAAAGTTAACAACGGAGTAATACGACTCTCTGAGGATTTGATACTGGGATGCAGGTGATTTTGATGTGAACGTGTAGTTAAAGTATTGTATATTATCCAGGGTATACACTACATTGAATGCCACTTAACTATCAGCGAGGTCGAACGCCTATTGAATCGCTTGCAGCGTCAAACCTCAAACATCTAGCCCTTCCTAGGCAAAAGAAATTCCATTGTGCTCGACGGTTTGTAATATATAACCAAAATCCAAATAAAGAAAGCTTGAAATGGTATACAATCCTTGTCACCGTTGCCGTTTTGATCAGTTGGTATATCAGTGCTGGCGGGTATACCAAAAGGAGTCAAACACTGAATGCGTGGAGAGAATAGTTTTGCTTGTAGGGAAAGGGCTGGTATAATTTGCTGCGTTATGTATTTCTAATGGAAAGCTGGGCTTATCCTGAGCTCAAGCCGGAATCATGTAAGGTCGTCAAGTGGCTGAACTGCTTTGGCATTGTGACCACAGCAGCATAGCCATCCATCAGCGCTTGTCGATCTAATACAAGATCTCGGGGACTGCACCAAACGAGCCGCAACGTAGGGGCGGTCGGGAGACGAAACAGAGGGTAAATGTCCACTCCACCAACAAAAGTCAATAATAATATCACAGTGAACAACCCTTTGTGCATAGGGAGGAAAAAGTATCCGTATTGTCATAACTTTCAAGCTATAGCCGAAACAAAAGCATATGATAGTGGCGAAAGAGCTTCATAGAGTAAAGAGAGGGATTTGACATGAATAGTAGAACAGGGGCAAGCGAAAACATGGTAGAAACGATCAAAGAGCCTTAGTCACGTATCAGAAAAAAGTGGGATGGTGAGAGAAGAGCTGGATACCCTGTTGATTAATAGACAAGCTGTCCAAGACGTTCTGGGCCGGGCCAACCACAAAGACCCAGAAGGAAAACAAAAGGGTATCTCCGGACTTCTCCAAAGAGCAAAACTATCTGTCTAGCCTTGTTGGGGACAGAAATAATAGTTCAATGTTGGAAACCTGAAGGAAAGCCAAGAACGGGGGAGAATAAACCACCCCTATGCGCTTTGGAAACAAAACACTATTAACTCCGCGGCACCGCAGTTTGCTATCTGCTGTTTGCAGTCCACCAAATATACCGGCTGCCCATGTTCCATAACCCATGCATCATCCATGCATAGATATCTGTATTGATCGTCTCGTCGTGTTGTTGGAGATCAACTGCCAACGGAAGCCTTCGGGAAGTTCCATCAACGAAGACTGGCTTAGTCATCTATTCTTCTAGCTCGGAACGGATCACGTGCTGCAGATTCAAATGTCCAAGGTAAAACGCGAGCACCGAAGCTGATTGGCTGATAATAAATAGCATAGTTCCAGAAAGGAATAGCGTGCCAAGGCTGGCTGCTGGGAGATTACTTGGTATTATTACCGCGTCATGATATTACATCCTGGACTTTGCGGGGGCTGTGTCACGATCCGTAACTGCTGTCAATTTGCTGTCGGTTCCGGTATCGAAGCGTAATGTACCGTGTCCAAACGGCGCATTGGATGAGGTCAGCATCCTGTCTGGGAAATTGGGCTCTACATGTAGATATAAACATGATAGAAGCAGACAACAACGACGTTTTTTTTTTTTTTTTTTATATAAATTTCACTCATCATTCACTATGCCCCTATGTACCTTTTGAGCTTTCACTCGGAAGAGTATCCTAATATTTTGCTTTTCCTGCTATTCTGAATTTGTCCTCGACCTATTGTCAGCTGCCACCCTTCGGGATACTTTGGGCATCAAGCTTGGCCAGCTCAGCTCACAGCCTCAATCAACCACTCGTTTCCTCTTCTTTGACAACGCAACCTCACTCGACTCTTTCAGCCTCGATAGCCACCATTTCAATCAGGCTAGTTTTGGCAGCCCATTTTTTCCCCATTTTTCTTTTCTTTTTTCTTTCAAGCACATGCGTGATTCGCGTCATTCTCTTTCCTTTACATAACCCAAGTCATGTCGAACTCATCAAAAAAGGCGTCTTTTGGTGGAGCCGGTCAAAGATCTTCAACCACAGACGCTACAGCAACTTCACCAAGCAGTCAAACCCCCCCACAGTCTCCGCACTCTTCGGTGAACGGCCTAGGTAGGTCCCCTTCTACGAGACAATCCCCCGGTCCCGTCTCCGCCCGAGCAGCGGCGCGTAAACCGGGCGCAGGTCGTTCGAATCTCAGCATGAGTTCGGTTCCCAGGCACCCTTCAAACCCCGCAGACGATGACGCGAGAGCTCAGAATGCTGCCATCATCGACGAGCTGAAAGAACAGGTTAAGAAAGCGGAAACCGTGTCAGATCAGTACCGGAAGCAGTTAGGTGTCTTGCAGTTGCGACTCGATGAAGCAGTTAGCGAACAGTCAAGACTAGAAGAGCAGGCACATGAAAAGGATGTCTCGTTAAATGCGCTTCAGGCGGAGGTCAAGGAGCTCACGAGGCAAATCCGCGACTTACAGCAAGCCCATGAGGCTGAACGAACTGGAATGGCTCAGGAGAAAGAGCAACAGGGAAAACGGGAGGGGGATTTGCAGTCAACCATCCAGCGCTTGAAAGAAACTATTGCGCAAAAGGAACTCCGCATGAACGTCGAGAATGATCGAAATCTCTCCCGATCTCGTAAGTTCTTCCTCTACTTGGATTTGATATGTAACAACCCCACGAATACTAACGCTTTATTAGCCAGCTTTCGGAAAAGAGCCTCAGCAGACATCGAAAATGGACAATTTGCGCCATCTTCGCAGCTCCAGCGCAGTCCTTCCCGCAACAACTCGAAGCTGATTTTACAGAAGGACAAACTCATCGAATCCCTGAGGCTCGAGTTAGCGGAAGCCCAGATCAAACTCGTCGAAATGGAAAATATGGGAGGTGGTCGCCACCATGAGTTAGAGCGGGAGCTTCTTGAAGCAAGGATGGCAAATGCCCGTCTGATGGAAGATAATGAGAGCTACCAGCTCCTTTTGAGTGAGAAAACGCTGAATGGAGATTTCTCCAAGGGAGATTTCATGCATGAGAACTACCAGGAAAACCAACAGGCGAGTAGCGGACTTGGATCACTTGCGGATGAACTTGACTCGGTTGGTGAAGGTGGAGATGTTGACTCTCGTCGACGACTCGAAGGAGAAATCAAAACCCTTAAGGATCAAAATAAGGCCTTGACCCTTTATATTGAAAGAATAATAGGACGCCTCCTCCAAACCGAGGGATTTGAACATATTTTAGACAAAAATGACAGTGAACGTCCTGGTTCGCTCACGGCCAGACATGCCAATGTCGACAAGGACCTGCCTCCCCCCTCCTGGAGAGAAGACCGAAGGTGCCGGACAGACATTGCTTCAACGGGCAAGATCCGTGGTGTCAGGCCAAAGCACCCGACCCAAGCCCAAGCAACGGACTGCAAGCAATCTCACGCAGTCAACAATCGACGAACCTCATATCGAGAGCCAGCCTACCATGAATGAGAATCCTGATACAGCACCAAGTATTCCCATAGGACGTTCCAGACACCGAAGGACACGATCGGACCAAGCGGATGGAGCCGCTGCTGCGGTCGTGGGTCAGATGTATCGTGGACCCCCGTCCAATGGCCCAATGAGTCCCGGAATTAGCCCTACATTCTCCTCGGGCCAAGGTGCGTTCTTCTCCAGCTCTAGCATGGCGGCAAAACGCTCCTCTGTCGCCGTTGGATCTGTTTCAAGCAGACGCGTGAGCACCTCGCCTAGCGTGAGGAGCGATCGCAGTGGTGAGGTAGCCTCAACAACCGAAAGCACATCCAGCCCCCCACTTTCAGGCCCGGGAATGAACAACTATACTGGCGCAGTAATGACGCAGAATAAATTGCGACCGTTGCGTCTTGTTCAGGAAAACAAGGAGCTGGAAGGAGGTGATGAGCAGGCTGCTGATGAGGAGGCACGTAAGAAGGCGAATCGCGGAAGCTGGATGTCCTGGTTCAATCGTCCTGGTCAAACGGAGCCTCTTCCTGGTGTTGCCTCGGCCACATGAACTGGCTTCAACCCCTTTCAAGCCGTTTACATCTTGCTTTCCCTTCGGTCTAGCACCTTTTTACGCCTCATGACCGTTGATTTTCTCTTTTCCATAGCTTCTTCCTTGATATCGTTGTGCATGTTGGATCTGCTCTAACGGCCAATTTTTATTATACAGACCAATTTGAGATAATGTGGAAGTCACAGGTTTTTGATTGCATGTATCATTTCTCTCACCACTTCTCCCGCTTTTGCATGTCCTTTGCTTCTAAGCTCCCAGTGTTGATATCTACATTACAGCATATATGGTTTAATTTCTTCCTGGCCAGATATTACTGCCAGTGTCCTATATGAATATTCCAGTTCATATGTTGGGGAGTCTCATGTCGTGGTTTAGGATAGATGTTGTTGGCGTTGCCCTCCCCTCCAATGACCCGTTCACGTTATATTTGCCTATAATCCCCCTAGTGAAGGTTTGGGTATTGCTGTTCTAGTGTCTTGCCTTTGAGTCTGGTATTGGATTATATATTCTCCTTTTTCTTTCTCACCCTTCCCTTCCCAACTCTTAGATATGAATTATTATTTATTATTGACGTACTTACTCTACGTTGCATTGTCGTCTAACTTTGATACGACCCTTAACCCCGTTGTTTTCTAGTCTATATATTCAGCGGAGAGAATATCTTACACTCTTTCCAATTTCCCCTGTAATCCTACGTTTTGAGACCTACTACAAATATCTTCGCTTGATATGTATCTTTTGAGAGGGTGGGAGGGAAATCTATAGTTTAAACATAAACAATCTTAACTGTCTCAAGGAGCAACGGCTTTCAGTGCTAGAATCCCATTTGATCTAACATTTGCAAATCATATACATATACACTAATGTGCCTATAAGGTATGCCAGATCTGGCATTTACCATAGAAACAATAATGGTTGTTAATAAATATGAGGACGTATGTAGGAGTCTACCAGACAGAAAAAGGGGCACCAAAGGTGGATTCTGCATCACGTGATATTTCGACAGCTCATCCGCAACAAAATTATCATCTGAACAATCGTAAACCAACGAATCCCCATTGAAAAAAGAGTAAAAAATACACAATATCACAACAGCCAAAATGCTGGCCCCAATGTCCCTTTTCTCCGTCAATGCGATCCTCATCATGTCCACGGACGACTCGTCCCGGATCTTCGCAAAATACTACTCCCCTCCACACCGTCCCGCTGGCACTTCAGCCAACTCAACAGACTACCCTGGCGCAAACCCATACCCCAACCTGAAGGACCAGAAGGCATTTGAGAAGGGCCTGCTTGAGAAAACAGTAAAGCAAACGAGCGATATCATTCTGTACGACAATCGGGTCGTGGTGTTCAAGATGGAGGGTGATGTGATGCTCTACGTCGTTGGCGCCGCGGAGGAGAATGAGGTGTTGCTGTATAATGTCGTCCTTGCCCTGAGGGATACGTTGAATATTTTGCTACGGTATGTGTGCGATTTTCAATTTTCAATTTTCAATTTTTTTTCGTGTTTTGGACAACTCCGTTTGTTTGGTCCGCGACAACTGATCATTTCAAACATGACTATCTATAGTGCCGGCGTCGACAAGCGCAGCATTATTGAAAACTACGACCTTGTTTCGCTGGCTATTGACGAGATTATTGATGATGGCATCTTTTTGGAAACGGATGCTGTTCACGTTGCCTCGCGTGTCAGCCGCGCTCCGGCGCAAGATATGCCAAATATGAAGGGAATTGATCTGTCGGAACAGGGCTTGTTAAATGCGTGGGAGTTTGGGAAGAGGCGGATTGCGGAGCAGTTGCGGCAGGGGCTGTGAAAATGTCAGGCTCCTTGTTATTTGATTTGGCAGTCATCTTTTTTTTGGTCTTCTTTTGTCTCAGCGGGTTCTATACGGCTGCGGGTTACGGCGTTCTGGTGTTATTTATTTTGATATTCGCTATATGCTTATAGAATAGATTTGTTTCTCTATTTGAATGTGTTATGAATCTATTATGCCCTTCTTTTTTATGGTGTTTCTACCCACATCAGATCAAGCAGTTTGGTGTTGATAGATTTAGCTCAGCATTGCAAGATTGGACCTAACAGAGGATTCAAATTATTTTTTGCATTTTCTACTGTTTCCCATGTACTTGGAGATCTATTAAATATATTGTTATTTTATTCAATTTTCGATGTAGTTGTTGTCGTGGTCTCAATTATGGCATAACTACCGACAAGCACCGCCCCACCTACGTCACTCTCCTACCTGGGTTTTTTTTTTTTTTTTGTGAAGACATATAATTAACATCCGGCCATCAAAAACCTGCGCAACAAGAGTCAGCCAGGGAACCATTCCCAAATCCTATAAAAATGAAGCAGAGATTCTCCTCTCTTGATGTTAAAGTGTGTTAAAGGTGTTCCTTTTAAATATACATGTTCAATACACTAACTAGAACAGGTCATATCACAGGAGCTCTCACGCGCTCTGGTCGGCTTGCGAATTTCCAACATATATGATCTATCTTCAGTAGGTAACCATTTACTCCCCTCTATAAGCATCTCCAAAGCTCCCTACTAATATAGATTACCACAGCGCATATGTCTCTTTAAACTTGCAAAACCAGACACACGGAAGCAACTCATCGTCGACATCGGGTTCAGGTGCCACCTTACAGAATACTCTCGGACGACTGCTGCTGCCCCCTCACCATTTATCAGCCGCCTGCGAAAGTTCCTGAAAACAAGGAGAGTGACAGCCGTGTCCCAACTGGGTACAGATAGGATCATTGATATTGCACTTAGCGATGGCAATTTCCATCTCCTCCTGGAGTTCTACGTCGGGGGTAATATCATCCTGACAGACAAAGACTACAAAATCGTTGCATTACATCGAATCGTGCATGGTGGTGGTGAGAGAGAAGAGGTTAGAGTTGGATTGCAATATGGTATTACCAACAAGCAGAATTATAATGGGGTGCCGCCGCTGTCTATTGAACGGTTACGGGAGACATTACAACGGGCGGAGGAGGCAGAAGGAGAGAGTGGTGCAGTAGAGGGTCCCGGAAGTAACAAGAGGGGGAAAAAAAGGCAAACGGAAGCACTAAAGCGGGCTATCTCGAGGGGATTCCCCGAATATCCCGCTCTTCTTCTAGATCATTCATTCCATGCGGCTGGTTTCGACGCTAATTTGGAACCGAAACAAGCACTGGAGGATAGTGAACTGATGAAACGGCTGATGCTTGTGCTTACGGAGGCGGAAAATGTTATTGCCAGACTGTCCACTTTGGAGGACACGCCGGGGTATATAATTTTGAAGGGAGAAAGTAAAACGGGAGAAGCGATCACAGAGGCTGATACTGATTCCCCCAAGCCAAAAAATATGCTGTATCACGATTTTCACCCCTTCAAGCCGAAGCAGTTTGAAAATGTGCCTGGCATGACAATTTTGACGTTTAATACGTTCAACAAAGCTGTGGACGAGTACTTCTCTTCTGTTGAGTCTCAAAAGCTTGAATACAGACTTACTGAACGTGAGGAAATCGCAAGGAGGAAACTGGAAGCTGCACAGAAAGACCAAGAAAACCGTGTTGGGGCACTGAAGGAAGTCCAGGAACTGCATGTCCGCAAGGCCCAGGCAATTGAAGCTAATTTGCTGCGTGTTGAGGAGGCGATCAATGCTGTCAACGGTCTGATAGCACAAGGGATGGACTGGGTAGAAATCGCCCGATTAATCGAGATGGAAAAAAGCCGCCAGAATCCTGTTGCTAAAGTTATAAAGTTGCCCTTGAAACTCTATGAGAATACGGTTACTCTACTATTGGGAGAGCCTACGGAAGATGAAGAACCGGCGGACGAGTCTGATGAGGAGGAAGAGGATTCTGAGAGTGGTGATGAGGATGGAGGTAATAAAGTGAAGTTGGAAAGGTCAAAGAAGGCGCAGCAGCAGCTACTTTCTATCGATATTGATCTTGGGATTTCGCCATGGGCGAACGCAAGACAGTATTATGAGCAAAGAAAGGCTGCTGCAGTAAAGGAAGAGAAGACGCTCAAATCAACCAAGAAGGCAATAAAGAGCACAGAAAAGAAGGTAACTACGGATTTGAAGCATGCATTGAAACAAGAGAAACCAATCCTGCGGCCTACAAGGACGCCATTTTGGTTTGAAAAGTTCATGTTTTTTGTGTCTTCGGATGGATATCTTGTCCTGGGGTGGGTGTTACATCTGATTCCGCGCTATTATAGAGTTCATTTGCCGTGCTAACAAATTAAGCAGTGGCCGAGACCTTCAGCAAACCGAAATACTCTACCGACGATATCTTAAAAAGGGGGATGTGTATGTACATGCTGACGTACAAGGAGCTACTCCTATCTTTGTCAAAAATAAACCTGGCACCCCAGATGCTCCTATTCCACCTGGAACTCTTTCTCAAGCAGGCAACCTTTGCGTAGCGACTTCGAGCGCGTGGGACTCTAAAGCTGTAATGGGCGCCTGGTGGGTGAATGCCGACCAGGTATCCAAAACCGCACCGTCAGGAGAATTCGTAGGAACTGGCGGCTTTGTGATTCGGGGCGAGAAACATCAGCTCCCTCCTGCTCAGCTTCTCCTTGGGTATGCTGTGATGTTTCAAATCAGCGAAGATAGTATCAAGAACCATACGAAGTTCAGAGTGCAGGATGAACCATCTATCGTGGAAATTGCGAAAGAGGTCCAGGCAAATGAAGTTTTACACTCAAAACAGGACTCAGAAGCCCCGGGAGCAGATGGCAATAAGGAGATAAGCCTTGCATCTGAAGAGCATGATAGTTCAGATGAGCAGGATGAGGAAACCGATAATCCATTGTTAACTGGCATGGAGTCTGAACCAGACGATTCCGGCGGCAATGAAAATAAGGGCGGTGATAATGGAGAAGAGAAACTACCATCTGATGACACTGATGATGAAAAGGAATACAATTCGGTAGTGACCAAAGAAACGGTGGTTCTAGAGTCGGGAGGGGATGAACCAATTACTCAACCTGAAGCTGATGTCTCTGAGCAGCAACCTGGCATCACCAAACGACAAGCTATTAAGCACCTGTCTGCCCGAGAAAGACGTCAATTGAAAAAGGGAGTCCTCATCGAACAAACTTCTGTCCGAGTTGCCGATGCCGAATCCCAATCAAGCTCTCCAACCCCATCTGTAGCACCATCAGTTACAACCACCACCAATACAAACACACTTAACTCTAACATCCGCGGCAAACGGGGTAAGAGCAAAAAGCTGGCAACCAAATACCAACACCAAGACGAAGAGGACCGGGAACTCGCTCTCCGCCTCCTCGGATCAGCACCGAAGCCGGATAAGTTACGTGAAGCCGCGAAGAACAAAGCGGAGCGACAGGCAGAGCTCGAGGCGCAAAAGCAACGTCGTCGAGAACAACATGATCGAGCAGCACAGGCTGAACGGGAACGTTACAAGGCACTGCAGCAACAAGGAGGCGACGGTGGTGAAACGCAGTTCGATGACACAGACACTGCGGCAGATTTATCTTGTCTTCCCTCTTTGGTCGGCACACCAGTCGTTGGCGACGAGGTCCTGGCGGCGATTCCTGTCTGTGCACCCTGGGCAGCGTTGGGGCATTATAAGTATCGCGCAAAGCTACAACCAGGGATTGTCAAGAAAGGAAAAGCTGTCAAAGAGATTTTGGGGAAGTGGATTTTTGATGCCACTGCTACTGTGAATGCTATGGAGAAAGATAGGAGAAGAGATATGGGGAAACTGCATGCTGATCCGTCTACTCTTGGAGACACCCGTGGGGACAAGGGTGAGGATGAAGTTCTGAATGGAGAAGAGGACAAGGCTTCCTTGAAGCAGCTTACTGCCATGGAGTTGGAACTTGTAAAGGGATGGAGGGATGCTGAGATCGTGAATATGATCCCCGTTGGAAAGGTTAAAATTATTTCCGGTGGTGGTGGTGGTGGTGAGAAATTGGGAAAAGGGAAAAGCGGGAAAGTCGGGGGAGGGAAAGGCGATGGAGGGAGGAGGCAAGGGAAAAGGAAGTAAGAGATAGAGGCAGAGTATTTTTTCTAAATTGTGTGATGTACAGATAGATGGATTGTCTAGTTCATGTATATACCAAGGAACCGAATTGCATCTCGATCTGGATAGCAGGCAAAACAAAAGGTCCTGGTCAGGAGATAAGTTCTCATAACTTTCTTCGTTATTGCCATATCGCTTCATAGCCCTGAACATACTGTATCAGGGGCATAATGAGCATAAGAGGGGGCTGAATGATATTACAGGTGAAGAAGCGCCACTGATGATTTAAGCAAGGAAGAAATGAAATCATTAACTAAAAATCTATATTTCCCCTTCTATCGAAGAGAAGCAAAATAGGAATCTATATCACCAGACCGAAAACAATTCAAAAGTAATCCGTCTTCGTCATCTAATTTCCTCCTCTGCCGCTTTTCGCAACCGATTCATGATCGCAGCCGCAAGATCCCCTTCTGTATCCGGGATGCCTTCAACATATATTACGGAGACATTTTCCTCATCTAAACCGCGTAAAGCAGAAAATAAGCCCCTTGCAATCGATTCTGTATCTCGACCAATGCTAACATCGAAGAGCTCAACGGGGGTAGCCAAGTTGAGTTCTGCGGAAGGGAGAAGCCGCAGGTGAATCTGTTGGTGAACTTCACTGGGTGGAGAGGCGAGGGGATCAGTTTGGGCATTGGATATGCTCGATGGCTCTGAACCAGTTGAGCCATCGTTTAGTCTATATTCAGGGGAACTAGGAATACCCAATCCCTTCTTCCAACATTTGGTCCTGACTATCCCTACACGAGGGAAAGAGGATGCAACGTCGCTACAGCCATGTTTCTCTTCACCAGTATCCCGTGCTAGATCCTGAAGCAGCCTGGTTTTGACCGCTTGAATACCCTTCCCCGCCTCAAACAGGACAACTTTCGCCTTCGGGGAATAATGCTTATACTTCATTCCGGGAGCCCGCGGTGCCTCTTTACCCTGCAATGCGCCATCTTTATACCCAACTCGCACGTCCTCCCATCCAGGGCACGCCCGTATCTCTTCAATACCAATACCTCCTGGACGGAGTATTGCTGGGGGGTGTAGAAGTCCGTCAACCACAGTACTTTCCACTCCAACTCCACAGGGACCTCCATCCAGGATAATATCAATACGTCCCTGCATATCAGTAAACACATGCTGAGCCGTGGTGGGAGATGGTTTTGTTGAGGCATTTGCAGACGGGGCTGCAAGTGGTCTATCCGTGAGATGTATGAGGAGTCTTGCAAGCGGAGAAGATGGCATTCGAGCGCCAAACGTAGTAAGTGTAGATGTAACCTCCGGTGCGAGAGGGGAAGGCGTTGGATTCGGTAATATGATAGTCAATGGGCCAGGCCAAAATTTGCTTATTAGAGGCTCGTATATGGGCGGGATGAGATTGGTTTCTTCTCTCTCCTGGTTTCCCGTCTTTCTCGAGTCGGAACTACCATGGTCAGGTCTTGATGAGTGCGATCGCAGGATGCGCTGTAATTGCTCCCGTGAGCTAACATGAACGATGAGGGGGTTGTCTGCCGGTCTTTGCTTGGCTTTGTATATGCCCTGAACAGCCGCGCTTCGTGTCGCATCCGCACCTAATCCGTACACAGTCTCCGTAGGGAATGCCACTGGTATATCGCTCATTCGCAGTGCTTCTGCGCTTTCAAGTAGAGCCTTAGCCTCCGGGTTCCCTCTCTCCAATTCTACAGTCCATTTTTCAACTACTTGTTTGGTAGTATCCTGCGCAGAAAAATTTAAACTGTGGACGGGCAAAACCCTTGTTATCCTCTTCCCTGTCTCCCCATTGCATTGATTCATGGTCTCCATCAACACATCATTCCGCGCTACCATAGCTGTGGGAACTCTTTGCGCAGTGAGGAGCCGGAGAGCGGGGAAGAGGCGATAGGAATTTATGGCAGCCGTTGTAGCAGACGCCTAAGGCTAAGCTTCGTCTTCTTGACGAACCACGGCGAAATATACTACGTAGCAGCGGGTCGTTCGGGCGTTTGATGCGCAAAATCGATACTAAGATACACACGCCTAGTTAGAACACTCCGCGATAATTCCAGACCAACCGCGCTCGTGGATGAGATCCATTGGATTGGAGACGGGGACATGGCCATGTTCCCATACGTACTATTTTTTGCAAAAGACAGTAGAATCCAAATTCAAATCAAGCCAATAAAGCTAGACAATTCTGAAATGTAATAGAAATATCATGAAACTGCGATCCCTGTCATGTAGTGTTGGTATCGGTTGTTGGGTAGTTATCCTTTAATGGTAGTATTTGTTCCGCGATTTTTTTTTCCTTTCTTCGATGACTCTTTCGATGACGTCGAACCACCAAGAGGCAAAATTATACTCCGTAAATATATAGTTAACAGTTACCCCACCATCGATCTACGAATCTCATACCAAGCAGTGTAAACAAGCACCGAAAAATTGTATATCATCTATGGATATGTTCATCTATGCTTACATATCGGGCTACTGTTGCTCTATGCACATACATGGCAATGTAAATGGCCATATTTCTTCGACATATCCAGTCGATATCGCATTACCTTATATAGAGGAGAGTAATTCCTCTATGTTCCGCGGTCACAAATCTCTAGGAATTCTCAGGGTATTATAATATAAAACTCAGAGCATGCGGTTCCTTACGAACATGAAAGCAGTGCGCAAACTAGTCGAAGATACGCTTCATGCGAGGAACAAAAACAATGGAGGACCATTTGAGAAGTGCTTTCGAGAGGTATTTTCACTCCTTAATTGTGATTAACAGAATATGAAACCCTAGTGGGACATAGCAAATCATAGCCACTGAGGGATGAATATTTGTCAACTCTCTCATTTGTGCAGCTTCATCATAACCGCAATACGACGAAAGTCTAGGACGTTGCCCGTAGAGATGAGACTAAAGCACTGAGTGGTCGAGGGATCATATAATCAGGTAAATAACTCGTTCGATAGTCGGGCATATCTTCTGGTTCACCACGAGAGGCAAAGAAAACGTCCACAAACATTTTCCGCATTCACCTCGTCAAACATTCTCCAGTTTGTAAACCTCATAACCAGGCTCCTCGTACGGATGAGCCTTAATCAGCGCCTTTACAGCTTCCTGCATTGTAGATCTTCCCAAGCAAAGAACCTCCACGCGCATTTCTTCCACAAACTCGAGCGCACCGACTTTACCAATGTTTGGATTCGCACCGTCTCCGGGGAGAAACTGGCCGGTGCCCGGAGACTGAAAACAGACCCGGCTGTATTTTCCTTGTGGGTACTGCCCAGCACCGGCATCGAAGACAGCATCTTTACAGGCTTCCACATGAGATAGCGGGGCGAAAAATATGAGTTTGAAACGGTCTTGATCCATGACAGGCGAAGAAACGTAGGACCGGATATGATGGGATTGGATGGAGCCTGCTGGGGAGAACAACGAGCGATGGGAAAGTGACGAGATCCTGACAGTGCGTCCTAGAGAGGCGAGGAGCATCCCCTTTCCTCCTTTCCACGCTTCCTCCTCTTTGCTTCTGCCCTTGCCGTTGAACAGCAGATAAAATTAGAAAAAAGAATAGGTGTGAATGTGTGTGTATTTGCAGTTGTTCTTGTGTTTGACCAGTCGTTGATGTCTGCGGACGATGACATAAGACGGTAATGCGCAGCCTCTGATTGGCCCATCGGTATACCTCCAAACTTCAACCCATACAGTTCGTTTCTTGCTGTGGTTAAGGATCTATCAACTTCCCCGTTCATTCCAACTTCCAATTGCCCGCCATTATTATCGAAGCCCTCAATTCTGAGGGGGCTGCTCAGGAACTGACCTTGTCGGTCCCTATACCGCCACCTATGGCTGCCAAACTGGTTCCCTTTTCTCTGAGGCAGCGCTGTGCCCTTTTCTCCTGCGTTTCAACACGGCAATGCCGCCCCTTCACTGTTGCAGCGCCCCTCCGGAGCGAAACACTAGCAGTTGTATGTCCAATTCCCTATGTACCGCTATCGTCATTCTTTGAAAATTATATGCTGATACGTATAATGGCCAATTAGCATCGAAACACACCCGAAAACAACCCCAACATCCCATTCAAATTCTCAGAACAGAACCTCAAACTTATTGATGAGATACTCCGGAGATATCCCCCGCAATATAAGAAAGCAGCAGTCATGCCAGTCCTAGATCTGGGCCAACGACAGCATGGTTTTACCAGCATCAGCGTTATGAATGAGGTCGCACGGTTGCTGGAGATGCCCCCAATGCGAGTCTATGAGGTTGCGACATTCTACACAATGTACAATCGGGAACCCGTAGGAAAATACTTCGTCCAGGTTTGCACAACGGTATGTTGCGGGCGCTTAAATTTTACGACTATTATTACCTAAATCATCAAAGTTCCATGGAGACTCCCCTTTGCTAACGCACCGGGTTATTTTGTCCCGTTTTCCTTAGACTCCATGCCAACTAGGTGGATGCGGCAGCGCCAAGGTCATGAAAGCTATCACAGATCACCTTGGAGTTTCCAACGGCCAAACCACCTCAGACAAACTATTCACTGTCCTCGAAGTCGAATGTTTGGGCGCCTGCGTGAATGCCCCCATGGTACAAATCAACGACGACTACTACGAGGACCTCACCCCAGAATCCGTGGTATCACTTCTAACCGCCCTGAAGCAAGCGGAAACCGACACTACCGTCAAGGTCCCTGCACCTGGCCCTCTCAGCGGCCGAAAATCATGTGAGAACAGTGCTGGCTTAACGAACTTGACGAATCCGTCGTGGAGTCCGGATCGGATGAGGAAGGATGGGGAACTCTAAAATTGAATAAAACATATAATAAAAATGGGAATGGGTATTTCAAGATGCAAGGAAACATAAAGTTTAAATTCTGGTTAATATGGGTGACACGTGTTAAAAAGGCGCTGCATCTTTAGTTTTCTCGCATGACGTCTGTATATTATGTAGCTTAGGGCGTCATAAGCTTTTTCTCCTACCTCCATTTTTAAATGCTCCTAGAAGCCCATGCAGCCTATATGGAATAAGTAACAAATTAGATCCCCAAACACAGCCAAAGCACATGAATCCCACAGGACATTTAGTACAGAACAACAAACTTATTAGTTATTAGTCCGTACAACGCTTCTTGAGGTTTTGCATAAGTCCTTCGCACATACACAATCTCTGTAAACGAATGCATTCAATCCACAACTTCAACCCAATAACTTCCAAGGCAATCCTGAAAAGAACTCAAAACGAACATGAAGAATCTTATAAAATCCACTCCAGAAGAAATGAAACTACTATGGCACCCTAAAATCCTTTCGTGAAAGGCCGGAGACTGAAAATCCAATGCGGGATCAGAGAATAACTATTCCCAATCCCCACCAATGAAAAAGATGAAATCAAAAACAAAAATTGTCCCAACATCAATAGAAACACAGAACACACTCCCAAAAACTTAAGCATCAGCAGCATTACTACCGTCCAAAGAACTTCCTCTCCATTCAGCTTCATCGGTAGGCAACGGCATCACAGTAATTGGTAATGATATAAACTGTCCGTCTCGCTTCACTAGGCGTTCCCGTCGACGGTGCTCGAAAATATTCACCTCGATCGTCTTCAGAGCCAAGAACTGATATATGTGCACATGCTTCTGCTGGCCATACCGGCGCGATCGACCGATAGCTTGTGCCATCCCGGAAGTGTAGTCATACTGAGACTTGGCGAATAGGGGATGGAAGAAGATAACGTGGTTTGCGTTTTGAAGGTTTCTGTGAAATAAGTAAATAAAAAAATATAGGCTCGAGGTTAGAACTCAAACAACATATTACTTGCATTTCAAGTGTTTATTGGAAAATGGGGTGGTAGGTAATTGGGGGTAACTGAGACAGGATTACAGGTTATGTTCAACTTACAGTCCAGACGCTGATACGTTCCCAAGATGCAAGATGAGAACTTTACTCTTTACTTTCTCAGTCCCTTTCTGAAATTCTGTAATTTTAGAAGATGCCATGCGATCATTGACAGGAATCATCAGATGCGGAATATTTGCCTTTCCGAGCGCGGCGGACGCAGCCTTCATGAGGTCGGGGAATTGTATAAAGAGGAGAACATGTTCGTCCGCTGGAATTTTATCGGTATTTCGTACGAGTCTGATTAGTTCCAGGAATTTTGTTCCTCCATATACTTGCCATTGCTCATTTATGCCATCACCATTCTCATTGCTGTCCACAAAAGCAACGTCAGAATACTTGATAATCCGGAAGCTTTCCACATTACCGCCACAAGCGGGAAGCCGGCATCTTTCTTTGGCCCTGGCTATCTCGATACATGGTTCGCAAAAGGCATGTCCGCATTCACCCAGGATAGAGAGGGTGGTGGGATCGCTGAGGCGGCGAAAGCAAGAGGAACAAGCAAATACGTCGTCAGGTAATCGGACCTGAAATGAACGGACAACGTTGAAGAGTCTGGCAGCTCTCACGCGAATTAAGGTTTCGTCAACTAGTCTGCGCAAACTGTCAGTGCATGAGTTTAGGTCACTAAGAAATTCCGACGGAGTCTTAGGGTATTCGAGGCGAATGTCGGAGGGGATTTGTTTCTTCTGTGCACTACGTTAGTATTCAATCCGTTTTGGTTGATTTCCTTTGGGGCCCTTTACCTCCTGCGGTGTTGAATAGTAGTATTTCCCATCTTTAAGGGTTCGTGTTCTCTGCACATCAGCTACCGCTTTTTGGAAACACTCAGTGACTCCCAAGTCACCAGCTCCGTTTCCCTCTATATGCTTTACCAGGGTATCGAAATAAGTCATGCCTTCAATTTTCGATCTTAGCCAAAAAGCATGGCGGAGCTTTTCAAATATATCTCGAACAAGGTCATCAAACTGTCGATCCCGTGCAAAGACAGCATTTCCTTTGCCTGAGCAAACGGAGGTCGACTCTGTTTCGGGTGTGGCCGAATACCTGCCCTCGTCGCCATCAAAAACGCTGGTTGAGTGAGACGAAATCGAAGAATCATCGTTTTTCGCCAGATCTTTTTTGTTAATCAATTGTTTTCCCATTGCTTGTTCCAGTGGAACAAAGTAAGAGGAGCATTTTAACAGAGCTTCCTCAGGTCCACTGCTATTTCCAAGAATAGCATCATTTCGAGATATTGCAGATAAATCGTAGAGACCTCTTCCGTTCCTACGAAGCTTTAAATTTTGGGACATTAGCTGCATAAACAGCTCGAGGTAAGCCGCCCGTTCGCGTGATGCCAAAACAACTGTACAAATATGTTCAGTCCATGGTATTTCGTCGATGCCCGGTGAATTCTAGACACGTTAGTTCTCCATTTCAACGCTATCGTACACATATATTACGTGATGGTAATAACCTTTCTCATAAATTGGATAAGGAAGTTTTGAGCAACACCATGCCGTCTCTGGTGCCATGCTGCACTGTGGCGAGTTACGAAGGGCTGAAATTGCTCCGCATCTAGCTGGCAGTCAGTATCTGTGAAGGACCTTAGACTACATACGCTTTGTGATACCTGTTTGCTCCCGTTGTACGGCTTTCAATCTTTCATTTTCAGTCTTACCACTCTCCTCATCATCGACACCCAACGTGATCCCTAGAAAGGGAGAGAATGACTTAACATCAGCAAAGCCATTTAGTGGAGGCGTTCCTGACAGAATCCATTTCCTACGAGCAGGGATAGCCAGCACTGAGGAGTAGTTCCTGTCCTTAGAGTACGTAAACTCATCGATAACAATGCGGCTATATTCAAACATATGGATCAAAGGTGAGTGCATTTTCCTCCAATCGTTTCTCGAATTTCGAAGTTGAAATGCTTTGTCAGCCTCGCTACTGGGCTCTCCGTTTGTGGACTTCGTTTTCCCTTTTGCCTTCTTTGTTTGGGTGCCACTGGTGGTTATATCAGGTTGGTATTCATCATCTTCTCGCATTCTTTTGCGTTTCCCGTGCTGCAATTTCAGCACAGAATTAGTTGAACCCGATGCTGTGTTGTTATCTATAGTGTTAGTTCCTGAGTTATCGGCCCCATTGCTTTGCAATTTCTCCTTCAGTTTCAGCAGATGCTCTTTGAACTTCTGACCCTTGAGCCTCCTCGAAGGTTTGAACTTAGAGTATATTCCAGAATTCAGGAGATTAGCCTGCTTTCTAATCATACTCTGAAGAACTGCATCAGACCCCTCTGTCATGAGCATGTTGACATGATCCCTAACACCAATCATCGTGTCGTGCAACCACTCATCAAAAATACGGCCATCTCCCTTTGGCACCGCATATGTCGAAGCAAAGAGTTCCATCTTGTCATAGTAGCTCGTGCCACGAATAACAGAGGTTGAAACTAGGATAATATCAGCCGTTTCAAAATGGAGAATGGTAAGTAGACGTAGCGAGGCAATTGACTTTACTTCCAATACATTATACTTTTTCCCCAAGAATTTTGTAATTTCATGAGACCATTGGTCAATCAAGTGCTGGGGAACGACAATCAAGGTAGCCTTGATTGGAATAGCTCCTTCCGTTGAATCAGGGACATCGTTTGAATCTTTAACAAATTGAGAATCAATTAAACCAAGGCTGATGGCAGTTTTTCCATATCCAACATCGTCACCCAAAATTCCTCCACGAATAGATTGTTCAGTGGTTGCTTTCGCTTCGGCTCTCCAATTTAAAGCTGGAAGCATAGCCTCAACAACCTCCTCTTCAACAAAAGACTGAACAATGTTTTCCTGTTCCTTCATCCATGTAAGCGATCGTAGTTGTTCGGGACGTAGGTTAAAAAACTTGAAACCAGGGGGTTGTGCTGATTCTGGGTCGTCTTTGTTATTCTTCTCCTTGAGTGGAGGCATTCGTTGGCGAAGAAAACCAATATTGTCAATGCAAAAGCGCCATTTCAGAGACACTTGATGCTTTTTAACAAGCTTTCCCTTTGCTTGATGAATTAGAGTCATCACATTCAAACATAATTTGACATGCAAGACGGAATCATTACCAAGGCTGGTAAAACCAAGAAATATCGCGGGTCGTTTCTTAATATTTTGTTCATAGATAGCAGCGTCTTCGGGGTTCTCGTAAGCACATACGTGGTCTCTATCGTCTAAAGTCCACATTAGTCGAGGTTTTCGAGGAGCACATATACTACAATCTCTGTTGTCGTCTTCTTCGTTGCTCAAGACGATACTACTCCATTCGCCAAATTGATTCACGAAACTGGCTCGTTGGAGCAGCCACGCCAGCTTCTTAAGCACTGCAGGTGATTCTATCAGATTCGATGCAGCCCATGTGCCAGGCTCCAAAGCCAATTCGGTACCACTCGCTGGAACTGAGCAGGTCAGTATCGTTGTATATGAATCAAGACACTTTGACCCGTCATTTCGAATAACGAAGTGAGACGTTGGAATCTGGTATAGAGGAAGTACTGAAGGGAGGTAAACGTCAAGAGATATGGCCTCATTTGCCGCAGTCTTCCGGAACCAGCAACGGACGGTCTTGGGTTCCTGACAAACAATAGATGCGTCCCAATTCGGGCGCACCTCTGCTATCGTGATGCGCGACTCCCCAATACCTAAGCGTCCATGATCAAGAGCAAAAACCCAAGAATCAAATTCTGGAGAGCCAATTTCGGTTGGATCCAAAAAGAAGTAGATAGGAGGATCAGAGTCAACAGGGATCTTCTTATGCAGGCTTCCACTAGCAGCTCCGCAGTCTTGAAGAAGCTCGTAATCTCCACGAAGGTCAAATTCCAGATTTGCAACCGCAGCATCTGTTGCAGATATGTTGATCTGATTCCACACCATCGCGCTGGCAAAATTCGAGTGCTTCAAACCGGCTCTAGATCCGATAGAAGGAACAAGATTTCCCTTCCCAGAAACGGCAATATCAAAATATGAACTAACTGGAGAATTAACGCGCCAGGTTCCGTTCAATATATTCATGCCGGATGGAACCACGGAAGCAATAGGACAAAGTAAAATTTGTCTCAGAGGGGAGTTACTTGGTTCATCTTTTGATGGGATAAGGTAGAGGAACCATTGCAACCTCACAGAAGAACAAATGAGCTTTAAAACAGACCAGGTCCCCTGATACGTAACTGTCCAGGATCTCTGTCGAGTCACCCCCTGGAACCGAAGCTCATCTCCCAAAGCTGAAAGAAATACCTTGTAAAAATCATCCCACGCCGCCAGAACCTCTGCCGACATGTTATGTTCCTGCAGTGCTTGGTACATAGCAAAGGACAATCCACTAACTTGAAGCCTCATCGGAAGTATTTTCTTCAGCTGGGTCTCGAAGTCTGTGGGACAAACACGATTTTTCAGTTGATCCTTAGGAATCGCAGAGTACGCATGGGGAGGATTGCGGCCGCATGACTTGCAAGCCGTAAGACCACATTTCAAACATTGCAGCATGTCCGTTCTTTTCGTCAGCACCTGCCCTTCACAAATACACAGTCTTGAACTTCGTTTCCCAACATCGAATATGTCGAGCAGAGACAGAACGGTTTCTTGCTCCATCTGAACTGGGGCCATCTTCACGGCTTGATCATCAATAACTTGTATCCCAGGCATATAGCGTTTTTGTCTTTTATAATTATTTAGAGAAGCCCGGTTAGGCGAGAGCGCTTTGTATCCAATGATTAATGCACTCATGATCGCTGCACCAACAACGGTCGAACTCATTGCGTTTCCTGCAAGATCGTTGAGGTCCCGTTGACTATCATTGCTCAATAGGAGCCTATCGATCGGTATACCTTGCAAGGCCAAAGATTCGATACCTAGGAGAGGCCCACCTCGGGATGTGACAAAATGCTGACCCCGTGGGGTTAAACATCCAGCAATACCGGATGCACGCTGATCCAACTCTCTGTCGATCCCCTGAGAGAGATCAATGATCCGACTATATATAAGTTAAATACATATTATAAAACACGAAATTATACGAGTCATGAAGTGACTTACGATTTGAAACTAATATCAAATCCTCTTATGATGCTCCTCAAGAAATTTACGTCAAGAGTATCCCAAACGCGCTCTGTCTGCGCCTTGCTCCACCCGTGCCAATAAAAATCAGGCATTTGGCAGGTTCCATTACCTTGCCAGCGAGTAAGTGGTCGTTTATCTCCAAGACCTTCTCTCATTCTATATCTGAGATGCCGGGCTTTGTACCGCGTCCAATCGACAGCTTGGCGGTCCTTGATTGGATTGCTTGATATGTCATCTATTGCGTCCTGCAAACGAGGATCGTCATTTTTTAGTAGGAATTGGGTGACAGGCGAGCTTGCTGGACGTTCGAAGTTTTTCATCATCTTGGCAAAAGCAGATGGTTTAGAGTCCTCGGGGGCCGGAGTAACCAGTGTAGTTTGGTCGATACAGAGCATGTAGCCTCTCTCACGCGTTTGGGGCAGATAGTAGTTCTTCGTATCTACTTTAACGTGATAGGCGTGGTAATCCATTTCCTTGAAAGCATCCTTGATGTGGTTCCACGGAGCACCGCAAACGTTCTCCAGAATTACCATGGGTGGCCGGCAACGTTGGGTGTATCGCAAGACGCCATAAAAGGTATGACCCGATTCACCCATTTCATCAAGAGTCTTGCGATGGAGGTTCATATTCGAAAAATCCACACAGGAAAAGCCAACAATAAGAAGATCCAAATCTGCAGGTACTTTTCGAAGAGAACCAAATGCAGTAGTTCTATTGATCAGGTTAGTGCAATCCATTTTCAACGTGTGAAATTTCTTACGCGTCATCAGCAATTAGTTCATTGACATCTCGGAAAATGATATCAGGGGAAAAGTTCCGCTGGATGTAAGACTGCTTGAAAGGATCAATCTCTGCGCTAAATAGGTGATGAATGTTGAGCGTTTTCCCAAATATCCTCTTGAAACCTATCGTTTTATCAGCAAAGGTAAACCGAGCACTCTATGGCGACTTACTGTCAATCACCATCTCTAACGCGAGGAGGGGGGCTTCGGTTCCGGAACACATGGTAGCGACGCGAAGCTCCCGTGAACCAATGTGTTCGAGAACGCTATTAAAGCCATATCTCTCTGCATTGATAGAAATGTCATCAAATATATCTTCAATTTTGCTGATCGGTGGGAGACTGAGATTCAGACCAGGCTTGGGTTTCTTGCCGGGTAGCGATGAATATTTGCCTCTCAATATCTCTGGTGGGAAATTGGTTAAAATGTTCACATCATCTGCTTCGCAACCATTGGCATCTTTGAGAGTAACATCTCCGGACACAGAAGTCTCAGTTTCCAAGTCAATATCAGGAGAAGTGCAATTATCATGATTGACATTGTAATAGGCGGAGGATCCTCTATCACTTAGATCAGTTGGAGCCTCCTCCATATTGAAATCCTGGACCATGTGGAAGGGAGGACACAGCCCCTTATCCTGAATCTCCATATTAAGACAGTAACGGCGGTTAATTGGCTCTACTCAAAGACTTTGTCAAGTATTGAGGTCTGCTACATGGCAGTTTGAAGTCGTCTCATCCAGAGGCAAGCAAATCCAATTGGAAGACGCGTAAATTCTCCAATATTGCAGTAAAGTATGCAAGGTACAGCACAATGATATAGGGAATGGAAAGGAAAAGAGTAGCGCAGGTGAAGACAAGTGACAGGCACATGTGCAGATGAAAGAGGGATGCTTGTTGATAAGCAGAGAGGTTTAACAGACAATCAGAATCAAATCAACAAATTAAACAAGCCAGCACACTGAAAACCTCAGGAGTGTTGCCGGGTCATTCAAGAAGGTCCCACTGCATCCTCGCATAAATGATCCACAGTAGACTGCTTGTGATGCAGATCCTTACATTTTAATACTTTATGCCGGTAGGTAGACCCAATCAAGGGCTCAGGAAGCAATACATATCCATTCCTGGATAGAAGAAAACTCCAAGAAGTTTCACCGGATCCCGCTATACCCTCGGAAGCCTAGGAGTATGAGGAAATTGGGCTGTCTTCATGATCAAACCAATAAGTGAATCAGTATTTGCAGATCGGCCGTCTGCATATTTGATTACCGGGTCTAACCAATGGGAAGACCAACAAGTATTGACCCAACAACGGGCTGTTTGTTCCCGGGTGAATGAATAGATAGAGATCGCTATCTTCGATTTTAATAAATGCAAACATATTTTCCTGAGAACAAACTGAATGATCCATGATCCTGTTCCTAAACGGGGCGAATCGACGCTGAATCGCTAATAGGAGGCTGACCCCCAGAAGTAGGTATGTAAGGAAAAAGAGACCAGTGCCCGTTTCTGAATTGAGGGAAGCAATAAAGAAACCCTAACCCAGATGCCATAAAGAAATGAAATATGTCTTCAAATGACACGAAAAGGACGTCAAACTCTAGCAATAACCCAGTGAACACATAAAGAGTGTGGGATGATGAGAACAGACGCCAAAATAATCTTCCATGGCATAATGCACCAACCACCTGTCTCCTCGAAGGAGCAAAGCGCATGAGACAAAAGCAACGGCGGACATGGATCAAAACATAAGCCGTTTAACTAGTGGTGAAGCATTGAGAAAAAAGGGCGGGATGAGATGAGTAGATAATATATGAACTCCTTGTCCATCGAATACATTGCTTTGAATAACATGAGCAACGGTTTCGGTGGAAAATGGACGGATGTTGACTCGAGATGATGAAATTCTCAATCGTTTTTGCGCAGTCGTCAACCTTAAAGTTATTTTAAACGCCAGCCGCGCGCTTCCCACAGTTGAACCCCAGAATTAGGTAAGGTTCTACCCTCGATTAAAGCTTTGTGAAATTACCCGGCAACAAATAACCTTCCCCGGTTTTGCCTTTGTGAGTTGTGGGTGAGGAAAAGCAGAGAAAAAAGGGGATTTTGAAGCGATACTTCCCAGGAGAGATGGAATGTGATGTTGGTGAAATGAAGTGAGATTGCTTAGTTCCAGAGTCCTATCCAACCACGTCAACCTTCAAGGGCTTGTCGTTCACCTCGAAAATTACAGGACCTTTTTAGAGAGATTCATCAGGGGTTTAAAGGCTGCATGTGGCATGTATCCAGCCACGGGATTGTCTAGAACATCACGCACGAGCTCCGCAATATCTGCAAGATTAAACAAAATGATACTGTGTCATTGTTGGCCTAATACTGCCAAGGAATAATAAATAAATGATGTATTTTGCCCTGAGTGTGCCCCACATCGCTAGTACTTGGTGAACAAAAAATTGTTTCCAAAAAGGAGAAAAAAAGAATATCAAGGTTCCACCATTGCGCCGTATTTCCGTATCATCCGCCATAAGAGTTAAGGTTGGGTTTAAGAAAAAAAAAATTGTAAAAATGAGAAATGATGCATAGCCCATAGCCCATAGCCCATAGCCCATAGCCCATAGCACAAACTACCTCATTCCTCCCTGCATCAATTGTTGTCTCAGTAACATTATTTGGCTTCGTTCTGTTGGCGGCAGTGCATCTATGGCAGATTGTGGCATATTCAACACCTGCTGCAGCAGTTCATCGTGCCCAGGTATCTGAGGTTGGGTCGCTTGTTGTTGGGACTGTTGTTGGGGTTGAGGGGGCATCGTAGGAGGAGCGAAAGGAGTATGTTGTATGGGAGGGGTTGATATTTGACCTGGGACTGATGGGTACGGTTGGAATTGCTGAGGTATCTGAGAAGTCTGTTGTGATGGCTGTGGTTGTGATTGGGAAGCTTGTTCAACAACAGATCCAAGCACGCTATAGTCGACGAGGTTCATGAGTAATAGCGCTTGAAATATAGCATAAGCTAGATGTGGCGCCTGTCTCAATAGCTCCGTAGCGCGAGCTGGGTCTGCCATTACTAGTGATTTCATCTGGGTAATGACGTCTAACAGTTGAGGAGCAGGGAGGGAAGCGAGGGTTTGTGAGATGGCGTTGGGGCAGGTGAGATTTGGAGGTAGGTCAGTCCCTGGAGGTAGTTGCGGAAGTAAAGGTGGCTGTGACTGATCTTGTCCCTGCATCCCCTGCATCATTCCCATCTGCGACTGTTGCGAATAGTCAGGGGGAACAGAGTCCTTCTCGTTGTTATGTGGCCAATCCACTCGTATCTTGCGACCCATGATTTCATAGTCATTCAGATTCCGCACTGCAGAAGCAGCAGCGTCTGCGTCCGCAAAATCGGCAAATCCATATCCCTTAGGCTTTCCGGTCTCGGGGTTTATCATCAACCGGAATTTGGTAACTGTACCTGCGGAGCTGAGGATGTCCTTCACCTGCTCTTCTGTAAGGTCTGAGAAACCTGTTAGTAACGCTACAACTGGAAATAAGATATGCGCAATGGACCAGGAAGAGATTGGATTACTGTATGGGATATTCCCAAGAAAAACGCTTTTGCCGAAGCGATCTGGGGCCATTTTTACGACGCGCACAATCAGATAGGTGTTTGTTCGAATTTTAATTTGAGAGACGAAAACCGACAATAATATTCTTAAAAAAAGCCAACACTTAGTTTTTAGTGCTCAGGTTGGTGGATGGGTGTTAGAATGGGTCTGTCTACCTCCAGGTGGTTAAAGTCGAAACTGACCTATTACTTTACGTCTTCTGGAGCTTTGTAGAGAACTGCGGTTGAGGCGTCTAACACACGCCGTACAATCATTGGAGCCGCCAAACTCGCACCTTGCCTAAAGCGGACTAGTGAAATTCACCCAGAACTTTTTGATCCCATCGGCAGAGCAGCGAGTTCTTGATCTCCGCCAGTCAAGCCTAGTAAACTGGCTGGATCTCTCTTTTCCCGCACTGTTTGCTCTTTTGGCATCATCATGGCTGGGGATCCTCGTGAGACATGGGCAAGGCTGCAACAGTCCCTGCAGCAGCAGAGGTTTAGAGGCGGATTTGGAGGTGGATTTCCGGGAGGGGGTGGTAGGAAAACTTTCGGAGGTGCAGGAGCATTGATTGCAGTTGGATTGGGGGCATATGTCTTTATGAATTCCCTCTTTAACGGTGAGCCTACCTAATGGACGCCTACGGTTGCTTCAATTGTTGTTGTTTTTTTTTTTTTTTTTTTAATCCATTTCTTTTATTGACTAACACATTTGGTGTCTTTCTCAGTGGACGGTGGTCATCGAGCAATCAAGTATACGAGAATAGGTGGTGTGAAGAAGGAGATTTATAATGAAGGTTCGGCATCAATTTATCCACTGTGTGCTAAAATTTCATAATCTAAAACTATTTGAATAGGAACCCATTTCCGAATTCCTTGGTTCGAAACCCCTATCATCTACGACGTTCGTGCGAAGCCCAGAAATGTTGCATCACTTACCGGCACCAAGGACTTGCAAATGGTGAACATCACTTGCCGTGTTCTTTCACGTCCAAGAGTCGAGGCTCTACCTCAGATATATCGTACTCTCGGAACTGATTTCGATGAGAGAGTTCTTCCTTCTATTGTCAATGAGGTGTTGAAGGCTGTTGTAGCGCAATTCAACGCCAGTCAGCTCATCACACAGCGAGAGAACGTTGCCCGACTTGTCCGTGACAATCTTTCTAGACGTGCTGCTCGCTTCAACATTGTCCTTGACGACGTCTCTCTAACGGTATGGAAAAAAAGTCTATAATAACTGCTCTCCCTCCTCGTCTCTGAACATTTCGTTGCAGCTGACCACACACATCCCTTGGCAATAGCATCTTGCCTTCTCACCCGAATTTACCGCTGCCGTAGAAGCCAAACAAGTTGCCCAGCAAGAGGCCCAACGAGCTGCTTTCGTCGTCGACAAAGCCCGTCAAGAGAAACAAGCCACCGTCGTGCGTGCACAGGGTGAGGCCCGTTCTGCTCAGCTGATTGGAGATGCAATCAAGAAGAGCAAGAGTTACATCGAGCTCCGGAAACTTGAGAACGCCAGAAACATTGCTACGATCTTACAGGAAGCTGGTGGAAAGAACAAGCTCTACCTTGATTCGGAGGGCTTGGGCTTGAACGTTAACATCAAGCCAGACTCCTCTGACAGCTGAAAATGAAAAGCAAACGATTGATGGGTAGGCTGACAGATGATAGAGTTGTTTGCTAAGCGTCTGAGGAGTGGGGACCATGTTTTCAGCGTTTATCAAAAGGGAAAGTGTTCCTGAATTGACATATGTACGAGATTTGGGAACCTCCCTTTCTCCTCACTTTATTTTTCTTTCTCCGCCCGCTCCGCTCAGGATTCGAAAGTGCCAAGCGTATCTCCAGGGTGAGTGCATGTATAAATATCTGGCAAATTGCTATTTCTCTTGTTGTACTGTTGCCACTAGTTAACTGTTACTATTACTTTTCATGGAAATTGGATCGAAATATACAAACATCTCCAATATTAAGCACTCCTCTGAGTATTCCGCTGCCTGACGTATATATTTCTTCTAATACATGTATCTTAATTCAAATCATATTTGTGTCGCTAGTGGACGATCCATTCACTATGAAATGTTCGGTTCGTCAAACAACAAGAAGGCCCAGGGAAGTAATATTGTTTTATTTTCAAGATTTCCATTATTTCTCTGAAATGAGAAGCCCCTGGTCACCAATGCCATTGCAAGACAGGTGAAATTTTGACAGTCTGCCTCGAAATTTTGTGACACTATACCCAAATAAACATACAGAATTCTATAGAAAACACAATGATTTGTAAGACATTCACACCCCTAACTACCTAACGTACATACCTACATACAAAGGTAGTTATATCTCTAAGAATTGCATATCCATAATATCTAATTACGTTCGTCTGCCACTAGAGACATAACTACCTAGATTAACAGACTAACTTGTATGGAAATATTCGCAATTATCAGTAAATCTTAATAGAGCGCAAAATACAAAGAAAAGGTTCGTATCTCTCCCCGTTCTGACCTCACTTCTTACTTTTCATTCTCTCCCTACCTTCTCCCCAAACCTTCTCCCCAAAAGAAAAAGAAAAAAGAGGGGTGTCGCAGAAAAGAATCGTAAATAACAAGAAACAGACAATGGTGTGCTGCGAAGAATGAAAAGAAGGGCATCAATGCAGGGTTTACAAATAAGTAAGAAAATAACATCACAGATAGCGCACATCCTCAGATAATCCATCTTAGTGAATATTCCATTTTCCAAATAAGTGTGACATTCAAAGGACCGGAGGATATCCGCACATTTCGCTGAGAAACATGGGAATAGGTACAAGGGAATCGCGCATTTAGACATCTCGGAATGATTAAACCAAGGACCAGAAACGGAGTTTGGGGTATGAGGCGCTGCTGACAGCAGGATTGCAGGATTTACGCGGCTATCTTTTCAACTGGAGTCAAATGGAAAATCAGGAAGGAGGATGCCTTGGTAATGCCATCTTCGAAATTACTGATCCACAAGCTTCCAAAAGAAGGGAAAAATCATGTTGATAGGGCGTTGGTGGAACCATTTATAAGATTCCTAGGTCGATTGAGGCTGCACCAGGGGTAACCTCGATGATAGCTGGGCCAGCAATGATAATATTGTCGGCGATGGAACCTTGGGCATCAGTATTGGTGAGGAAAACGTATGATTGTCCACTAATCACCGATGGAATGGCAACGATCAGGACGACGTCGATACGTTCGACCAGAACACTGACGATATCTAGACCGCTGACGAAGGTGAGGAAGACCGCACCATTGCCGAAGTTGACATCACCTCCCACACGGAATTGGGCAAGTGCGGAAACAGCATAGGGGCCGGCTTCGATTGGGCTCAGGTTTGGGAATGCCTTGAACGGAAGAGCGACGTTCTGCTGAGGGCATGAGACAATAAAGGAGGCAGCCAGGGAAAAGATAGCATTGGCATTAATTGGCGTGCCAGTAACCTTGGCAGATGATATCAAATTCAGGCTGTTTCGCAAGACGGACTGGTGGAGGCCTTCTGAGACAAGAATAGCACCTGCCTGGGTAAGGATATCCTTGTCTGAAATAACTCGAGCACCGCCCAAGTAGGCGGAGGTACCGATACCCTCAAGAACTGATGCCAGGCCAAGGAAGCTGTGGATGTCGGAGTACGGAAACTTGTACTCGCAAGCCGAAACAGGATTCACTCCAGCATTCCTAAGAGCCTGGGTAATGAACACAACATGGTCCTCCTCATCCTGGGCGATAAATTTCAGCTGATTGAACAGTCTAGCATCGAAGCCAGCCTCGTGGAAATGATTCTGTGTGAACCGAGAGAAAGCACCCTTGTAGAAAACATTTTCCAGATGTTCAAGCTGTATTTAACAAAACCAACATTAGCCATGGCCTATCCTAAAGGCAGTAAAAACAATATACAGGATACATACAGTCAGGGCGAATTGCAGGATATCAATATCGGTAATCCCTTGCTGGCGAGTTTCTAGCGGTGCACTGAAGACACCTGCTGCAGAAAGAACTCCAATAAACGCGCTGCGTAGAAGGGACTTCATGACTTAATCTTTTGGGGTATAAATGAACGACAGAACAAAATATTAAAACTGTAAAAAATAAAACAATAAGTCAGGTATGTATAACTACACGAACGATTGAATGAATGAGTGGTGACCAGCACACCGGAGAATAGAATATCTGAAAAATGAGAGTGAGGAGCGAAGTGGACTTCCAAAATTGTAGATGATACCGAACCAGGTGAGAAAAGAGAAGATCTTGGGGGAAGGCATCCTTTTTACATACGATCCTAAACACTCACGCTCTGTTCGGTAAATGAGCTTCCAGCTTCACTGTTTCTAAAGATGGTTAGCAAGATTGTCGACATGAGATAGTCCCCAAAACCAGCCCCCTTGAGACGTTTTTAAAGTGGCCAAGATGTCGCTTTAAGGCATTTGAGACGTTACGTGTAGCTATCAACATATGCCAAGAACACTGAGAAGCAACGTTCTCAGCGGCAGATCTCTCATAGCGGCGCAGCGAAGCTTGGCCCAAACACAGACCCAGATTACATGCTCGATTCGTGCCGGAAGTCACAAACCGATTTCCTAATACGTCGAGCTTTCATCGAAATCTGTCATAGTGCAAAAAAGTTGGAGTTTGAGATGGCCTAGATTGGAAATCTCAGTCAGGATCAAGAGTGCCCAAGGCCTGACTACGAGACAATCTCGCCTCCTTATAAATGAAAACGATGTGTAATCATTGAAAGAAGCGGGGTTAGTTCACATTGGCGGCATATTCAAACTCAACGCCGTACTGTCTAACGCAAACTTCGGCCAGTTGCTGGATATATGGGAGTAAGTCCGGTTTCGGTAGGCATACCTATAGGGTTCGGATACCGAGAACTGGCGTGAATCAATCATTCGCCCTCAAGCTTTGCTGGTTATCGCTTGAGACTAGGAATGCATAGGGTCTCCCTCTCCTGGTATCTGTCGAGCGGGTTCCTAGACGGGAATAAGGAGTGCTCATATTATTTCCATGTTCTGCTTTGGACATCCTATGACAGTTGACGGGACCGGGGGCATAAATCAATGCGTCAATTTCCCCTTTTTGCCATGGTTGTGTTAGCAGGATCTGAGATCCGAATGGCAAAATGGTGAGAGACAATGCGCTTCACAATCTGCCAGTTCCAGGTCAGTTTCAAGTTGGCGAGCAAGTGTCTGAAGAGCAGCCACTAGCGCCAGTTCTCCGCTCAACTGAAGAAATCAGGGACAAGCGTCAATCTGAAATATAAACTAAATTACTCATAAGTCCAGTGAGAGGTTCGAGGCATAATGTATGCACTTTCAGATCACCTGCGACGTTGCAGTTCTTGATATCGATGTTAGATATATCAGCGCCGCTAGGCCAAAAAGGGTAATAACTAAAATCATTTTGAAGGGTATACTTATATAAGCACGAAATTGGTCATGTGATATTGACTTGGCAGGGGGAATTGAATATGATCATAAACAAAATCTACAAGATGAGAATATATAGTCTATGTTCCCATATAACTGATATATATAAAAGGAGAATCCCAAAGAATCAAAGTCTTGTTCAACATACAACATGCCCTGCCTGAAATGAAACGAGGATTAAGCAAATATAAGATCAACGAACGGGGACAGGTTAAAGTGACAGGAGACTGAGGGTGAAGGAAAAAGACATATCCCTATTCAGTCATGGAGGATTTGAATGATCCACTGGGGCCTATAAGAGTGGACACTGACGCACAGGAAATCCTTCTCGCTTCATCGCAGCATGATATTCCTCGTCTGCGCCAACTAATCCGCGAATATGAAAAGGCAGAAAACCCAGTGAATGTCAAAGATCCTGAAACTGGGTATACTCCTCTTCACGCTGCAATTGCTGCTTGTGAAATGGATACGGAGGAATCAGCAGACAGCCACCAAGTTCCCAATGGGACTACAAATGGTGATTCTAGTACGGTACCAGATGCTAGACTGATTGACCGAGCAAGCGACGTTGTGAAGTTCTTATTGCAAGAAGGAGCTATATGGAATGACTTGGATTCTAAGAGCGAAACCCCTGGCTGCCTGGCTAGGAGGCTAGGACTCAACGAGCTTTATAATTTAATGGTTGATGCGGGCGTACGCGCCGAGATGTTGCTTAATCGACTTTATGGCTATGAAGTGCTTTTGGATGATGCCGACGACGAAGAGGCGGGAGGTGCTGGTGTATCGGAGGAAAAAGAAGCACAGATTGACAAACCACAAACCGTACCGGAGTCAAATGCTAGCACCGGTCAAGACATGGCAGACGAAGCAGAGCCAGATGTCAGCAGCTCTCACTACCTCCAATCCAACTTAACATTTCGACACGATCGATTACTCGATGAAGATAAAAACGGTATAATGATGGCCTGGGAAACAGATATCATGGCTAAATCTGCGAAAGCACTTCTTCCTAGACCCGAGTTGCGTGTTCTAAACATTGGCCACGGCATGGGAATCATCGACAGTCTCTTCCAAGCTCAGCAACCAATTACCCATCACATCATTGAAGCCCACCCTGATGTCATTGCAGATATGAAAGGCAAAGGTTGGCACGAAAAACCCGGAGTTACAATTCACGAGGGCAGATGGCAGGACATCCTCCCGAGGCTCATAAATGAAGGAGAAACCTTCGATGCAATTTATTACGACACTTTTGCAGAATCCTATTCCGACTTCCGGGAATTCTTCTCGGAGCAAGTTATTGGCCTTCTTGAACCAGAAGGGAAATGGGGATTCTTTAATGGAATGGGGGCAGACCGGCAAATAAGCTACGACGTCTATCAGAAAGTTGTGGAAATGGACCTACTTGAAGCTGGCTTTGATGTTGATTGGGAGGAAATAAGAGTCCCGCAACTTGACAAGGAATGGGACGGTGTACGAAGAAAATATTGGGTGGTGGATAATTACAGATTGCCGACATGCAGGTACCTGGACTAGGTCTGATAGTCGCAATATCTAACACTCTGCAATATTTACGAATGGTTCGGTTGGGAAGCTAAATAACGTCTGTGAACATGGAATGAAGGTATGAGAGGGAAACGATGCCGAGAGCTGCCATCGCGACTCCCATGAAAAACGCAATTTAAAGAACAGAAGTACCCAAACATTATCCTGCTGTACCTTAACTATGGATATCTGCATATTCATGTACAACTTCGTCCCTTAAAATCAAAGCCACAGCCAACAAATCCTCCCAATCCGAAACAACATCAAGCTTCTTCATTTACTCTAATTTTGTCAGTATGTACGCCCTTATTCTTTAGTGAAGAGCATTACCAATTCCGGTCTGGGCTAAGAGAGTGTAGATAAAGCATGATAGTAATATTTGCGTTGAGTATATTCGAATAGACGATGGACATAGGCATTCTCAAAACGAGCAGGAATTAAAAGAACTTGGTTCTCAATTCCACCACAATGATAAATTGACTCGAGTATCATAATAAAAGTGTTTATGCCGTGTTCATTTTCTCAGGCAAAAGGTTCGAAAAAAGGTATCGTTTGTCTAGGGTTGCAATTGAAAACCCATATGACACACTATTCAAGGGTCATCGAACTACCACTAGCCCAGAAATATCCAGCCCTTGAGCAAGTAACTAATGTAAGATGAAACTCCAATCCCAAAGCATGTGAATATATGAAACCGGAGTGGGAATGCAAGAAAGCCCAATTCATCAAAACAGGGCGCTCAGAAGTGTTACTAAGTCTCACCAATTGTACCTGGTCACTTGTTAAATAAGCATTGTGATAGCTATAACTAATTAACTATCCCTTAGATGTAAAACTTCCAATCTTGGAAAATCGAAAAGTAATCAAAAGAGGAGGGGATTGGTAATTCCAGTGAATTCATTCATTCGAGCCCATGTCGACTTGAGATTTATAACTACCGTTTCACTCTTGAAATCTCCAAGTCCCCAGTTGAAAAATTCAAAGCAGATAAATACTGAAGTTGATAAGTTGGAATCCCCACTTTCATGTCTCCTAGAAGGAGATATTTGCAAACTAATACGATGAAGTTCAGTAGTGGATAAAGAGAGTTGAAGTTGAATTAAGGTAATAAAGTTCGTGCAGCCCTTATAGACACTGCCGTTGATATTGCTTGTCAGTGATTCTGATTTCAACGAGCCAGCCGGGCTAGCTCAATCGGTAGAGCGTGCGGCTCTTAGGATCACTTCGTGTGACCGCAAGGTTGCGGGTTCGACCCCCGCGTTCGGCTTCCATTTTTTCTCCAATCTTATCTTCTCTTCCTTCTTTTGTTCATATGATATTTTTTTTATCCATCGAGAGAATACAATTTCCTTGCGGCGACATTGAACAAACATCCTTGATGGAATATACCTTCTTTGATCTTTCTCAAGTTTGTTTCCATATTCAAACTGACTGTTAGAGACCAGCTCTAGAATTCTATTTCCTCAGACTTCCGGTTTGCTGGTTTGAGAGAGAATTCAGCATGGCTATTGGGATGTCAGAGTAAAGAACCTCGAAGCGACAAACTTCTGCTGCAAATATGACTCACCAGTTTAATGTCAATTGTTTGCCTTTAGCCTCCGCCTAAGAGATGGAGTAAACGACTAAACATTATATTATTCATCCAAGGATCTTTAGAGATCGCTCCATGATGTGTCTGCCCACATCAGTAACTGGAGTCCTGGACACCCGCCCAATGCACATCATTACATCTGTGTAGCTAAGATTAGAGAGCAAACCGGACCGATCCGTCTCTATTTATATACTCTTGCACACTATTACTTGATCTGCTGTAATGAGGCGGCGACTACGTGTTGACGGCATCCGACAGCGGGCGAACAGCATCAAAGGGCAATTGAACCCCATACGATGCACTTCTTTGCATAGTGTTGTTGAGCGAAAAACATTTTTCTTGGAGAGTCAAGCCACGGTCGTGTTGTCATTACGGCCGATACTCGAGACTTTGAACAGCATACGATTCAAAATTTCAAAGATGATGGTTATAAAGTCGCATATCTGCCGTATAATGGCATGCAGCGGGAATACAACCATCAACTACAGGCGTTGGAGGAGCCATTAGAACTCGTGGACACATATGCCATTGCTGGGACATGAGACTCATGCTTGACATAATGTTCTGTTTTGTTTTATATCTTCAACCAAAAACCTGTTAGAAGTTTGAATTTTGGATATGATTGTGATAAGTGACAAAATATAATTCCTCTTTAGCATATGATGAAGCTGCCGCTTTGGCCCTAGAAGCATGCACAAAGCCAGTTCCCAAACTCTGCGCGGTGGTGGCATACTACCCTACTCGAATTCCAAAATAGAACGGACAACCTCCCCTCACCACTTTATGGGATCCACCTTACCAGTACGCAACAATTAGGCAGGGGAACCATTTGCTACACGTAAATGAACGCAAATTCCCGCTTCGCGGAACTAGATAGCCCTGATTATGTCGATATCAACATTGAGGTATGGAGGCAGTGTGGGAACGGCATGTCAATATGCTACATCTTTCCAAGGATGTGGAGGGGGGCGATGGAATGAGGACGTACCTGAAATTTGTACCGACTATGACGGGTGGTATGTTGATAATATGTTTTTCCTCGTCAGCTGAGAGAACTATTGTTTTGGTCGGGCCATGGGCTAGTTTTTAAACTCATTTGACTGACAGTCTCTTTCTTGTAGGATACTGTAAGGACAAAATTTCCCGTTTCTACGCCAAATACTTCAACCCGGGAACCCTCACTCATTTAGAATGAGCTTGGAACTCTTGGCAACTTACTCATACATCCTTAAGTGGATATCTCAAACCCGCAACGATAAGTGAAAAGAGCGCTCTTAAGTACATGAGCATTGACTAAATGATGCTGACTTGGATGTCCTCTTCTCGCAGTTTTGAAAGTAGATCGGTTCTATGTACATACATAGATACATACAAAACGATTCAGCTACTCTATATTTCATCCTTCAGCTAGATATTGACCATGTCTAGATAATCTGCAACAACTTCCCTAGGTCTGAAATCTTGTCACTCACAGCATTCGCACTTTTCAACGTCTCCACGCTAGCCTTCTGAGCAACAGCAATGATATCCTCCAACTTCTTTAGTTCTCCATTATTTGTCTCTTCAAGTCTAGCAAGCCCCGCAACAATCACTCCAAGCAACGTATCCCCAGCGCCATTAACACTCACCACATCCGTATCCCTCAGAACCTCCGCCGCTGGGAAGAGACGCATATACACACCCCCAACTGGATTGGTATCATCTGCATACGCCCGCCCCAGGATATACTGTGCGAAATCGGCAGAACGAAGCCGCTCATCTCCTCGGGATAAGAGCTGTGTAAGTAGGACGCCTTGGGGTCCTAATTTAGAGATGATACAAGGGATGAATGGTAGGAGCTGGATGCTTTGCTGCGGTATCCCTTCATTTACAAGTTCAGAATTCGTAAGGGCGATGAGTCTATCTCGTGAGCCACTGCTGGGCATCTCTAGGGCGTTGATGACTCGCCACCATTCGGCACTTTCGAAAAGCCCGGTGTCTCGCGCTGCGGTGTACATGGCTGCCAATTCGTAGCGGTTAGGTGTTGCAAGGTCAATGGTATGATTTGGGATTGTGGATGAAGGCTGGATGACTGGTTTCAAGGTTGATTGTGATTTTGTGAAAAGACGGGCTGATTTTGCGGTAGACACCGGTTCAAAGGCGGTTTTCGCACCATGGGACTTAGCCAGTGAAATCCACTTTGAGAGGACATCAGGACTCCAATTTGCATCAACTACAACCCATTTCGGTCTAGCGCGCTGGACGAGAGGGTCCCAGAAGCTGCCAAAATTAAGGGTTTTTTCGGGTGTTTCCATGATGCTCATGTCTGCCATTGCAAGCATGAGATCTCTCTTTGCGTCATTGATGGAGACATATTGAGCTGTCCTGACGCCGGAGGTTGAACTTAGTATCTGGATGCCCTGAGAATGTATGTTGGCTCTCGACTTTTCAATAGCAGCGAGCGCGGCCCGACCGCTGAGATCGTCTGCGACGATACTGCAAAGGAGAACTGGGCTGCCAACGTAGCTTGCCGCTAGCGCTACGTTGTGTCCCACTCCTCCGAGACTCTGGCTAATCACTGACGGATTGGACGTATGAAGAGCAGGAGTATCGCCGCCAGTCTTTGATAAGGGGGTATAATCGCAAGCAAGGTCTATAGCAAGCGAGCCGGCAACTAATACGTTGGTTTTATCCGCAACGCCTCGGGCTGGCTTGGTGTCAACCGTTGTGAAAATGGATCGTTCTCTGATAGTATTTCCAGTTGTAGGGGACCCTGGCGATCGCGGAGATGTCCCTAAATATCCTGGCATATGCCTATATAGCATAATATATACACAAATCAGCCAGCTTTTCCAATCGCAGTAACCACAAAGCCGGCTCACCGATTTCTTTCAGCAGAACGTCCCGCCTCCAATTTTGCAAGCTCCACTGCAACTTTGGTCCCACGTTCGACATTGTATTCAACTAATGCCGTGTTTGCTGCTACACTTTTTCCGCCACTCAACTCTTTAATCTTGGACAAGATAAAAGGAGTGTTATCACTGCCATATATTCCTTCAAGCTGAGAGGATTCCAGGGCTTGTTCAATTATATGATCGACCTCTTGTTTCGGGAATGAAAACTTTTCTGGCACTGGATTTGCAAAAACCATACCGGAGGACATGTTCAAACGCGATTGTGCATCTGTGTGTTGTTAGCTAGGAAGTTATTGATACGTCACATTTCTCCCTCTCTTGAATGCCGTAATACCATGGAACAAAGTGGGAAACATCATAAGGTCGTAAAGTGAATTTATGTGCAACGACGGAACTTACATATGATAGCAGCAGCTTCCACTTCATCGTGTATAACCTTTGGCGTCTTTATTCCGCTATCTCGAGTGTAAAATGCGGGAAAATCCACGCTACCCACACGCCCATCTGCAAAAGTTCCAACTAGAACTCCTTCGGTCTCAAGATACTCAAGCGTTCGACGGATATCCAAGAAACTCTTGCAGCCTGAGCTGATGAGTGCAATAGGAGTTCGCCCAAGTTCAGTCAGGTCGGCTATATATGTCTTAGTATTGAGGAGGTCTTGAGCAATCAACAGTAATTTAATGCCTCACCTGATATATCCATTGTGCTCTCTCCCCCTCGATGTACACCACCTGATAGGTAGATGTTAGAGATTGTCACAAAAAACGCCTAGCAATACTTCTCAACGCACCAAGGCCACCAGTCGCAAAAACTTTAATTCCTGCAAGATGGGCTAGCACTGCAGTTCCGGCAATTGTAGTGCCACCATTCATTCTCTTTCCAGCCATTCCCTAACCATTGGTTAGTATGCGTTGTGGCATACTGGAGCAATGTTACCTTTTTGAGAAGAAAAACTCACCAGGCCACAGATATATCCCAGATCTCTGCGGGAGACTTTCAACACTTCTTGATTTGGTGATGAAGAGGCAAGCTCGGCAAGATCCTCTGGTGCCATTCCCACCCGTGCAACGCCATTAAGGACGCCTATAGTAGCGGGAACAGCACCCCAACGCCGCACGATTGATTCCAGACGGGATGCAAGAGCAACATTCTCCGGGTATGGGAATCCTAATTGTTGATTTAGCTGGGGCCACCTGCAGCATATCAGGGGCTTCAGCGGTTGACGTACCATGAGTATAAATGGTAGTTTCCAATGCGACAACAGGTTTCGACGAAGCGACAGCGTCCTGTACCTCTTCTGAAACTTTCAGAATCTTTCTCGCCTCCTCCAATTGTCTCCTCCCGTGATACGACCTATATCTTACTTGTGTTGGGAGTCTTAACCGCGAATTTCTCCCAATGCGAGCCGCAGTCCATGGCGCTGGCATCGTGAAGCAGCCTTAGAGTATCCTGTTGACTCCATGAATTGAAATAGCCCAGATTGCCTCTTCCGAGAACTTTCTTCCTATCCAACTAAAGTGTTCGCACTGTATGCTATGTCTTTAGCCCGTATTCAACATGACTATATAAATGTCGATGTTGTTTGGATATCCCAGAGATCGATAACTACCTAAACGCTGGCTGCGCTTGTGGCCGCTTGGCCCGCCGTAGCAGCTGCAAGACGAACACAGAAACCCATCCCCTTCTCCCAACCGACATCATCAATCATCTGCTGCAATCCCAATATCTAGGTTCTTGTTGAGCAGGCTCTCACTCAGGGATATCTACAGCGTCCGGGGCTGTGTGTTTGGTCTGGTAGCAAGCTCTGCCGCAATGTGGCCTTTCTCAGCTGCAGCTTTGCTCTGCGGCTTGTTAACTATCTCTATCACAAGCGCATACGGCGCTGCCTCTAATGATACGACCACATATGCTTCAACACGACTGGTATTGCCCAAAAATTTCAGCCCTCCCAAGGTTTTTAAGAATATCAACCTGCTCAGAAATATAAACCTTGAAAAGGGCTATGTTCGGGAAACCGTCAATGTTGTGGTAGAGAACACCGATAAAGGACCGCAGAACCTGTATTACCTCCCTTTTGCGACAGATATAATTGGTAAGGTCGGAGGACTGGAGGTTCGAGATAAGAATGCGCTAGCGAAGGGCAAGTTTGAGGTGGAGGCTATGGAGTTGTTGCCCTCGAGGTTCGTCTCTAATTAGCACCCTTGTTGTGTTCTATTTATGACATCTACATACGACCGTTTATTTAAGAACTGCATTCTAACGAACCACCTTATAGTCCGATCCAATACTTCATTGTCCGTTTCCCACATACACTGAAATCCTCTAAGCAAATAACCTTGAGTATATCATACTACATCCTCCATGCCCTCGTACCCCTCCCAGCATCTATCGAGCAAGAGAGCAATCAATATCTCACCTACACTTTCCCCGCCTACGTCCCCTCCGTCTACACAACAGAAAACCAAAAAACCAAAATCAAATTCCCAAGCACCAACGTACCAGATTACACGCAAACCACCGGCTTGAAGACCGGCGCGGACCCCGAACTGCAAGGCAGCATTTACACCTATGGACCTTACAAGACCTCCAAAGTCACCCCCGGCACCACCGGTTCCCTTATAACCGTCCGCTATGATTTCACCAAGCCAATCATAACCTGTACCCTCCTGGAACGGGACATCGAAGTCTCACACTGGGGCGGCAACCTCGCAACAGAAGAGCGTCTGTGGCTCCGCAACAACGGCGCCCCGCTCTCCGGCCATTTCTCCCGTGTCTCCTGGGCGATGCAATCCTATCAAAAACTCCCAAGCTCCTCCATGGACGAGCTACGAGTGCCTCTGCGCCCAGGCTCCGTCGATGCATATTTCATCGACGACATCGGGAATGTCTCGACCAGCCATTTTCGGCCAGGCTTGAACAAGCGCGAGGCCCTTCTGGAGCTGAAGCTGCGCTACCCCGTCTTTGGCGGGTGGAAATACAGTTTCCGCATCGGTTGGAATAATGACTTGTTCCGCTTCCTGCGCAGAGTGGGTGGGGAGTCGTATGTGCTTAAGGTGCCCTTCCTCGAGGGCCCGAAGACACCCGAGGGCGTGCAGTATGAGAAGGTCAAGCTGCGTGTGATTCTTCCTGAGGGCGCAAGGGACGTCAAGTATGAGCTTGTTGACGGGGTTGGGATGCCGTATGCGGTTGAGTCGGAGGTTGGGTTGCTGAGGACGTTTATGGATTCGGTGGGGAGGACGGTGTTGACGCTGCGGGCGACGAATGTGGCGGATGAGGCGAGGGAAGGACATATTATTGTATGCACTTTTGATTTCCTTTCCTGCGTTGACTTGATCTTTTTCATGCACTCATTTCTATCCTTTTTGATGAACCCCCGTGGAAAAGAATGACTGCTAACCATGCCTCGTTCTCTTCGATAGGTGACATACAAGTACCCCAAGCTTGTGATTTTGCGCAAGCCACTGGTGATTGCGACAGGGCTGTTCAGTGTATTTGTAACAGTGTGGCTGCTGGGTAATTTAGATATTAGCATTAAAAAGCGGTAGAAGAGTGGTGGGTGGCAACTGTTTATGTTCCTCTTTTTTTTTTTTTTTTTAACACTTTTCATGTCAATTTTGTTGACTATATATTTAGAGTTCAAATTTAAAATATGTCAGAGTCAGACCAGCTCCTAAATACTCTTGTTCACTTTTTGAACCATCTGAGTATTAAACCTCACTCAGTAGCTAACTAGCTCTCTTAACACAACCAACTGCTTTATGGTCTCCAGAAGATGTCAACTAACTATAAAACTCATTTTTGCTGTCTACATATAGTCATTTTATGCATTTCCTATTTCACAAATATTGTTTGCTCAAATATCTTCAACTTCATTAGGTACAAGCACTGGTACAAAGATGCATTATGATATGATTTACAGGTCAATAAAAAGGGGGGGGGGAAAGAAAAAAGGAAAAAAGAAAAAGAAAAAAAAAAGAAAGGAAAGGACAAGGAAAAACCAAAAGAGACCATGAAATCAGAAAACCTTTTTTTCTGAAACTGATAAGAATAAAATAAGAAACCACATATATACGTACATCTCTTCCTCCACCCAACCCCTCCACCCTCCTCCGCAAGCCCACCACACTCACTTACTCGGCCCACCCCTCCCGAGCCCTCAACCCAAAATTCACACAAACAGCCACAAACAACCCAACACAAAGCACTGTCGGCCCCCACTTCTCATGATAAACACGCCTAACATCCCTCCTCTTCCGAATAATATCAACGCGCCACATATACAGCAAAAAGCTATACACAAGTGACAAACACGCCAGAATTGTGAAGGCCCACGAGCTGGCTAGGGTGACTGTGTCGGTGCTGAAGTTTAGCAGGGCGGCCGCGATGGAGCCGAGGATGATGGAGAATTCGAGCCAGGAGAGAAATGTGCGTTCGGCGGCGAAGTAGACTTTTGGCTCGACGCGGACGGGGACGTGGATTCCTATTGTTTTTTGTCAGTTGGTCATTTGTGTGGGTGGGGATTTTTGCATGTTGAAGCGGGTACGTGGGAAGTTATATACGAAGAAAAGAGAAGGAAGCACTCACGTTTCCCCTTCGGTGCCTTAAAACATTTAATCTGCGCCTGGTCCGCCGGAATTATCCTCCCCCTCCCGGTCCCACCGTCATTCGGAATAGCTGCAGGCCTTGGCATGGGCGCAACAGACTTCAACGCATTCAAAGCTGACCGCCCCGCTGCACGCGTGTAGTGTTTCGCCAACTTAACCTTGTAGTGCAGGCCGCCAACTCTCCTGGCCTCCTCGAGGTCGTCTTGGTCGTTCGATTCGTCTTCGGAGTCGTATATTGGGTAGTCGTCGCCTCCTATCATTCTTTGTTGGGTAGCGATGCGTTCTTCGATGTCGAGGGCATTTCCAGTGGCTTCAGGGATGCTGGGATCCTGGGAAGGGTCGTAATGGTTTATCCTGGCGTTGTCGTTGTCGTTGTTGTAGTTGTCGTCGTGATGGGGAAGGTGGCCGTTTTGACGAATTCCGTTAGTCAAGGGCTCTAGGTTTTGTTGATCGTGCTCTGGGGTTTCATTATCTGCTTCGTCATCGGACTCGTCATCGTCAAGCGGGCCCTCACTTGTCGTCTGGCTGGTTTGGGTTGGTCGTTCGATTCCGAAACCGCGCGTGACCGGCTTGCGTATATCCACGTCCATTTGTGGCATCCAGAAGGGGAGAAGGTTGATGTAATCCGGGAATAGATTTGCGGTTCCATGAATGAATTTGCTGAATTTGGGGACAGCCTCAACCAGGTGGCTCGCTGTCAACTCCCTAATCCATTTTGGAGGCTCCTGTCCCGCCTGCGTTTGTAGTTTCACTTCCAAAACCGCATAGGCGAATCTCTCGACATCTTCTGCTGGTAATTGGCGAAAGGGATAGTCGATCCCGATATCCATTCGCCGCCAGTTATCGCCAGACCGCCTGCGACCATCCAGATTGTCCTCTCGAATCATAGTCAGCTCCGTATCCAACGATATGCGTACTCGAGCATCTCCAGGAAGCTGAAATGCAGTTCTGTGATAAAAAGTCCTCGTAACCGGCTCCAGTTTTCGCGTGATGACACGATATTGTATCTCCCTCGCAAGCTGTTCCCAATCAGCTATTTGCTGCTCACTTTTCTTCCCATCCTTCCTAGCCTTCTCAAAAACCTTTTCAACGGTCATTCGCCCGGACATGAACGCGTTGACATATTTCTCTTTAATTGGGAATCTAGCTTTTACGGACTTCTCCCCCGTCCAGTCCTCTCGGTGGGTCTTCCTCTCCACAAAAATCTGGTCGTTCTCCATCCCACCGTACCATCGCAATCGAATAGCTTCTGCACCTTCAGTCTTTTTGAGTCGTCCTGTATACAGCTCCCAAGTCTGGGGGTTGTCGTAATATATGGATGAAATGGCAGCGTCTTGTTCATCAAACTCTTTTCTAGGATTAAAAACCAAAACAGGGAGATGCTAATGGAAACGTGTTAGACAACCGCTGAAAACGGGCGTTGTCAGAAAAGCACAAGGCAAAACAAACCTTCAGTATAATAAGTTTCAATTCTGTAATGTTATCCGGGTGCACCCAGTACTTGGTCGTCTCGCGCACGAAATTCTGCTGCGAACCGCCCGCAGAACTGTCCCCGCTGACAGGGTGGCCTTTGTTCCTGACCAGATCATAGAGTTTGGATAGCTTGACTACGAACGCATCGTAATTGTCCTTAAAGAAGGGCTTCGCATTTAATCGTGCTGCAAATACAGGTTTGAGGTGCCATTGTGTTTGTTTCTACCAAGATTTTGTCAATTCACCCAGCGATTCCCGCATCGAAACGTTGATAGGAGAAACAGAGAGGAAAAGAAAGAGAGGGAAAAGGAGAGATACTACAAACTCACATCATGTTTCTTGATAATCTTCTGAAACCCTGTATAATTCAGCTGGACATACTTTGCCAAATCATGCACATCGGCAATAATATCGCTGAGATCCTCTTCGAGCAATTGAAAATCCTCATCAGTTGGTCGCTCAGTGTTACCACCTCCAGCAGCACCAGCACCAGCACCAGCACCAGCACCAGCACCAGCACCAGCACCAGCACCAGCACCAGCACCAGCACCAGCTCTAGCACCAGTTCCAGTTCCAGCACTGCCAGTCCCAGAACCAGCAGAACCTTGCCCGTTATTCAGCTGCAGATCTCTGCAGGCCACTCCCGTGCCAGCACCCGCACCCGCACCCGCACCACTCCCAACAACGGCAGCCGCAGCAGCCGCAGCAGCCACAGACCCCAACGTAGCCACCACCGCATAAACCTCCTTCTCACTCTGCATGATCCGCGTGACAATCTCATCGCTCTTCAACTTCTGGAAGGTGAACACTTTATCCAGCTCGCTCTCGAGCAGGGAGACGAAGCGCCTTTCGTCCTCCTCCGTCCATGGCCTGCGTTTAGGCTTTGGATTTTCCGGGGTCGGGAGGGTCTCGAAGGGGGTTTTGAGGGCGGCTTTGAGGTCGTCGTAGGCTATGTAGTGCCAGTAGTATTCCTTTATGAGGGAGGAGCGCAGTTGGTGGCCGAATCTGTGGTTGAGAGCAGAAGGGACGCCGCGGGGGGCGCGGTTTGTTAGCTGACTTAATATGGGTGGGCAGAACGGGAGGTTGCAATTGGCGAGGAGCGGGCTTACCTCATTGTCACGGCGGACAGCCTTGGAAGGGCAATGGGATTGGGGAGGGGAGGGGAGGGGCGGAATGGGAGGGCGGGGAGAGGGTGGAGGGTGGAAGGTAGAAGGTGGAAGGTGGAAGGTGGAAGGTGGAAGGTGGAAGGTGGAGGCGAAGAGGAGGAAGCACGCACTGTCTGGAAGGAGGTTTATTGGGGAGGGAAGGGAGGAGAGGAGGGGAAGGGGGGAAACGAAGGAGAGGAGGGGGTGATGTGATTTAGTAATATCTGCTCAGCAGGTGTGGGCAGCGGTTGGGCAGGCGTTGGTGGTGCTGCCGTTGGGGACGCTGGGATCGCTGGGGATAGCTGGGGCAGAAGCTCCTTCACCCGGGAACAGACAGACGTAAATCGCCAAGAAAGTATTATTATTATTATTATTATTATTATTATTATTATTATTATTATTATTATTATTATTATTATAATACTCCGCAGATAGACACATACACCTATACACACACACACACACACACACACATACACACACACATACACAGACACACACCGATATACACAGAGATATGACAAATATACAAAAGATAGGGCAAAAATAATAAATATACAGGGGGAACCCGGGAAATCACAACATAATCTGACGTTGCCTAACAAGCTCTGCAGATGCCTCGCCAATCAAATCCTGTGACTAATCCATCACGTGACTAGCCGGCCGGCAGCTCGATCGCCGCTGGGAACCATTGGCCAATCAAAAGGATCTGCCACACCACGTGATAGGCTAAATCGATGCAGGATCATTGCGTTAGGCTGGAAGGGGTTTAGTTGTCTCTCTTGCGGGATGACATCATTAGTCCTACTTAATAACTAGTCAACTATTTAGTTAGTAATAGTTACTTACCGAGCAGCTACTTCCGTAGTTAAATGCCATTAGCCTCAACATTATTCCTGTAGGTCTGCAGCAAGGAGATAGAAACTCTATCAGTATCACCATTGACATCCCTAAAACTTGAACTCCCACACCTTGACATATCATAAACAATCCAATGCACATAATTGAATCTCCATCATATCCCGAACACAAATTCCCAAATAGCTTCTCTGCAATCAACAGCTCTTCGGGGGAAAATAAATGAACAAATAAATAAAAACACCTAAACAACCCCCCCAACCCGCCTAATACTCCTCCTCGCCCCCTCCCCAACAACCGTAACCTTCCCCTCGCCCTCCAACCCCTTCACCGCCCCCGCAAACGCCATCCCATCAACCTCCATACTACTCCCCTCCCCCACTCTCCTCAATACCTCCGACCACCTCACCCCCACTCCCCCGCTCCCCCCACCCAACTCCTCCACAACCCTCAGCACCTCCCTCTTCAAATCCTCCCGGAGCCTCCTCTCACTCGCACTTGTCCCCTCCGTCAACAGGCTCATATCAATCAGCCCCGTCCGCGCATCCGTGGCTGCCTGCTTGAGCGCGGATCGGATCAGGCGAACAGCTTCCTCGACGTCGCTGGCGTGGACTTCGCTGGATAGGCGCATGCGCGCGTGTGCTTCTGCGAGGCGGATCATGGATTCGAGCTGCCGGGTTGTGGCTGTTATGCGTCTGTCAGCGGACCGGATGTCGTCGCCGAGTTTGCGCATGGCGACGTAGGCGTTTACGAGGGCTGTGCTGGCTTCCCGGGTTAGGGTTGGGTTTATGTTTGTTTTGCGTATGTTATGTAGGCTGTTAGGAATTCGATGGGCTGTTCCGTGTTTTAGAGATTGGGATTAGTGGGGGAGGTTTGTTTTGTTTCTCTTTTGTTTTTTTTTTTTTTTTTTTTTTT